>NC_088783.1:108340414-108656279 GCF_958450345.1 Calliphora vicina | reverse complement strand
TATGTAAGTAAATTTGTTGAATATGTAGATTATAATTATTGTTGTTATTGACCAGAATTTTTTCCTTTTGTATATTTATAATGTTACCAGATTAAAATAAAATTCAATCCCTGAAGAAGTTGGAAATAATACCAACGAAACGTCGGATTATATTGAAAATGATATAAATAATCTTTTATTTACATCAAATCACTGACCTTGAAAGCCTGTATATAGGAAACTATATAACTATCTATGAAACATTTTAAATTTTCACTTAAAAAATATATTTTTTGCTTAAATTTGTTAGTATAACTCCGAAACTAGTGAGCCGATTGAAACGCAATATATATGTGAAAATTTGTATATAGCAAGGGGAAAATGCTTTTAGAATTCAATCAATCGAAAGAAGCACATTAACTGTTCAATTTTATGTATATCAAACAAAAACCAAAAATTTTATGAAAATGAGCGAATTCACTTAATTGTGAATAAATTCGAAAAGAATTAATCGATTTTTATGATCGATATCTCATTTTGTTGCTATAACATGTGGCTTTGCGATGAAGCTAAAAATCTGAATAATTTCTGCCGTTTTCTATTTTTCATGATTTTTTTTATAGAAAAAAAATTGCTATTTTCATGTAAAAAATTAATTTTTTGCTTCAATTTGTTCTTATAACTCCGAATCTAGTGAGCCGATTGAAACGCAATATATATGTGAAAATTTGTGTATAGCATGGGGAAAATGTTTTTAAATTTAATCAAGCAAAAGAAGCACATTAACTGTTCAATTTTATGTATATCAAACAAAAACCAAAAATTTTATGAAAATGAGCGAATTCACTTAATTGTGAATAAATTCGAAAAGAATCAATCGATTTTTATGACCCATATCTCATTTTATTGCTATTACATGTGGCTTTGCGATAAATTTATAAACCAGAACAATTTCCGCCACTTTAAATTTTTCATGATTTAAAAAAAAAAAAAAAATTGGTATTTTCACGTAAAAAATATATTTTTTGCTTCAATTTGTTATTATAACTCCGAAACTAGTTAGCCGATTGAAACGCAATATATACGTGAAAATTAGTACATAGCATGGGGATAATGTTTTTAAAATTCAATCAATCAAAAGAAGAACATTAACTATTAAATTTTATGTATATCAAACATAATCCAAAAATTTTATGAGAATGAGCGAATTCACTTAATTGTGAAATAGTTGCGAAAAGAAACAATCGCTTTTTATGTTCGATATCTATTTTTGTTGCTATTACATGTGGCTTTGCGATAAAGCTAAAAATCTGAATAATTTCTGCCGTTTTCTATTTTTCATGATTTTTTTAAAACAAAAAAACTTTATATTTTCACATAAAAAATATATTTTTTGCTACAATTTGTTATTATAACTCCGAAACTACTGAGCGGATTGAAAGGGAAAATGTTTTTGGAATTTAATCAATCAAAATAAGAACATTAACTATTAAATTTTATGTATATCAAACATAAACAAAAAATTTTATGAAAATGAGCGAATTCACTTAATTGTGAATAAATTCCAAAAAGAATCAATTGATTTTTATGCTCGATATTTCATTTTGTTGCTATTACATGTGGCTTTGCGATAAAGCTAAAAATCTGAACAATTTCTGCCGTTTTCAATTTTTCATGATTTTTTTAAAACAAAAAAATTTTAAATTTTCACGTAAAAAATTTATTTTTTGCTTCAATTTGTTCTTATAACTCCAAAAATAGTGAGCCGATTGAAACGCAATATATATGTGAAAATTTGTACATAGCATGGGGATAATGTTTTTAAAATTCAATCAATCAAAAGAAGAACATTAACTACTCAATTTTATGTATATCGAAAAAAAACTAAAATTTTATGAAAATGAGCGAATTCACTTAATTGTGAATAAATTCCAAATGGAATCAATTGATTTTTATGTTCGATATCTCATTTTGTTGCTATTATATTTGGCTTTGCGAAAAAGCTAAAAATCTGAACAATTTCTGCCGTTTTCAATTTTTCATGATTTTTTTAAAACAAAAAAATTTTAAATTTTCACTTAAAAAATATATTTTTTGCTTCAACTTGTTATTATAACTCCGAAACTAGTGAGCCGATTGAAACGCAATATATATATGAAAGTTTGTACATAGCATGGGGATAACGTTTTTAAAATTCAATTAATCAAAAGAAGAACATTAACTATTCAATTTTATGTATATCAAACATAAACCAAAAATTTTATGAAAATGAGCGAATTCACTTAATAGTGAATAAATTCCAAAAAGAATCAATCGAGTATTATGGTCTATATCTAATTTGGTTGCTATTACATGTGGCTTTGCGATAAAGCTAAAAATCTGAACAATTTCTGCCGTTTTCTATTTTTCATGATTTTTTTTAAACAAAAAAATGCTATTTTCATGTAAAAAATAAATTTGTTGCTTCAATTTGTTATTATAACTCCAAAACTAGTGAGCCGATTGAAACGCAATATATATGTGAAAATTTGCACATAGCATGGGGAAAATGTTTTTAGAACTCAATCAATCGAAAGAAGAACATTAACTTCTCAATTTTATGTATTTCAAACAAAAACCAAAAATTTTATGAAAATGAGCGAATTCACTTAATTGTGAATAAATTCGAAAAGAAACAATCCAGTTTTATGTTCGATATCTCATTTTGTTGCTATTACATGTGGCTTTGCGATAAAGCTAAAAATCGGAACAATTTCTGCCGTTTTCTATTTTTCATGATTTTTTTAAAACAAAAAAATTTTAAATTTTCACTTAAAAAATATATTTTTTGCTACAATTTGTTATTATAACTCCGAAACTGCTGAGTTTATTAATATGCAATATATAAACGGCTTAAAAGCCATGTAAATTAAATTTTTTCTACGTTTATTTGAATAATATCGGGCTAACCATTTTTGAGTTATCATTAATTATGTAGAGAAACTTTTTAAAAAAAATTCACAATTTTACTTATTTTTTTTTTAAAAAACCTCTCCATAGAATTTAAAATCTGTATAAAAATAATTAAACGGAAATTGTTTGACACTTATTTAATATTAGTTTATAGTTTGCTTAATATTAATCTTATTTTAATCTAAGTTTAATCTTGATTTTAATCTCTGCTTTACTTCAAACATTAAGATTTATTGAGCTTATCTTTTAGATGAAACGTTTTGGGTTTCAATTTACTTTGTTTTACTTTAAAACTAATGATAAACTTTTAAATCGGAAGTAAAACATTTAAAGTGTATTTCAAAATGTTTATGGTTTTTATTTTTAAAACTCTAGCGTTAAGTATCACTAATTTTTATCGCCGTCATTAAAGCCGCTTAAAAATGGGTACTTAACAATGAATAAAAAGATTTAAAATAAAAAAAAATTAATGACTTTTAAAGAAGAGGTGATCTAGGCTACATTAAGTAATATCTTAGACATTTTCCATGACAAAAGAAAATAATAAAAAAATAAAACTCTTTACATCTAGAGCCCAAAATAATAATAAAAAAATCAGTTGACCTTAAACATCATTACTTAACCATGTTTCTTTTTCCTTAACAAAAAAAAATCTATAAAAACTTTTCTACTCTAAACAATTTAAAACAATTTTCAACCACAATCCCCTGTTAATAATAATAATAATGTGTAGGTAACAATTAAATATGCATACACTCCATTAATAAACATACTTTAACTTTAGGTTTCAAATGCCAAATACGGCTGAAACCACTTATTAAAGACAGTGAGTCAGTCAGTTTGTCTTTCAAACTATCCATAGGTCTGTCTCTGCTCCCCACCTGTATAGCAGCAACTGCAAATAGATCATAGACTGCAGATAGTAACACGTCTTAGATTTCAAAGTATGTATTCATACAAATTTTCAATGTGAATGTCAAGTGCATGGTATACTTCCATACGTACTTGCCTTGCCACAACGCGTATTAAGATGGTGAGTTTTGAAAGAAGAAAAAAAATATAAATAAAAGAAACAAATACAATACACCGTGAAGCCAGCCAGCCAGCCAAACAGCCAGTCATCCGACGCGTAAATCGTAGTAAGTATGTGAAATGAAGGGGCGAAATAGAAAAATAAACAACACTTTATGAATTAAAATACAAAGTGTAAGAGTAAGCAAAACATAACAGACATCAGAGACTCATTTAACGGGCTGAAAATTAAAAATTTCCTCTAATAACAGTTTTTTAACGAAAATTTTTACTGAGGAGATTTTTTAAAAGTAAATGGGAATTTGCAAAATTTTACAAAAAGACCTGGAATTTTATTAAAACTTAGAAATTTGTTATTTCCAACAAAAATTCTCAATTCCCAGGGATCTAAAAAGAATCCCAGTTAATAAAATTTGGGGAATTTTAATAAAGCAGTTGGGAATTTGAACAAAATAATAAAATATAATAGTTTTCTAAAGAAAATATAATTTTTAAACCGTTTTTAACTAAAATTTGTAATGAGGAGATTTTTGAAAAGTAAATGGGAATTTGTAAAATCTTACAAAAAGTCCCGGAATTTTATTAAAACATAGAAATTTGTTATTTCCAACTAAAATTATGAATTCCCAGGAATCTAATAAGAATCCCAGTTAATAAAATTTGGGGAATTTTAATAAAGCAGTTGGAAATTTTAAAAAAATATTAAAAATAAAAGTTTTCTAAAGAAAATATCATTTGAAACCAGTTTTTACCAAAAATTAGCAATGAGGAGATTTTTGAAAAGTAAATGGGAATTTGTAAAATCTTACAAAAAGACTTGGAATTGTATTAAAATGAAGAAATATAATATTTCCAACAAAAATTCTCAATTCCCAGGGATCTAAAAAGAATCCCAGTTAATAAAATTTTGGGGAATTTTAATACAGCAGTTGGGAATTTGTAAAAAATAAGAAAATATAAAAGTTTTCTAAAGAAAATATCATTTGTAAACCGTTTTTAACTAAAATTTGTAAAGAGGAGATTATTGAAAAGTAAATGGGAATTTGTAAAATCTTACAAAAAGACCTGGAATTTTATTAAAATGAAGAAATATAATATTTCCAACAAAAATTCTCAATTCCCAGGGATCTAAAAAGAATTCCAGTTAATAAAATTTGGGGAAATTTAATACAGCAGTTGGGAATTTGGAAAAATAATAAAATATAATAGTTTTCTAAAGAAAATATAATTTTTAAACCATTTTTAACTAGAATTTGTAATGAGTAGATTTTTAAAAAGTAAATGGGAATTTGTAAAATCTTACAAAAAGACTTGGAATTGTATTAAAATGAAGAAATATAATATTTCCAACAAAAATTCTCAATTCCCAGGGATCTAAAAAGAATCCCAGTTAATAAAATTTGGGGAATTTTAATACAGCAGTTGGGAATTTGAAAAAAATAATAAAATAAAGAAAATATAATTTTTATACCGTTTTGAACTAAAATTTGTAATGAGGAGATTTTTGAAAATTAAATGGGAATTTGTAAAATCTTACAAAAAGAACTGGAATTGTATTAAAATGAAGAGATATAAAATTTCCAACTAAAATTATCAGTTCCCAGGAATCTAATAAGAATCCCAGTAAATAAAATTTGGGTAATTTTAATACAGCAGTCGGGAATTTGAAAAAAATAATAAAATATAATAGTTTTTTAAGGAAAATATAATTTTTATACCGTTTTTAACTAAAATTTGTAATGAGGAGATTTTTAAAAAGTAAATGGGAATTTGTAAAATTTTACGAAAAGACCTGGAATTTTATTAAAACGTAGAAATTTAATATTTCCAACAAAAAATATCAATTCCCAGGGATCTAAAAAGAATCCCAGTTAATACAATATGGGGAAATTTAATACAGCAGTTGGAAATTTTTAAAAAAAATTAAAAATAAAAGTTTTCTTAAGAAAATATCATTTGAAACCAGTTTTTGCAAAAATTAGCAATGAGGAGATTTTTGAAAAGAAAATGGGAATTTGTAAAATCCTACAAAAAGATCTGGAATTCTATTGAAACATAGAAATTTGTTATTTCCAACAAAAATTATCAATTCCCAGGAATCTAATAAGAATCCCAGTTAATTAATTTTAATAAAGGAGTTGGAAATTTTAAAAAAATATTAAAAATATAAGTTTTCTAAAGAAAATATAATTTTTAAACCGTTTTTAACTAAAATTTGTAATGAGGAGATTTTTGAAAAGTAAATGGGAATTCCTAAAATCTTACAAAAAGACCTGGAATTTTATTAAAACGAAGAAATTTGTTATTTCCAACTAAAATTATCAATTCCCAGGAATGTATCGAGAATCCGAGTTAATAAAAATTTGGAAATTTATTGGGAATTATGGAAATAATAGTGTAATCTCAGCCGCCTAAATAGCATCTGGTGTAAAATTAAAATGTGTGTGTGCAAACAATTTGAAGAGTAGAGGGGACAGTCAGGCAAAAAAATACACTTGTTTGTACAAAATTATTTAAAGTTGTTTCCAACATAAATACGCACGTACAATTAACGTTTCTTTGTTGCTGTATTTTCTACACAAATCACTAAAACGCGTAAAGGTTGGTGTAAAACACCACGTAAATAAAGCACATGTTGAAAAATGGATTTGAGTGAAGAAAAGAAACAACAATCAGTTGAATATGAAACAAATGTTTAGGCACCTGCTTTAATTGAAGGTATTAAAGGCAAATTAACAGCTTTGGTATTTAAAAGTTTTGTGTGTGATTAAATTAGTAAAATTTGAATGAAATTTTTTCTTAAACAAATATTTGAATTTAAAATCATTTCAATATTTTTCTTTTAATTCCAAAAATTTCATTGTCTCTATTATAATTCAGTTGTTTTATCACAAAACTTAATTCTAATTGCATTTAATAAGTGTCAACTGCATTACTACTCTCCCAGTGACAATTTCAAATTCTATTTGCTGTCATTAAAATACTCCATCTACCCAAGTCTCTTTCATACTGGCTGCTGGAAAAGCAACTGTCTAATTGTCGTAACTTAATTTGACTAAAAAGTATTATTTGTTTTCAATTGGCTTAATTTGCTGGAAAAATATGTTTATTCCCACACTCCCATTCAAAGATACCCACTTTATGCAGTCGTTTTATGGCTCTATCACTCCGTTCACTGTTCACTATGGCAGAAGCAGTGATGTTACGATTCTTGTATTATTGAAGGAAATCCATTAAAGAAAAAAGTTTTTCTCAGAAACTGAAAAGATAATTTTGTGAATACGAGCAGTACGAGTTATAATAGTAAACCGCATCTGTTTTAGCGGCTCACAGCTAAATGCTGCAGATCCCAGGAAGATAGTTGTATATAAAACAGGATGCTAGCAACTAAATTGACTTCTTGTCTTTGGGTTTTTCTTTTTGTTTATTTTGCATTTAAACTTGTTTGTCAGTTCAGTGAGTTTCCGTTGCTGCAAGTCTTCAAAAAGAAATATAAACTTGTAAGCTAAAATAAATAAATAACACTCAAATAGAGTTTGAAGGAAAATTTGCATGTTGTACTACGAGTAGTAATAATTCTGAAAATAGAACAGTTTTAAATGCTTCAAAGTTGTGTAAAAGATGTTAGATGAAACAATAACAGCGTAATAAGAATTTCCTGTTTAGAAGTTTATACAAGTAGGGTTAGGAATAAATAGAATAGTGTAAACAATCAATAACTAAAAGTTTTTGTAAAAAAAATTCCCAATTCCTGTTTCAAATTCCCCATTTTTATCAACCGGGATTCTTGTTAGCTTCCTGGGAATTGATAATTTTTATCAGAAATAACAAAATTTCTACCTTTTAATAAAATTCCTATACTTTTTGTAAAATTTTACAAATTCCCATTTATTTTTGAAAAATCTCCTCATCACTATGACTAGACAATGACTAGACTATGACTAGACTATGACTAGACTATGACTAGACAATGACTAGACTATGACTAGACTATGACTAGACTATGACTAGACTATGACTAGACTATGACTAGACTATGACTAGACTATGACTAGACTATGACTAGACTATGACTAGACTATGACTAGACTATGACTAGACTATGACTAGACTATGACTAGACTATGACTAGACTATGACTAGACTATGACTAGACTATGACTAGACTATGACTAGACTATGACTAGACTATGACTAGACTATGACTAGACTATGACTAGACTATGACTAGACTATGACTAGACTATGACTAGACTATGACTAGACTATGACTAGACTATGACTAGACTATGACTAGACTATGACTAGACTATGACTAGACTATGACTAGACTATGACTAGACTATGACTAGACTATGACTAGACTATGACTAGACTATGACTAGACTATGACTAGACTATGACTAGACTATGACTAGACTATGACTAGACTATGACTAGACTATGACTAGACTATGACTAGACTATGACTAGACTATGACTAGACTATGACTAGACTATGACTAGACTATGACTAGACTATGACTAGACTATGACTAGACTATGACTAGACTATGACTAGACTATGACTAGACTATGACTAGACTATGACTAGACTATGACTAGACTATGACTAGACTATGACTAGACTATGACTAGACTATGACTAGACTATGACTAGACTATGACTAGACTATGACTAGACTATGACTAGACTATGACTAGACTATGACTAGACTATGACTAGACTATGACTAGACTATGACTAGACTATGACTAGACTATGACTAGACTATGACTAGACTATGACTAGACTATGACTAGACTATGACTAGACTATGACTAGACTATGACTAGACTATGACTAGACTATGACTAGACTATGACTAGACTATGACTAGACTATGACTAGACTATGACTAGACTATGACTAGACTATGACTAGACTATGACTAGACTATGACTAGACTATGACTAGACTATGACTAGACTATGACTAGACTATGACTAGACTATGACTAGACTATGACTAGACTATGACTAGACTATGACTAGACTATGACTAGACTATGACTAGACTATGACTAGACTATGACTAGACTATGACTAGACTATGACTAGACTATGACTAGACTATGACTAGACTATGACTAGACTATGACTAGACTATGACTAGACTATGACTAGACTATGACTAGACTATGACTAGACTATGACTAGACTATGACTAGACTATGACTAGACTATGACTAGACTATGACTAGACTATGACTAGACTATGACTAGACTATGACTAGACTATGACTAGACTATGACTAGACTATGACTAGACTATGACTAGACTATGACTAGACTATGACTAGACTATGACTAGACTATGACTAGACTATGACTAGACTATGACTAGACTATGACTAGACTATGACTAGACTATGACTAGACTATGACTAGACTATGACTAGACTATGACTAGACTATGACTAGACTATGACTAGACTATGACTAGACTATGACTAGACTATGACTAGACTATGACTAGACTATGACTAGACTATGACTAGACTATGACTAGACTATGACTAGACTATGACTAGACTATGACTAGACTATGACTAGACTATGACTAGACTATGACTAGACTATGACTAGACTATGACTAGACTATGACTAGACTATGACTAGACTATGACTAGACTATGACTAGACTATGACTAGACTATGACTAGACTATGACTAGACTATGACTAGACTATGACTAGACTATGACTAGACTATGACTAGACTATGACTAGACTATGACTAGACTATGACTAGACTATGACTAGACTATGACTAGACTATGACTAGACTATGACTAGACTATGACTAGACTATGACTAGACTATGACTAGACTATGACTAGACTATGACTAGACTATGACTAGACTATGACTAGACTATGACTAGACTATGACTAGACTATGACTAGACTATGACTAGACTATGACTAGACTATGACTAGACTATGACTAGACTATGACTAGACTATGACTAGACTATGACTAGACTATGACTAGACTATGACTAGACTATGACTAGACTATGACTAGACTATGACTAGACTATGACTAGACTATGACTAGACTATGACTAGACTATGACTAGACTATGACTAGACTATGACTAGACTATGACTAGACTATGACTAGACTATGACTAGACTATGACTAGACTATGACTAGACTATGACTAGACTATGACTAGACTATGACTAGACTATGACTAGACTATGACTAGACTATGACTAGACTATGACTAGACTATGACTAGACTATGACTAGACTATGACTAGACTATGACTAGACTATGACTAGACTATGACTAGACTATGACTAGACTATGACTAGACTATGACTAGACTATGACTAGACTATGACTAGACTATGACTAGACTATGACTAGACTATGACTAGACTATGACTAGACTATGACTAGACTATGACTAGACTATGACTAGACTATGACTAGACTATGACTAGACTATGACTAGACTATGACTAGACTATGACTAGACTATGACTAGACTATGACTAGACTATGACTAGACTATGACTAGACTATGACTAGACTATGACTAGACTATGACTAGACTATGACTAGACTATGACTAGACTATGACTAGACTATGACTAGACTATGACTAGACTATGACTAGACTATGACTAGACTATGACTAGACTATGACTAGACTATGACTATGACTAGATTACTTTTTAAAAATCTCTTCATTGAAATTGTTGATTTATAAGTGAATAATTCTTAATATTTTATTAAACAAACATATTAAATTTTAAGAATCAATTACAATAAATTTAAAATATAATTACCAATGCTGGCTTTGTCATCTTTTGTAATAAACTCGATGACAATTTAGTATTTATTGATTTTAAAACTTTAATTTCATGTCATCAGTAGCATCAGCAATAACCAAACAACCACCTTTGTCATCAACATCCAGCAGCAGCAACAGCATGATACTTTGCAATATAAATATTTAATACATTTAATTAAAACTTCTAATGCCCTTGGTTGTCTTGCCAGCCATGGCAAATTAATAATGAGTATTAAATAAATTCTGCAATACTATACTTCATTGCTTGATTTAATAATCTACATGATGATGAACTTCAACACGAACAGGTCAACTGCATTAAAATAAATGGACATACAGAGCTTGAATGAACATTGTACTGGTACAAGTAGCTGCTGCAGTATTTTATTCATTCATAGTAATAGCTACAATTAAGTAAGCCAGGGTTTTAATATTTTTACATAAAATTGCGTTGCATAAATTTCTAAGAATAATTGAAATAACTACTTCTTTAAAACAAACAATATATTGATTTCTTACTTAAGACCAGCAGGTAGAAAATGATGACATTTAATATCATAAATAATTAACTTAATTGTTATTTTACAAAATCTTAAGTTAATGAATTATTGCACAACTTTATCTCTCACACAAATATTGTGTCAACTAAGTAAGTACAAATGAAGTAAGTGTTTGTGTAAATAAATGTAAAGTTTTTTGAAATTAAATACAATAAATAAATAATTTATAAAGAAAATATTTTGTAAATTGAACTCGTACTTGAATGTACATAAATTATTAATTAACTGTTGACAGTAGTTTTCCATTGCAAATTAATACATTAAATGTTGTGTTAGAGCAACACAATTAAGGGAAACATTCCAAGAAAAACATTTAGAAATTTTATGGAAATATTTGGAAGACAAGTGGTTTTCAATGTTTAGTTAAGTACATTTGAAGTGTCTTTAATTTTGTTAAGGTTTTGAAACAATGTAGTTATTCAAGTGACTGTAGATGTATGAGCAATTCTTTCAGCCTACTCGAAAGTTGTCGCACAGCTCATAACACAGTGGACATTTTGTACAAGAGATTTGAGGGCGTGGTCACCTCACGTGGAGGTGATGTGATTACGTTATTCTTTTTCTCATGGGGTTTTCTTAAGTGGCAGGTTTATGCGAATCAGCCACAAACCACAGAGGCTATCAAAGCTAACATAATCCATAATTATGTTATGAAGGCAGCCAGTATTACAAACTCACTTGGATCCATGAATTGATCGCTTTGTGATACAATTAAGGATCATGATCAGGTCCTCAAGAGGTATTTCACTGTCGGAAAGGGATTCGATGCCACTCTCCATTGTCTTAGTATGTCACCGATAGAGCAGGGCAAAGACAAAGGAAATGTTCTACCGTTTCCTCCTTTTCTTCATCATGACAACTTCTACAGAAGTCTTCATCTCCTAGCATACGCACCAATTAAGCAGTGCCCTGTAAGCACGGATCGATTCGTAGCAGATTCCGTTATAGCCGCGTAAGGGACATTGACTTATGTTGGTCGTAAACGGGCTATATAAGCCTAGATACGGAGCAATTTGTCAAACTAGACCATCTGAGCTGCGCAGACTCAAAAAGTTAAATAATATCGAAGACTCCACCCACCACAATCCCAGACTTGGAGCAATCTGTATTGATGACAAATGTGTTCCTAGAATAAGGTAACCCGCCCGCAATCGATACAGAGAAGTGTCTGTCAATGAAGGGTTAGGGAGTGCAAGAGTCAGTATTTGCAGGGATATTATAAATGCATCTTTGAATAGACGCATGACAACCAAATCTCCATGCTTGCACAGTGCTTAGCCAAACAGCCGAATTTAGAGCCAATGGTTTGACCATGACATCAGCCGTTAGCCAGTGCATCATAACGATTAAAGCACGAAATGAAGTGCAGTAATCATTAGTGCAGAGATTCGAAGGATTCTGTCAATCACCCAGCAGTTGGTGGATTTACAGAGAGCATTCCACCATATTAGTACTCCATACATTAGTATAGGCTTTACCACCATGTCAAATAGCTATTTTGCATTCCTAGGCTTTATTCCCCAGGTCTTCCCAATGGGCTTTCTACAAGCATAAATAGCAATAGCTGCCTTAGATGCTCTCTCTTGGATATTCAGGCTCCAGAATAGCTTGGAGTCTAGAGTTATATCCTAGTACATCACACTATACGGCTAAGTTCCATCCCACTAAGGTGCGGTAATGGGAAGGAGGGTATTTTGCACCTTCTTGAAAAGAGCATAAGCCTCGTTTTCCCAGGATTCACACCAGTAATGTGTCAAGACTTTTTCCAGAAACAGCCACAGCAACATCATCAGCATATTCGACAGTTTTTCACTTCATGGAGTCTAATTTCATGAGCATAGATTAGATAACAAGATTCTACAGGAGTGGCTATAAAACAGCTCTCTGCAGAGACACCCGGTTCGCTAATCGAAAAATAATTACAGTCCCCATAGAAGAAATAATGAATCTATTGGTCACAAGTCTACCTATGAAGCAGATAATTTACTGATATATATCCCGTCCGCCCAAAGCGAAAAGAATCATTTGATCAATCGATGAACGTAGGTGCAGATCAATTATCCTTTCCTTGATATTTAAGAGGAAGGACGCTAGACTTATAGGCCTAAAGTCCTTCGGTCTAGTATGAGAAGCCTTCCCTTCGGATAGAGGGAATAATATAATCGTTGTATCAATCGAGGAACGTAGGTACAGATCGATTATCCTTTCCATGGTCTTTAAGAGGAAGGACGAAAGACTTATACGACTAAAGTCCTTCGGTCTAGTATGAGAAGCCTTCCCTTCGGATAGAGGGACACTGCAAGGCAAATGATCATCTATCATAATCTCTAAGGTTTCTTTTCCGCTAGCAGTTCAGCTGTCACTCGATGTCTGGACGTAACTCGGTACTGCAGAGGTAGAAGACTAGATCCTGCGCAAGAAACTCGTCTTCAATCCTTCCACGCAGCTACAGAGAGTTCTCCAGGATTTGCGTTTCTTACCAGGTTCTTGAATTTGTTCACAGACGACTTGTAATCGGACCAGTAAACATCATTGTTTGCGACACTCTCTACGAGTACTCGCTATCTTGGAGGTTCACCATAGTGGTCTTTTCCTACCTCTACAGTAATTTTTTTTACTGCGATTTCGATATCCTTATGAACCCTAATGATGGAAAGGTCGGGGATAAGGCGAGAGAGGATAGCATATTGCCCAAACCAATCAGTATTTCTTCTATTTCGGATGGGTATAGTCCCCTTTTCACGAACTTCAATAACAATGTCTATATACACATGATCATAGAATGAAAAGCCATTCACTGATAAGATTTGAGTGCTGAGATCTAACTAGTTGCAGATCAATTATCCTTTTCATGGTCTTTAAGAGAGGCCTTCCCTTCAGATAGAGGGTCACTACCAGGGAAGTGAGCGTCCATCATAACCTCTAAGGTTTCTTTTCCGCTAGTAGTCTAGCTGAGTGCTTATAACTAACTAGCGTTAAATCAAGAACCTATGTCTATGTTATGGCAAAGAATGACTTCAAAAATTGACTTACCCCTTGCGTTGGTATCCGAGCAATAATGCCATAATGACCGGCAAATTTGAAACTCTTGCCCTGCTATTGGTGGTAGTTCCCACACCAGTCTCCCAAGCTGTATTTTTGTCGCTGTAATCAGTAAGAAAGCAGATACTGAGATTGTTACTGGTTACTATACATGATCTGAAATACGTGAACCCCTTCACGGTGGCTACAGGGTTCTAGGATTAGTGCGAGCTCCTTTCCATTCTCAGACATCCGGAGGAGCAGGATCTGATGTTACCTGTAGTTTTCATGTTTAGTAGCTTACAGCTTTTGACAACAAGTCCGCGAACCCCTTCACGATGGATACAGAGTTCTTGAATTAGTGAGAGCTCCTTCCCACTCTCAGACATCTGGAGGAGCAGGATCTGATGTTACCTGTAGTTTTCATGTTTAGTAGCTTATGGCCTTTGGCATAAAGTCCTCGAACCCCTTCACGGTGACTCCAGGGTTCTTGGATTAGAGCGAGCTCCTTCCCATTCTCAGACATCCGGAGGAGCAGGATCTGATATTGCATGTAGTTTTCATGTTTAGTAGCTTATGTCCTTTGGCACAAAGTCCGCGAAACCCTTCACGGTGAATCCAGGATTCTTGGATTAGTGCGAGCTTCTTCCCATTCTCAGACATCCGGAGGAGGAGGGTAGCCGAAACTGCTTTGAAGTGATCAAGGTTAATTTGTCTGATCTCCGTTTTTGGGGACCATTGTGAAGTTGACTTCCTCTTGGTCCGAGTCAAAATTATATGAGTTTCCCACTTGTATTGCCTATTTACTTAAAAAAGGTAAAATGATCTCAAAAAGGATCTCATTTTGAGATTCTATAGACCGTGTTTGGGTCATATCTGTAGAAAAGGATATAATATTCCATCTAGCCCACATTTGGAATACTAACAGATCTATCACAGATACACTTTATAATAATGACTCAGAGTTGGAGAAGAGAAAGCAGTTTCAGTGCTGAACGTCATTTATTAAACTATTCTGCCTAGACCTAAATCTTTATTCCACTATTCGTAACGAAGATTACAATTAAACAAAGTTAATTTAAAAATTCATTTGGTAAACCCTGGCTAACTTTAGCAATCGTTCTTGAATACCAAAGTTTGTTATCTTCTAAGTAGTGAATCTCTTCTGAGTATTGTCATCATGATTAAGCATGATCAAATTAAATCTACATATTTATAACCCATCTCTATTTGCAATTACTTATACGCAGACTTAAAACTAAACCAAAAAAAAAGGATATCAAATCCCTTTCTAATTAAGTGTCCCTACGATTACAGCTCATCTCAATGATAAAGGCTTTTTATGGGTGTTTTGTTTTTGTTTTAAATAAAATGGGTCATCGTGACACATAAAGAATATAACAAATAATAATGGAAATAGAACAATAAGAGTAGAAAAAATACTTAAGTAAGAAAAAAAAAACAGTTTTGTATTTATGATAAATCTCAGCATTTTGTAGAGTTGTACATATGCCAGCGGAAACATACATGGGAGACTATGTAGAGAGCAACTAACAAATCCCTGGGTTCCTATAGCATAAGCCAAAAACATATTAACTTATGGTTGTGATACGTTGTTTTTTTTTTGTTTTCTTACTCAAAGCAAAAAGCGCATAGACAGACAGAAAGACAGACGGACGGAAGGACGGACAAAGAGTCGCTAACCAAACGTTAGCGACAACCACAACGAGCTTGGAAGAGGGCAAAAAATATAGAACATATTTCCTGTTTTATCTTAAACTGACCCACAACACACCGTGTTACTTACAATTATCCATTCCAACAATACGTGACACATTGTGGTTGCAAGCAACCATCCAACCAGCCATCTATTTAGACAGCATACAACACAGTACATGGTGCTTGCAAACCTTTCTTACTTGAGTCGTAACAATGTTAGGGAAAGTGGTTGGTAGGGGGAGTGCTGGCACAACTGCTGAAATCAACACAAAACTGCTTTTTTCCTCATAATACGCTTACATTGTGGTCAGCTGAGGTGTGGTGCGTGTTTGTGTGGCACGTTGTTCATTTGCCGTTCTTACTTGCATTCTGTGAATCTCTGTTTACAGACTTAACAATGTGTGCTTTGGAAGAGCCAAAGAAGAAACTGTGACAAAATGTTTGTATACAGATTTTACTTCATAACCAGCAGTTCTGGGAGACTGTCTCGAACTAGTGATTTCCTTTAGGATGACAACTAGCTACATAACTAGTGCTTATTGACCTCAAATATTCAGTTAAAAAGACAGATTGCTTGGAAAGAATCCGGCAAACTCTTTAGTAGATTACCTCTTCTGGCTAAAATAACCTCAAATTAAAAACAAAAGTTTAAAGTGATTACACTCTAGGTTACTTAGAGACACTAAAGAGGCACTTGACTTCACGCTACAGGGGCACTGTGTGGGAATTATATCGCCACAATTTGTATAACACCAGTTTGCACGAATAACTCACAAAAAAGGAAACAGTACGAAATACAAATTTAAAGAGACTACATTCTAGATTACAAAGAGACACTTAAGTGATAATTGACTACACATTAGATTACCTGGGATGTATAAAGTAACCAATTGACTTCTCTCTGAACTACAAAGAGCACATACTGGCTGACCCCAATTTATATATTGGTCAGACTTTAGTAACAATTACTGTCTACAAGGGATACATTGACTACTTGCCTAACTGCTGGGTACATACACATGTGCTTACTTGTATTTGGGGTCTACAACAGACTACAACCATCCATAGCAGAAAAAAAATCAAAAAAAAAAGAAAAAATGCCAAAGACAATATTTAATCTCATATAATTTATTTAAATAACGTGTCAGAATGACAGCCATAAAAAAGAGTATTTAAATGTGACAAAAACCAAGCAAGAGGAAGTATGAAAAGAAACACTTAATAAGCGGATTTCAAATGGTTCTACAATTTCATCAAATTACAATATACGGGCTCATTATTTGAATAAGGCTTTCATTTGTATATGAAATATATTTGTAAATAGGTCCAACAGATATAAGGAAAAAGAGTATTTTTATATGAAAAATGTCTGACCAAAAAATGGATTTTAAAAGTACCCAGCTGATCCTCTATACATTGTACAACTCTATCAGGTTTGATTTTCCGAGACATCCAATTAAACAGATCATTAAACTGAAGATCGTAAATTAGGTAAATTCTCTGCGAGTTGTTCTGGAATCCCTCAATTCCCAAAATAGTGTTGAAAATCCCAAAAATACGATAACCCTAAGGGCGAGGTTATCGGAACCCTTTACAAAATAATTACGATTTGAGAATTTTTGCCCTAAAACTTAATTTTATATAAAAACAAGTAAGAAAGTATGGTCGGTCAAGCCCGACCATATAATACCCTACACCAAGTAAATGAGTAAAAATATTTTTCTTTTAAAATATTGTTACGAAATTGTACTTGAATTCAAATATAACGATTTTAAGGGCTGATTTAAATGTAGCATGATGCTTTCAAATAACAGTGCTGTAATAGCAAACTGTAACATATCTATGGGTATTATTAAATAAAAGCTTTCAGTTGACCATTGATCGTAAGTTGGCAACGCTGTATTCGAATTCGAATATTCAGTTAAAGAACATTGTAGAAATAGAGCTTTCTAGATGGTTATGCAGTGTTATAAATAGTGGCATAGGTTGCAGTCGCGAGTGAGTTTATCAGAGACTCTATTTGAAGAAACATCAACTGAGTGCCTTAAAGGGAGCTGTGTTTTTCAAGAGAATTCGTGTATATTATAGAGTGTGTCTGTAGTTCTGAGAATTTATAAACGTGTATAAAATAAAACATTGAGTGACTATTTAATTCTGTTGTTGTACATTTTAAATAAATAAAGAGTTGTTACAATTTTCAAACTACTAAACGGCTTTTATTTGCAATCAAAAGTATCCGGTTTATTTAAAGGAAATAACCAAACGTTTTGAAAATGTTAAAACGTAACAATATCAATAATTTATATTCGTGAGTGATTTTCAGAAGTGGGCCTCATACGGGAGCTATGACCAAGTATGGACCGATCACCATGAAATTAGGTCGTGCGATTTAAGTCTTAATGAAAGTTATTTATATTGAATTTTGTGTATATAACAACATTTTTAGGAGATTTATGCAAGTTAAAGTGATTTTCGGAAGCTGGTCTATATGGAAGCTATGACATTAATTTTGTATATATCAAACTTATTTGGAAATTTGTGTAGATACATATATAAACTAAACATTTATGACCGATAAAGTCCAATTTCGGAAGGACATTTGTATGGGGGCTAGGAGAAATAATGTACCGATATCAGCCAGTTTCATTAGGCTTGTTCCGTGGACCAAAAAATAACATGTACCAAATTTGATCGAAATATTTTCAAAATTGCGACCTGTACTCTGCGCACAAAGTTTACATGGACAGCCAGCCAGACGGACGGACGGACGGACGGACATCGTTTAATCGACTCAGAAAGTGATTCTAAGTCGATCGGTATACTTTAAGGTGGGTGTTAGACCAATATTTTTGGGCGTTACAAACATCTGCACAAACGCATTATACCCTCCCCACTATGGTGGTGTAGGGTATAAATAGTTGTTTTGTGGATACCTGATCCGCTAGGTATCAACAATTTTCAAATTTGTTTTGATTGAAAATATTTAGGCATTCGTTAAAAGATTAAATGATAATGCTAGTTCCTCAATTCCTACTCTTTTAAGGGATGACCAATCATTGATAAATCTAACCTTTTGGCTTAATTATTTACAAATAATTCGATCCTACCGGAAAACAATCAACCACTACCCGGGCTCGAAAGAGTATCAGTTACTATGCCGACTATATGAATTCCCGCTCGAGCAGTTAAAAAGGTTCTAACGGATCTGAACATAAACAAGTCTCCTGGGGGTATACTAGCACTGGTCTTGAAGCAGTATGTTTTGATGCTAGCTCGCCAATTAGATAACCTTTTCAGTGCTTTATACCGTGCCGGCTAATATCCTGCATGTTGGAAGTTTGCTCTGTGTAAAAAGAGAGAGACTAACAATCTTGAAAATTATCGCCCAATAGCAAATTGTTCTGCACTTTCCCAAGTGAAATATTTAGAGTAAAACAATCTACTCAGCGACCGGCAGTATGGCTTTCGTAGAGGAGACTTGCTAGCCGGAAGATTTGCTAACCTTCCTATCCGTAAAATGGTTCTTCTTATTCTATTCACCGTTTTGGCGAAAGTAAAGTGGTGGCTCTAGATATTTCTAGGGCTTTTGATAGGGTGTGGCACGATGCGCTTCTATCAAAACTCATTGCTTTTGGTGTCGGTAAAAACTTCTCTCGATTTATATCGAGCTTTCTCAGAGATCGAACGAGTTCATCAAACGAGTTCAAGATTAATTCAGGGGTACCGCAAGGCTCCGTCCTCTCTCCTACTCGATTTCTTAACGATCTTCCTATCTATTCTTTTACAGATACCAGCAACATTTGCCATTCATATTCATTCAATTAAAGACCAAGCCTGTCGGATATGGGGGCATGAATTATTCCCTTAATTAGGATCTTGTGACATTTTCTGAATGGGGTTGTGCGAGCAGAGTCAACTTTAATGCATGCAAGACTCAATGGCCCATAATCATAGTCAAAAATAAAGTACATTTTAAGAGAATTAAACTCGACTTTACTTAAGAGTGGACTTTAGGTCTATCATAGACAAGTTAAAGTATACTTCTGACGCTGAAGTCGACTCTAAATATAAAACTAGCTGAAGTTGTTTTTAACTCTTTTAACAACAGCATCAGCTGTTCTTCGCCGAGTAAAAAAGTTCGTATCAAAGTAAAAAATGTTTAAGTTACAAGATATTGGTAGAGTTTGCAATTATTGAACAGTTATCAATAAAATTAGTACCAAAATATCGTAATTGGTGTAAAGGCTCTGGACGTTCTAGACATGAGTATTCAGTACGATGTCCGATGAACAAAATGCATTTTTCAAGTGTCGAAAGAAGCATTCAAGTGCATAGGTCTTCTAAAATGGTGTAGAACCACTTATATCAGATCCGAAATGGAATACAACTCTCATGTATGGGCCGGTGATTCGAAGTCTATATTGGAGTTACTCGACCACGTACAGAAGAATATCCAGCCCTATTAATCACTGGAACATCGTCGCAATAGAATGTGCTCTGCAGAAATTAGGGAACTCGTTCCCGAAACCCGCAGTTTTTTACACGACACACATACTTTGACAAGGGCACACCCATTCGTGGTCGACTGGACTGTGGATCGCGCAATTTATTACTGGGAAAAATCGTTATTTTGCTTTCACTTTCAATATAAACAAATTCAAATGAAATTTCCACAACAACTAATCTCCTAACCTTCCTCCCATAACCTAAGTATTTTCCTAATTCCAACACAACACCGTTAATCGGTTAACCTATTAATTTTGGTCGGTCTGCTGTTCGAATAAATCAAAATTGATGATTTTCAAATAACAAATAAACCGATTAGTTTGTGTCTATTAAAATTATTTTGATTTTGGGCAGAATCAAAATTTTGATTAAATAAATCTGGTCCGATCGGTACAAAATTTGCCTCGGCGTAGCCAAAGTTTTAATTATTAAAATGGGATCTAGATATCCATATTGTCTATATTAATGACTGAGTAATCCAGATATAGGTCAAAAATCGAGGTTGTCCTGGTTTTTTCCTTATATCTCAGCCATTTGTGGACCGATTTTGCTGATTTTAAATAGGAAACTTCTGGAAAGCATGTCTGACAGAATTATTAAAGATTTGGATCCCGAAGATATCTGGGGTCTTCAGAAAATTGATTTCAACAGACAGACAGACGGACGGACATGGCTTAATCGACTCCGCTATCTATAAGGATCCAGAATATATACACTTTATAGGGTCGGAATGACAAACTTACCCTAAGGGTAAGTTTTAAAATTTTTTTTTTAAAACAATCGCTAAACCAACATTTTATTACGCTAATTCCATAAAAAATAATTTTAAAGATTCTTTATAAATTCTTTGGCCAAGAAATCCAAAAACACTGTCATGGTAGGCGTGACCATTTAGCTAAACTATTGAAAGTTGTATGTGGCATTGTCTTTTGAGCCAATACTACTTGCGGCAGTGACTTTTGTCTCGCTTTTAACAACCTAAACGTGAGTTTAATTGTTAATAAATTATAAGAAAAAACGTGCAATTTACTTTAAGCCATAATAATTAACTTACGTGTGTAATATTGTGTTTGAAAACTTATATGAAGCGAACAAAAATTCAGGTCTATGGACAATTCACAAGATTTCAGTTCAAAAAATAAAATGTAGAGTAAATCACATGAACTGATTTTGGTTTTTTATTTTAAAAATGAATATATTTTTTAAAATGTTTTTTTATACTTACTTTTAAATAGTAAAATTTTTTTATATAATTTAGGTCAACTGTTACGCTTAATGGCTTTAAAAATATCGATGGCATCTTCAGTCAGTTTTTTTACAATTTCTTATTCATCTTTTTTTGTAAAGATCTGTGTTTTTTTTATCTTTCAACAGCTTTTGTGTCTGTTAATTTCATTTAATTTATTGTTTAATAACTTTCGCTACTGTGTACTATAATGTATTTAATATGTGGGTTCAATACTTAGTCTCTGTGTGTCTTAACAATTTGTTGGGAAATTGCAGTTTTAAACAATTATTACAGTTTTTAATTGCTTTAATCTGTCAAATATTGTTTGTTTGTTGTTTGGGGAGAAATAACTGATTACTGCTAGGTAAATATTTATTTCGAGAAATTTTTGAAACTTTATTTTCTTAAGATGTTTCAAGTGCAGTTTCCGTTGCGTTTACAACAAGTTGGCGTAATTATGTACTTAAGAGGAAATTTATAAGAGTCTTAGTGGTGTAATGAGAATTGAATTGACTTCGAGAAACGATATCAAAAGTAGGAGCTCGCATTTAATAACACTAGATTACAAGGTTTTAGGTTTGTTATTTCTAGTCTTCTAACTTCGTGAAAAAATATTGAAAAAAAAACAAATCCAGGGCGTCAAACTTATAAGAATTTATTAAGGTTCCAAAAACCCTGATAATTCCGTTCAAATCCGACACATTAAGGTCGATAAGAAGAAACTGTTATTAAATCTGTCCATTCCAAACTACTGGTCCGATTGCAAAATGATGTGCAAACAAATCGTACAGGAGGACATAGGCATGATAACATGGTTTTATCGTCGGCTGCGGTAACTTATTCATGTACAAGGCTTACTTACAGGTTCACAAAACCTTAAGTAATAAGACGACTGTTAGGTACCCTTTTTAGTTTTAATTTACAAACATTCTTAATTTCTAATACAATCAATTGGTCAATTTCATAATGGTTTTTATTGCTTTTCACTCAAAAAATGTCCTAAAATGATACTACTCTGTATGCTGTGTTTAGTGTGTTATCGTAAACAATCAGCAGAGACCTGCACCGATAGTCTAAGAGTCGGTTAAGCCGAGCCACCGAGTCGTCATGTATTAGGACATTATGGCAATATGACTGATAAGAGACCTTGTGAATTGACCTAATATATATATTAAACAAGTAAGAGGGCTATATTCGGTTGGGCTGAATCTTATATACCCCTCACCATATTATATTTAAAAATATTTATTTTTTTTAAATTTAAAAAAAAAAAATTTTTTAATTTTTTTTAAACGTTTTTTTTAATTTTTAAAATTTTTTTTTTTTTAATTTTTAAGAATTTTTTTTTTAATTTTTTTAAATTTTTTTTTCGAAAAAGAAATTTTTAAAAAAAAAATTTTTTGATGAAAAAAAATTCGGGTAAAAAAATATTTTTCCCGATTTTGACCCATTCTAGGTCCAACTAACTATAGCCTAATATACATCGATGCAATGGACTTTGAAATATCTATTATTAGATTTCCATATTGTCTATATTAATCCAGATATAGATCAAAAATAGGTCAAAAATTGAGCTTGTTCCGGTTTTTTCCTTACATCTCATTCATTTGTGGTCCGATTTTAAATATCAACCGGGCCGGAAAAATTCTCGATATATTGATGTATGAATCATGTATGTAAGTTATTTGGGGGCTACGGAAAGTTGATTTCAATATACAGACGGACATGGCTATATCGACTTTGCTATCTATAACGATCCAGAATATATATACTTTGTGGGGCCACAAATGAAGAAATTACAAATGGAATGACAAACTTAAATATAAACTTTCCACTCTTGGCGAAGGGTATAATTACGATGGAATTGCTATGTTGATTCAGTCGGATTAATTGGAATTTGGTTTACCATTTCGGCTTAACTTCGGGATCGGCTTTCTTCACTCAGGATATTCATATAATCGGGTTTAGTTCAGGATCGGTTTAACGCAAGTTCGGGTTTAGATTCAGGATCGGCTTATCGCATGCTAGGGTTTTTTTATAATCGTAATCAGTTTTATGCAGGTTCGGGTTTTTATAATCGGTGTCGGTTTTAACTGGTTCCGGTTTAGATTCAGTATCGTCTTCAAGCAGGTTCAGTGTTCTATATTCAGGATCGTGTTTCTTGTTTATTGGGATCGTTTTTAGCATACTACAATACTTAGTTCTTAATGTCTAAATTCTAAATAATACAATGATTGCTAATGATATGAGAACAGGCAGCCCAAGCCACTGTGAAAAAATACAGTCCAAACCACTGTCCGAACAGAAACGAAGGCACTGCGAGAAATGACAGCCACCACAAAACATACAATCGAAGTCATGGTGAGAAGAGACTGTCGAGTCCACTTTGAGAATAGACAGCCGAAATTACAGTGTAGAATATTGTATTTATCCAATACTTGACCGAAGGTCTCAAAAATATACAACAGGTTTTGTTTTCGTTAAGTCTGCCTGTCTTTTCAATTAAAATTTAATAATTTCAATTAAAATTACAGTTCTATTCGCATTCGTGTCTTGTGTGAACCGACCCGACTGCAACTCAATCTTGCTGACTTGTAATTGACAGAACAATACTATCAGTCTATACGGATGTCTCCAGAGAGAGAGATCGAGTTGGTGTCTACATTGAGGAATAAGACATTAGGTTATCTTTTAGAATTCCAAATGAATGTAGTATTATTCAATCAGAAATGCCGGCTGTTAAAAGGGCGGATAACTGGCTCAGTTATAAGAAGATACCAGGCAGGGATATTCGAATATGTACTGATAATCAAGCCGCAATAAAATCTCCGAACATAGTCCAGAAATGCCGAGCATCCTTAAAGAGGATGACACAATATTCGTCAGTCGTACTCATTTGGGTACGTGGACACGGAGATCAGCCTGATGGAGACACAAACTTCCTATGTGGAATGTCGTTATCTAAATCAAGTTGCGAATTAGTAACTTTTTCTATGTGGGTTTGAACCCACCTGTATGACCACCAGAATGATATGGCCTCGACTAAACCTTAGTATAACACTCTCACAATTAAGTTATGCAAATTTGGCAACCATGCGAGGAGGCTTGGCCTGCCCTATAATGAATTCTGTAGAAGCTGTCAAAATGAGAAGGAAGATGAGACTTTTTTTCATTTTCTTTGTCACTGTGCGGCATTAGGAGATCTACGCATCAGGTTTCTAGGATATCGTTCCTTCAATAGTCCCTCTGAACTCTCGGATATGAGGTTTAAATGCATTAACGTCAGGAGTTAGGAATAGCAATTGGCTACTAACTCCAAACACGGAAATCTCCTCGGGGTGACTTAGTATTCGTCAAATGACTGGAGTCATTACACTAACCTCCTTATTTCTCCTCATCTAAGCTCTCCCTCTATATTTCTTCTACACCTTTACTGTATCTGGCTTTCCTCTTCTCTTTTCTTTCGTGTAACACACAGGCAGCTACTGTATGTACGAAACAGGGGCCATAAAAGCTGGTCTAAAATAAACGTAAACAATCAACAAGTTAGAGAATATTGAACTAGAAGAAGTCTTGTAATTTTGCTGCATTTTAATAAACACAGGTGGATCCTGCAAAGATATAGCGTACCGAATCTCAAAAGCTAACCAAGCATTCGGTACCCTTCATTCAGTATGAAAACCAGCTGCCATATCCAAGAACACCAAGATCGGAAGCTTTAGCTATTGTGTGAAGTCTGTGCTGCTATATGCATTCGAGAGTTGGAAAACGACAGTACTTCGAACCATATTAAACGTTTTCTGGCCTAACACCATATGTAATACAAAACTCTGGAGACAAACAAATCATTGCTCAATCCCTATTGATATATTGAACCGCAATTGATATTGGTCACACGCTGCCCAGGCCTGCAGATGACAGAGCTAAAATTACTATTGACTGTAACCCATAGGGTAGGACACGAAGAGTAGGAAGACAGTTACACACCTGGGGTCGGTAACTGAACATCGAAGTTAGCCATAGCGATCTAAGCTGGAGAGAAGTAAAATAAATATCATCAAACCGAATCGAATGCAATAGATAGTTCAGTTTGGAAGAGGTGTGCACTTCCACTCGGAGACCACAAGGTCCCTTCAAGAGTCCTATAGAAAGAAAAAGAATGACCTTCCTGAAAGAGGGGGACATGAAGAAAATAAAGATGAAGAAAGGTAGTATCTTAGAGATAGCAACAAGAGAAACAAAAAGAACAATCCAAATCTGCATAAAGAGTCAAAATTGGTTACGAATTTTAAGTCACTGTAGAATATTATTTAAATAGCCACATATTCACTGATAAAACCTAGTAAGTTACTCAATTTACAGCGAGTAACATTCCCAAGTTCATCAAGGAACCTTTTATATAACCATTTAAATCTATGACTCTGCAGTCTCTGTTTCCAACTCCTCTACATCCCTACACACCCTACAAAAGTCCTATGTGCTATCATCCCATTTACATATGAAGGTCCCTTCATATGACAACTACTAAAATTCTGATTAGTATTTTGGTCGCCTTTGCATCCAGTTTTGGCCAAAAGGCCTAGGACACTTGACAATCCTTCCTACTATTCCAGCATTGGTTGATGGAGTCGCGGAATCTTTCAAAGGTTAGTCTGTAGTAGTGACATATCGCAGGTTTTACTCTCCATTGCCTAGTACCATAATCTAGATCAGAGCCAGGCCTGGCCAGTTCATCTGCCACCTCATTTCCCAGTATATTACAGTGCCCTGGTACCCAACACAATCTGATTGAGTAATGTACCAATAACTCTTCAATAGCTCTCCTGTTGTCTTTTTTGCTCCATTACCCCTCTTGGAAGCATTTGGCTTCCACAAAGCATCTCTGTCTTATGCGATTAGTTATTTTTCGCATAATACCCATGTAAGATTTCACTCATAGTTATTGGAGTATCGTGCGTCTCCTTGTACGATGTTGCCATTAGATTCAGTTTTATTGTTATTTTGTATCAGTTTCGGTTGTTGTCCCAGCTAAGTAGATGATTGGTCTGCTGTAGCGGGTCCTGCTATACATGTACGATGTTGCCTTAAGATCCAGTCTGTTATTTTTGCCTTGTATCAGTTTCGTTAGTCGGTTGTTGTTCCAGCTAAGTAGACGATTGGTCTGTTGTAGCTGGTCTAGGATAATGGGGCTGCCATCTATCGTTGCCTAGAAACAACGCCCTCTGTGTATTTGGTGTAGTGGTGGGGAATCTTGCTAGTCTTTGATTCCTACCTATTTTCCCAGGGTTTGGTGGAGGGCTGCCTGACCTTTACCATGGTGATATCCTCATCTCCAGGGAGAGGGGTGCTCAGGGGCCTTCTTGGATGAATTATTTAGAGGGGAGGTTAAATTTTAAAAACTTTTGTCCTCTGCTAGGGATCGAATGTGCAGTCTTCTACTAAGCTAGAATGTATTACAGACCCCTCAGTGACGTCTGCTTTTATCAACTCTGTGGCTTTCCTGATCGCAAAGATCTCTGTCTGTAAGACATAAAGTCTATATGATCGTTTGATGACTTTGTCGAGCATATAAACCACGGCGCCAGTACCAGAGTCCTGCTTAGATTAATCAGTAGAAACTGCACCCCCATCGAACAGTTGATCGTATCCAATTATCCCTACTGGGGAACTGTACTGTGGGGTGAGCCACTGAAGTTAAAGGTCGCGATCCTATGATCTCAGATTCCTGTGGGAATGATATCCTGACCAATAAGACCTGCCTCAGACAATACCCGCAATGATTTCACTAACGAGGACTCAAAGCCGCCACACTCTCAATATAATTCTCAATGGGTAGTAAGTTTAAGATTATATCAAGGCTGCCTCTGGGGTGCTGAAAATGGGACCAGTTATACCCAGACATGCATACCTTTTGCTAAGTTTCCTCATTGACAATGAGTAATAATAGGCCTAACTCCAATTATTGGCGATGGAGTTCTTGCATGTATAGTAGGCATTAAGGCCCTTATTTAATCTCTCCTGATTATTTATTTTCCATGACAATTTGCTGTCAAGGAAGATCCCTAAATACTTGGCTTCCCTTGATAAAATCAGCTCAATTTAGGCAAATTGAAACTCTCCTCCCTGTTTTTCCTGGTAAAGAGCACCAATTCTGTTTTCAATGGGTTTACACCCAACCCGTTGGTTTTGGCTGAGGATGAGAGATCCTACATGACGTCACTGATAGTGGAGACACTCAGAAATATTTTACATTAAAAATATTTCAAAAAGCTTACACGTGCAATTCATATTCGTGTGAAATTTACCAATTCGTCAGAAGTTTTTTCATCATTTACTGTCTTTTGTTTATATTCGAATATGCATAACATTTTATTTATTTAATTTTTATTATTACTTAAGTGATATTGTCAGTTTATTTAATTAAATATTTATTTATTTATCATTCATTCATTCAATTCGCACCATAACTGAGTGTAGTGGACAGTTGTAGTGGTTTCAATTTTATTTATTTATGTATTTTTAATACTTGTGGTATTTCCAAAAAATACTTTTTATGAATCATAATTGCTGTGAGACAGATGCAAATATTTTGCGGAATATTGAAATGCAAGTAGAATTGTATTTATTTTATGTAAATTGTTTAGTTGAGTTAATTTGTGGTGGTTTTTTTTATACAAATTCAGGGAATTTCAGGTAGCAAATGTGAATGGAATTATTTTAAAATAAGTTATTTCAATATCCTAAAGTTTCCTTCTATAGCAAATACTGTAATAACAATTTCGCTGAATCTCAAAACTATTTTTCATTATTTCTAATTTTATTAATAAATTTTAATTGTTTTTTTTTCTTCTAAACAAATAACAGTTGTTAAGTATTATTAAATAATTTAAATTGTTTGCTGTTAACAAGTCATTTAAAATAATTTAATTTAACTACCCCTTTCAACGTTAATGAATTGATGAGACTTAAATAAAACGCAGCCGTATAGAGGAAAAAATAGCAAAATGACAACAAAATTTTAATTAATATTTATTAGATAAAAAAACGTGACAATCTAAAGTGGTATAATAAAAAAAACATACACTAAATTGAAAAAATAAAATAAAAAAATTCAAAACTTTTTGTACTTCCTCTCTTCTCTCAGTTACTGCTAGAGCTTTAAATTAACTATGTACTTACTTGCATGCAACTTTTGCTAATAATAATTACTAAAATAAATAAACACAATTTATAGACATACTGTCATCATAAAATTAATATTCTGGGCTATTCTGGAAAACAAGAAATACCAAGCAGGGATGATAAATCTATAAAAAGGTGGGAAAAACATAATTAAGCTTTTGCAGAGACGTGTTCAATCATGTTTTATCAAGATTTTTCAGCAATGATAAAAACCTGGAAATATGATAACAGGAATAGCTCTGTTTATTCTCTACAGCTGATGCTGTGTAGTTAGTTAGTGCTATATAAATTGTATAAATAGCTGGCAAAGTGCAAAGACAAGATCATTAGTTAGTGTAAACACAGCCATACAATTTGTTTAGTTTGCAAGTGTTTCTGTTTTATGTCAGCAATGGACCGACCAACTATTGATTACATGACATACATACATAAATGTGACTGACATCTTCTCTAGCAATGACCTCTAGACAATGACAGTTTATGGATTTGTTTGCTATTTGAGTAATAGCGGAGACAATAGCAGCTAATTGTCTATAAGGGTAGAATGGTGTAGCAAAAAATATTAGAAAGGGAAGTGATTGCAGCAAAGAATATTAAATACAGACCTCCTTAAGATACTCATACATCCACCATAAGCCTTCTTAAATACTTTTGTACAGGTTTACAAAATAAATGTGGTTTGACCAACTTTTCTTTTAATCGTTTAATTTTTAATATGATTTTATTTAAATCACCTACAAATTAATACTTTACTAATAATTTCTTTATAATCCCACCATTTAAAGTTCATTCACCGATACCACTGACCTCTAAGCTGCCATCGTCTTAAGCTGTTGAAAATTAATCCTGTTTTTTTTGCAAAATTATTAAAAGAAAATATCGCAATTTTCCAAAATTACGCACACGCAATAAAAATAGAAACACTATCATTCAACCGAACTATTTTTTGAAGTCTCAAAACACTCTACAATTAGCGGTCATTGTCAGTAATAATGATTTACAGTTTACCGAGCAGATCTAGTGATAAATACATACAATATAATTTCGATATACTGGTGTAAATTGTATTGCATACAAAAAGGAGTTTATATGTGTCTTCTATAAAGTACTTGTGTGCATAAATATTTTTGGTACAACGAAAATTGTGTTTTGTAGTTTCCATTTAAAACGAAAGTCATTGAATTCTGTCAAATACATGGTGTGGTATCTAAAACCGCCAGAGTTGTGTTAAAATTTTTGAACATGGAACAAATGTGAATGTATAATATACAAAACCATGTATTATTAGAGGAGCCACGCTAACTTAAAATGGTTGATACTGTAAGTTTAGGAACCATCATGACTATGACTAGACTATGACTAGACTATGACTAGACTATGACTAGACTATGACTAGACTATGACTAGACTATGACTAGACTATGACTAGACTATGACTAGACTATGACTAGACTACGACTAGACTATGACTAGACTATGACTAGACTATGACTAGACTATGACTAGACTATGACTAGACTACGACTAGACTATGACTAGACTATGACTAGACTATGACTAGACTATGACTAGACTATGACTAGACTATGACTAGACTATGACTAGACTATGACTAGACTATGACTAGACTATGACTAGACTACGACTAGACTACGACTAGACTATGACTAGACTATGACTAGACTATGACTAGACTATGACTAGACTATGACTAGACTATGACTAGACTATGACTAGACTATGACTAGACTATGACTAGACTGTGACTAGACTATGACTAGACTATGACTAGACTATGACTAGACTATGACTAGACTATGACTAGACTATGACTAGACTATGACTAGACTATGACTAGACTATGACTAGACTATGACTAGACTATGACTAGACTATGACTAGACTATGACTAGACTATGACTAGACTATGACTAGACTATGACTAGACTACGACTAGACTATGACTAGACTATGACTAGACTATGACTAGACTATGACTAGACTATGACTAGACTATGACTAGACTATGACTAGACTATGACTAGACTATGACTAGACTATGACTAGACTATGACTAGACTATGACTAGACTATGACTAGACTATGACTAGACTACGACTAGACTATGACTAGACTATGACTAGACTATGACTAGACTATGACTAGACTATGACTAGACTATGACTAGACTATGACTAGACTATGACTAGACTATGACTAGACTATGACTAGACTATGACTAGACTATGACTAGACTATGACTAGACTATGACTAGACTATGACTAGACTATGACTAGACTATGACTAGACTATGACTAGACTATGACTAGACTATGACTAGACTATGACTAGACTATGACTAGACTATGACTAGACTATGACTAGACTATGACTAGACTATGACTAGACTATGACTAGACTATGACTAGACTATGACTAGACTATGACTAGACTATGACTAGACTATGACTAGACTATGACTAGACTATGACTAGACTATGACTAGACTATGACTAGACTATGACTAGACTATGACTAGACTATGACTAGACTATGACTAGACTATGACTAGACTATGACTAGACTATGACTAGACTATGACTAGACTATGACTAGACTATGACTAGACTATGACTAGACTATGACTAGACTATGACTAGACTAGACTATGACTAGACTATGACTAGACTATGACTAGACTAGACTATGACTAGACTATGACTAGACTATGACTAGACTATGACTAGACTATGACTAGACTATGACTAGACTATGACTAGACTATGACTAGACTATGACTAGACTATGACTAGACTATGACTAGACTATGACTAGACTATGACTAGACTAGACTATGACTAGACTATGACTAGACTATGACTAGACTAGACTATGACTAGACTATGACTAGACTATGACTAGACTATGACTAGACTATGACTAGACTATGACTAGACTATGACTAGACTATGACTAGACTATGACTAGACTATGACTAGACTATGACTAGACTATGACTAGACTATGACTAGACTATGACTAGACTATGACTAGACTATGACTAGACTATGACTAGACTATGACTAGACTATGACTAGACTATGACTAGACTATGACTAGACTATGACTAGACTATGACTAGACTATGACTAGACTATGACTAGACTATGACTAGACTATGACTAGACTATGACTAGACTATGACTAGACTATGACTAGACTATGACTAGACTATGACTAGACTATGACTAGACTATGACTAGACTATGACTAGACTATGACTAGACTATGACTAGACTATGACTAGACTATGACTAGACTATGACTAGACTATGACTAGACTATGACTAGACTATGACTAGACTATGACTAGACTATGACTAGACTATGACTAGACTATGACTAGACTATGACTAGACTATGACTAGACTATGACTAGACTATGACTAGACTATGACTAGACTATGACTAGACTATGACTAGACTATGACTAGACTATGACTAGACTATGACTAGACTATGACTAGACTATGACTAGACTATGACTAGACTATGACTAGACTATGACTAGACTATGACTAGACTATGACTAGACTATGACTAGACTATGACTAGACTATGACTAGACTATGACTAGACTATGACTAGACTATGACTAGACTATGACTAGACTATGACTAGACTATGACTAGACTATGACTAGACTATGACTAGACTATGACTAGACTATGACTAGACTATGACTAGACTATGACTAGACTATGACTAGACTATGACTAGACTATGACTAGACTATGACTAGACTATGACTAGACTATGACTAGACTATGACTAGACTATGACTAGACTATGACTAGACTATGACTAGACTATGACTAGACTATGACTAGACTATGACTAGACTATGACTAGACTATGACTAGACTATGACTAGACTATGACTAGACTATGACTAGACTATGACTAGACTATGACTAGACTATGACTAGACTATGACTAGACTATGACTAGACTATGACTAGACTATGACTAGACTATGACTAGACTATGACTAGACTATGACTAGACTATGACTAGACTATGACTAGACTATGACTAGACTATGACTAGACTATGACTAGACTATGACTAGACTATGACTAGACTATGACTAGACTATGACTAGACTATGACTAGACTATGACTAGACTATGACTAGACTATGACTAGACTATGACTAGACTATGACTAGACTATGACTAGACTATGACTAGACTATGACTAGACTATGACTAGACTATGACTAGACTATGACTAGACTATGACTAGACTATGACTAGACTATGACTAGACTATGACTAGACTATGACTAGACTATGACTAGACTATGACTAGACTATGACTAGACTATGACTAGACTATGACTAGACTATGACTAGACTATGACTAGACTATGACTAGACTATGACTAGACTATGACTAGACTATGACTAGACTATGACTAGACTATGACTAGACTATGACTAGACTATGACTAGACTATGACTAGACTATGACTAGACTATGACTAGACTATGACTAGACTATGACTAGACTATGACTAGACTATGACTAGACTATGACTAGACTATGACTAGACTATGACTAGACTATGACTAGACTATGACTAGACTATGACTAGACTATGACTAGACTATGACTAGACTATGACTAGACTATGACTAGACTATGACTAGACTATGACTAGACTATGACTAGACTATGACTAGACTATGACTAGACTATGACTAGACTATGACTAGACTATGACTAGACTATGACTAGACTATGACTAGACTATGACTAGACTATGACTAGACTATGACTAGACTATGACTAGACTGTGACTAGACTATGACTAGACTATGACTAGACTATGACTAGACTATGACTAGACTATGACTAGACTATGACTAGACTATGACTAGACTATGACTAGACTATGACTAGACTATGACTAGACTATGACTAGACTATGACTAGACTATGACTAGACTATGACTAGACTATGACTAGACTATGACTAGACTATGACTAGACTATGACTAGACTATGACTAGACTATGACTAGACTATGACTAGACTATGACTAGACTATGACTAGACTATGACTAGACTATGACTAGACTATGACTAGACTATGACTAGACTATGACTAGACTATGACTAGACTATGACTAGACTATGACTAGACTATGACTAGACTATGACTAGACTATGACTAGACTATGACTAGACTATGACTAGACTATGACTAGACTATGACTAGACTATGACTAGACTATGACTAGACTATGACTAGACTTGACTATGACTAGACTATGACTAGACTATGACTAGACTTGACTATGACTAGACTATGACTAGACTTGACTATGACTAGACTATGACTAGACTATGACTAGACTATGACTAGACTTGACTATGACTAGACTATGACTAGACTATGACTAGACTATGACTAGACTATGACTAGACTAGACTATGACTAGACTATGACTAGACTATGACTAGACTATGACTAGACTATGACTAGACTATGACTAGACTATGACTAGACTATGACTAGACTGTGACTAGACTATGACTAGACTATGACTAGACTATGACTAGACTGTGACTAGACTATGACTAGACTATGACTAGACTATGACTAGACTATGACTAGACTATGACTAGACTATGACTAGACTATGACTAGACTATGACTAGACTATGACTAGACTATGACTAGACTATGACTAGACTATGACTAGACTATGACTAGACTATGACTAGACTATGACTAGACTATGACTAGACTATGACTAGACTATGACTAGACTATGACTAGACTATGACTAGACTATGACTAGACTATGACTAGACTATGACTAGACTATGACTAGACTATGACTAGACTATGACTAGACTATGACTAGACTATGACTAGACTATGACTAGACTATGACTAGACTATGACTAGACTATGACTAGACTATGACTAGACTATGACTAGACTATGACTAGACTATGACTAGACTATGACTAGACTATGACTAGACTATGACTAGACTATGACTAGACTATGACTAGACTATGACTAGACTATGACTAGACTATGACTAGACTATGACTAGACTATGACTAGACTATGACTAGACTATGACTAGACTATGACTAGACTATGACTAGACTATGACTAGACTATGACTAGACTATGACTAGACTATGACTAGACTATGACTAGACTATGACTAGACTATGACTAGACTATGACTAGACTATGACTAGACTATGACTAGACTATGACTAGACTATGACTAGACTATGACTAGACTATGACTAGACTATGACTAGACTATGACTAGACTATGACTAGACTATGACTAGACTATGACTAGACTATGACTAGACTATGACTAGACTATGACTAGACTATGACTAGACTATGACTAGACTATGACTAGACTATGACTAGACTATGACTAGACTATGACTAGACTATGACTAGACTATGACTAGACTATGACTAGACTATGGCTAGACTATGACTAGACTATGACTAGACTATGACTAGACTATGACTAGACTATGACTAGACTATGGCTAGACTATGACTAGACTATGACTAGACTATGACTAGACTATGACTAGACTATGACTAGACTATGACTAGACTATGACTAGACTATGACTAGACTATGACTAGACTATGACTAGACTATGACTAGACTATGACTAGACTATGACTAGACTATGACTAGACTATGACTAGACTATGACTAGACTATGACTAGACTATGACTAGACTATGACTAGACTATGACTAGACTATGACTAGACTATGACTAGACTATGACTAGACTATGACTAGACTATGACTAGACTATGACTAGACTATGACTAGACTATGACTAGACTATGACTAGACTATGACTAGACTATGACTAGACTATGACTAGACTATGACTAGACTATGACTAGACTATGACTAGACTATGACTAGACTATGACTAGACTATGACTAGACTATGACTAGACTATGACTAGACTATGACTAGACTATGACTAGACTATGACTAGACTATGACTAGACTATGACTAGACTATGACTAGACTATGACTAGACTATGACTAGACTATGACTAGACTATGACTAGACTATGACTAGACTATGACTAGACTATGACTAGACTATGACTAGACTATGACTAGACTATGACTAGACTATGACTAGACTATGACTAGACTATGACTAGACTATGACTAGACTATGACTAGACTATGACTAGACTATGACTAGACTATGACTAGACTATGACTAGACTATGACTAGACTATGACTAGACTATGGCTAGACTATGACTAGACTATGACTAGACTAGACTATGACTAGACTATGACTAGACTATGGCTAGACTATGACTAGACTATGACTAGACTATGACTAGACTATGACTAGACTATGACTAGACTATGACTAGACTATGGCTAGACTATGACTAGACTATGACTAGACTATGACTAGACTATGACTAGACTATGACTAGACTATGACTAGACTATGACTAGACTATGACTAGACTATGACTAGACTATGACTAGACTATGACTAGACTATGACTAGACTATGACTAGACTATGACTAGACTATGACTAGACTATGACTAGACTATGACTAGACTATGACTAGACTATGACTAGACTATGACTAGACTATGACTAGACTATGACTAGACTATGACTAGACTATGACTAGACTATGACTAGACTATGGCTAGACTATGACTAGACTATGACTAGACTAGACTATGACTAGACTATGACTAGACTATGGCTAGACTATGACTAGACTATGACTAGACTATGACTAGACTATGACTAGACTATGACTAGACTATGACTAGACTATGGCTAGACTATGACTAGACTATGACTAGACTATGACTAGACTATGACTAGACTATGACTAGACTATGACTAGACTATGACTAGACTATGACTAGACTATGACTAGACTATGACTAGACTATGACTAGACTATGACTAGACTATGACTAGACTATGACTAGACTATGACTAGACTATGACTAGACTATGACTAGACTATGACTAGACTATGACTAGACTATGACTAGACTATGACTAGACTATGACTAGACTATGACTAGACTATGACTAGACTATGACTGGACTATGACTAGACTATGACTAGACTATGACTAGACTATGACTAGACTATGACTAGACTATGACTAGACTATGACTATTGAATTATCGACTTTCAACGAAAATAGTAGGGCCTCTTTGGATTCGTGTTTGTTGTGCTTTAATTCTATGTTCATATTTCAACTGCAATATCAACAATTCACCATCAACAAAATGATATGTATGTATGAAACAACAAACAAACAACAGCGATAGCAACAACATTATTTAGCAATAAAAACGAAATCAAACTAAGCCGCCACTAATTCCCCCCCTTATGGCCTACCCGCTCTCTTTCTTCCAACCTACATGCATCAGTAACAAATCAGCGCATAAAATACGAGAAAAAAAAAACTGTAACAATTTCATGTTTTGCAATTTAGTTAGAGATTATTATTTGTAGTATTAGTTTGTTTTTGAACATTTTTGAAAGTGAAAAGTAATGAAAACAAATACATATAAAACCGAGTTAGAGAGAAATAACAACAGCAGCTGTAGCTGCAACAAAAGCTAAACAAGGCAGTTGTAATTTATTATAGATGTAACTATGTAGCTATCTGTGAATGCAAGTGTTGAGTACATTTCATTTCTTGTTTTAATTCAAAAATGCAATTGCACATTGCGGTGACTGCACATTGCGATGGCAAATTTTGAGGATGATGATGATAATGATGGTGGCGGGATAATAGTAAGGCACTCACTGCGGATTTTATGGGGGTAATTGAAAAAAATTTTAAGTTTGATGACGTATTCAAATATAATATATGAAGTAATTTAATTAATTTTAATATTTTATAATAGATCTAGTTGTGCTTTCAAATATTGAAAAATTATTTAAACAAAATTTATTTATTTCTTAGTTTGCAACTTTCAATTTCATTTAAGCGTTGTTTTTTTTTTGTTTTCTAAATTTCTTAGCTAAATAGCTCTGATAACATTGTTAGTCCTCCCAAGTCATTGAGCTTAATTACTATATATTTGGTTACTTTTGATACAATTTAAAGATAAATATATGTTTGTTAATGTAAAACTTGTTTATGCATTTTAAATTTGTTTTATGAAATATAAATAAACAACTTAAACACGCATCTCTGCAGATAGAAACATTAGTCATACATGTTGTTGGAATTTTTTCCAGCAATATTAAAACAATGTAGCAGTTTATGGTTACAATGAGGGATACAAGCAACAACTACAAAAAAAAAAACATTTGTAATATCAAATACCTAGACCATAATAAAGTTGTAAACAATAATAGTAAATTGTTTGAAAGATAATAATCATGTTTAATTGTTAAATGAAATTTAAAAAAAATCCAAATTTTCGTTAATTTAAATAAGAAAATTATTGGTTTATTGTATTCATTCATACTATTCATAATGCAGAATCAAAATTTACGAAATGTTGTTTTAAACACAAGTTATGGATTTTTAAAGTTTTTCAGAAACCAAAATTGGCGGGGAAGTTGTTAATTGAAATTTCAAAAAATTTAAAATGCAGGTTTATTTAAAAAATTAATTGTATGAATTATAATTTTTAACCATACTATTCGTAATGTATAATCAAACTTTAAGAAATGTTATTTAAAAAATAAAATATACATTTTCTAAAAAAAAAAGAAAATTTAAATTTCTGAAAATTAAAAATTTTAGTTTGTTTTAAAAAATAACATGTTTGAATTATAGTATTTATTCATATTATTCTGAATTTGTAATTAAAATTAAAATTTTGTTCAAAACTTTAAATTTGGATTTTAAAAGTTTCTAAAAAATAAAAATTTCAAAAAATTTAAATGCTGTAGATTTAGCAGTAAAAAAACAAAATTGGTGGGGAAGTTATGCATGACTAATTTAATAAATGACATTCTATAAATGTCATATCATTTAAATTTGACGGTTTTAATGTTCTTAGATAGAAATAAAAATCAATTTGCTGCCTGACATAAATTTTAACATAATAAATATAATAATAAAGTTAATGAATTGAAATATTGTGCCAGACCTTGCCCCGTCCAAATACTACTTGCTCTTTTGGCTCTGAATCTATATGTTGCCAGAATGATGGTAAAAGGCGAGCACTATAGGTCGATGATTTCCAACTTCTTTTGGCCTGAATTGGATGATATGGACACCAACGACATGTGGTTTCAACAGAACGGCTCAACATGCCAGGCAGCTCAGGCCACATTGAACTTTCTGCACCAGCGATTTAAAGAAATGGTCATCTCATATGGCGGTGATATGAACTATCCACCGAGATCGTGCGTTTGAAGTTAGAATTTTTCTTGAGGGGTTTTCTTAAGTGATCTCAAAGCCAACATAATACATGCACTAGGTCCAATAATGACGTCCGGTCAAAAGCCGCACCAAGCCAGCTTTGACAATAGCTTGTCAAAGCTGGCACCTCAGACATGCAAAGTTCTTAAGGCCCTTGATTAGGCCTATAAAAACATAGTGTGATATTTACCTCTAATAGTTATTGAGGTATACGGAATTGCAAATTCAAACTTCAAAATTTCACCCAGTTTTTTTTATAATATCGGATACGATAAACCACCGATTTCATGCTGTTAGTTAAACAATAGATAAAATATCCAAAAGCTGTAATTCCAAAATAGGAAATCGTTTTAGATACTATGACGTATGAAGTTTGAAGACTTTCACAATTATAGTACTATAGATATAACAATTTACATTGTATAAAAGGTGCCATGCCCACTAATACAATCCCGCCCATTTTTAGCCAAACTTCGTATAGTGATAAGAAATTAATGTGTTCAAAGTTTAAATTCAAAAGTTTAAATTCAGATTTTGAAATAAACAATGTATATAGTATGGGAGTTGCCACGCCCACTAATTCAATACCGCCCATGTAAAATGCAAAGGATGCTCTTTGGATTAACTTTGAAGACTTTCACAATTATAGTTCTCCAGATATTTGAAAATAATTATGTACTTTGTATAGGTGGCGCCACAGCCCCTGTTCCGATTCATCCCGTTTTCGGTTAAACTTCATGCATTGATAAGAAATCGATTGCTATAAAGTTTGAATATTGTCACAATTATAGTTCTGCAGATATTAGAAAATAACTATTTACTTTGTATGGGTGGTGCCACGCCCATTTTGAGGCAATCACTGCACAGTGGTACTGATAGTTCACCAGATATTCCATAATAACTATAAACTTTGTATGGGAGGTGCCACGCTAACTTAAAATTTCTAAATAAAAACAAGTAAGAAAGTACCCTACACTAAGTGAAATAGCAAAAACATTTTTCTTTTAAAATTTTCGGAAGTGGGCCTTATATGGGGGCTATGGCCAATTATGGACCGATCACCATGAAATTAGGTCGTGTGATTTATGTCTATATTAAAGTTAACTATGTTGAATTTTGTGTGTATACCAACATTTTTAAGCGATTTATGCACGTTAAAGTGATTTTCGGAAGCTGGTCTATATGGGAGCTATGACTAATTATGGACCGATCGTAACAAAATTTGGTGACATGAATTTTGTGTATACAAAACTTATTTGGAGCGGAATTTGTGGAGATAGATATATAAATTAAATATTTATGACCGATAAAGTCCATTTCGGGAGGACATTTGTATGGGGGCTAGGTGAAATAATGTACCGATTTCAGCCAGTTTCAATAGGCTTTGTCCTTGAGCCGAAAAAATAACATGTGCCAAATTTCATCGAAATATCTTCAAAATTGCTACCTGTACTCTGCGCACAAGGTTTACATGGACAGCCAGCCGACCAGACGGACGGACAGACGGACATCGTTTAATCGACTCAGAAAGTGATTCTAAGTCGATCGCTATACTTTAAGGTGGGTGTTAGACTAATATTTTAACATCTGCACAAACGCATTATACCCTCCCCACTATGGTGGTGTAGGGTATAAATAGTCTATTGATCGTTTCAAATATATAGTGGTTTTATGGTCCAAGTTGTTGAAAAAGGTATAACCTATTGATGCTTCCAAGTAAGGATCTATCTAAGTATGTTCGAAATTTCAATAAAATCGGTTCAGCCAGTTAGTATTTACTGTGTAAGGTACCAATTTTACCGGTTTTTACCCTTTCTGGTCCAAGTATTGAAATCAAATACTCCTCTGGTAGACCTATGTGAAATTTCATGCCAATTAGATAAGCCAGTTAGAAAAGACAGATTTATTTCAAAATATTTTGATTCTTCCCCATTTGTGTTTGAATATCTAGACAGTTTCGGGTAGTTAGTGAATGACTTAACTTTCACAATACCCACGAAAAGTTGGTGATCTCTGAATATATTGGCTCATCTTATCGTCTTGAAATTGATTAGTGAACCAAGAAAAATAACCAAGTCTGTTAATCAGGCGATTGTTATAGGAATTTTTGAATGTGTCGGTGTAATTGATGTATCGATTTTTCTACTTATTGAATGAATATCGTATTTAGTTATCAACTAAAGCGGTTTGACCTGGTATAACCTGCATTTCCGAATGTTTAAAGCATGTTTAACATTTGATTATATTTGAAGTTCATTCATGACTATAAAGAAAACAAAAATTGTATGTTTTGTGAATCATTTTACTTTAAAAAAAGTAAGAGAGCTATATTCGGCTGTGCCGAATCTTATATACCCTTCACCAAAATATACTTTAAAATAAAAATTTTAATTTTTTTTAGGTAAACAAAATTTAATTTTTTTCCAGTTTTTTTTCATTTTTTGGAAAAAAAAATTTTTCAAATTGTTTTTTTTAAATTTAAAATTTTTTTAAATTTAAATTTTTTTTTTTTAAATTTTTTTTTTTTAAATTTTAAAATTTTTTTTTGTTTTTTAATTTTTTTTTGTTGAAAAAAAATTCGGGTTAAAAAATATTTTTTCCAATTTCGACCCATTGTAGGTCCAACTTACTATGATCTTATATACGTCGTTGCAAAGGTCTTTGAAATATCTATCATTAGATATTCATATTGTCTATATTAATGACTTAGTAATCCAGATATAGGTCAAAAATCGAGGTTGTCCTGGTTTTTTCCTCATATCTCAGCCATTTGTGGACCGATTTTGCTGATTTTAAATAGCAAACTTCTCGAAAGCATGTCTGACAGAATTATTGAAGATTTGGATCCCGAAGATATCAGGGGTCTTCAGAAAATTGATTTCAACAGACAGACAGACAGACAGACAGACGGACATGGCTTAATCGACTCCGCTATCTATAAGGATCCAGAATATATATACTTTATAGGGTCGGAAATGAAAAATGTTGAAATTACAAACGGAAACTTATATATAACCTTCTCACGAAGGTGAAGGGTATAAAAACTACAAATATATTTAAAGCAGTGGTCGGCAGTTATAGCCAAGGAGTGACGAACATGATCGGTTTTTAACCTGTTAACAATACGAATAACAACGAAGTTCGTAAAAATAATCAATTAAGCAATACAATTTACAGTCTATAGCTGTGTCATGCATATTTAGTGTTCTCTTTATGCCAACCACTGCTTGAAAGTATGGCCTGCAACTTGCCAAAAGCTTCACATAATATGGCCAATGGCAGTGGCAGTGGTTTTAATTTATTTTAACTTGTATCCATCTCTATATTTACTAAAATAAACATATGGTATTGATACTTTAATTAATTAATTGGTTTCGTATTTTAAACACCACATTTAACAGTCTAACAACTTTACTTGTATGTCTCGAAACGTTTATTTCGTTGGTTTTTTACCATGACTATAGTTTTTATGAATTTTTGTGTTTGACTGCAATTGGGAGTTCATTATAAAGTGTTGTAAGTAACTGAAATGGTAACAAATCATTGTAACATTAACATGTTTCAATACCAGTATTTTTGAGCCATAGAAAACAACATTATTTCAGGCCTATGGCTAAGTTATTGAACATTTTCAATAGAGATTACATTAAGTTAGTTAGCAAAGGCTTTTTTTGTTGGGAAAAATTATTATGAATTTTAAATTATTTAGACCATAATTATTATGTGTGGTGGTGATGGCCTATATCCAGCCATAGCCACATCTATTTATTATAAAAGCATTAATAAAGTATGGAGCATTTTTCACACAATTTATTGTTGTTTTTATTAATTAAACATTTGGGCTTATAATAAGCTAAAGACCTGGGTTTAGTAGTGTAAATTTTATTAAAAACAACAAAATAAAATGTAAATTTATAAACTATTATAGCGGGTTAATAAAGTGGTTAAATGTTTTGTTGAAATGTTTAAAAATGTGCTAATGTTTCCCATTAAAAGTTAATGAGTTGTGGTTAATTTTAGATAATTAAATTGTAATCAAATGCTTTTAGAATTAAAACATTTAATAATCCAGTTAGAAAAGTATTAAACAAAATTGAAACAATTCCTGTTCACAACCAAAGATATGCATGTGATCAATTGATCGTTTAAGAAAATGATCACTTGCTCCTAATGAATACAAACTAACTTCTTGTCCCCTAACTTTGGATGTACCTCCACCAAAGGAAGACATGAAGACAGTTATAATTTCAGCTAGCTTACCAACCATCACCTTAGTGATCAGCAAAGCATCTGCGATCTTCATGATCAGAGTAAAATTCCTGAAGCCTCTCTTTTGATTCTTTTAAGAGCCTTTAACCAAACCCCTTTCGAAACAAAATTGAAACAACTCTTGTGCACTAAAAAATATATGCATGTGATCAATTGATCGTTTAAGAAACTGATCACTTGCTCCTAATGTTTACAAATTAACTTCTTGTCCCCAAATTTTGGATGTGCATCAACCAAAGGTATGAAGACAGTTATAATTTCAGCTAGCTTACCTACCATCACCTTAGTGATCAGCAAAGCCTCTGCGATCTTCATGATCAGAGTAAAATTCCTGATGACTCTCTTTTGATTATTTTAAGAGTCTTTAACCAAATCACTCTCGAAACAAAATTGAAACAACTCTTGTTCACAACCAAAGATATGCATGTGATCAACTGATCGTTTCAGAAACTGATCACTTGCTCCTAATGATTATAAACTAACTTCTTGTCCCCAAATTTTGGATGTACATCAACCAAAGGAATGAAGACAGTTATAATTTCAGCTAGCTTACCAATCATCACCTTAGTGATCAGCAAAGCCTCTTCGCTCTTCATGATCAGAGTAAAATTCCTGAATCCTTCTCTTTTGCTTCTTTTAAGCGCCTTTAACCAAATCCCTTTCGAAACAAAATTGGAACAACTCTTGTGCACTAAAAAATATATGTATGTGATCAACTGATCGTTTAAGAAACTGATCACTTGCTCCTAATGATTACAAACTAACTTCTTGTCCCCAAATTTTGGATGTACATCAACCAAAGGAATGAAGACAGTTATAATTTCAGCTAGCTTACCAACCAATACCTCAGTGATCAGCAAAGCCTCTGCGATCTTCATGATGAGCTGAGAGTAAATCCCATATCAGCCGCTCTTTTGCTTCTTTTAAGCGCCTTTATTCAATTAAAATCAATTATTATCATCAATGCCTTTGCGCGAAACATTTAATTTCCCGTCAACTGCAGGTCATATTGCCTACAAAACTCATTATTAAATTTCCTCCCTCAACCATCCAAATACAAAGAAATGTGATTGATTGCATTTGTAGATAAATTAATCTTTAAATTATTGCATCATTGTTGAGAAGAAGCGTTGAAACATTGTATGTAGCAAAGCTACAAGCACTTGCACAAAAGCTAATTGTTTTCCGCTTTCAGCTAGATACTTGCATATAATTAAGGTAGATTGTGTGTAAAGTGTTATGTATGAAATGTTTGTTGAAATTGAAAATTAATTAATTATTACGATAGATGATAATTGCTGTTAAGCAAAGTGTTTAAAGCAGTGAATGCTGTGAATGTTTATGATAAGATAAAGTGTGGCATTGTCTTGGAAATGTATTATTACATAATTCATGACTAATTGTCATGTGAAGTCTTAAGTCATTTTAATGTAATTTCCTTTGATTGAGAATCCATGCTGGTAATGGACAGAGATGTTTCTTGTCACATTTTTGGGGTAGGTTGTGAAACAGTTGATAAAAAGGTCATATTTCGATCCGCCAGCAAGAATGTTTTCATGGCTTTATGCAGTTTGATGTCAAACCAACTCAATACAGTAATAAACTTATTCATTTTCCGAATATCAGCCACGACTTTGATCAGTTAAGTCATGCAGAAATCAACAACCCAATGTTTCGATCCCTATTCCTATATAATCAGGGAATTGACATAGAATTTGTTCCTCATAAGGAGTACTTTTACATGCCATATACTTGCAAGCGTTCCAACAAACACTGGCCTGTCAGCACTGCAGTCATTTAGGGACCATGCAATCCTCGATGGCAAACATGTAGCCAGTTTGGGTAAAACCCATAAAGATCCCGCTGTATATAGTATGACTTACAACTTAAAAGCGAAACACTAACAGTAGAGTTCCTAGTCTTGTAGATGAAAACCGGGTTTTCAGTTCGTTCGAAACATAATTGTCTGGTAAATCAGCATAACCCGGAATCCAGATAAGCTTCATGTTACAATATCTAGTCATCTCAGTAATAGACAAGTGGTAATTTAGATGTCATGTAGAAACCAGAGAGAGATTTTTGAAGGTTTATTGTCGGTACATATTCGGATACTCCAAGCACATATTATATATAGTACCTCTACCTGTTTACTCTCCTCTTTATGACAGAGATCTCTTTATGACTAAACCCCTTTCGAAAGTCTCGAATCCGTTTGTATCCATCTCGAATATTTTGTCCTAAGGTGATGTAATTTAAAATGACCCGTCAGTGATCGATAGAGAAAACCATTTGTTGAGGAAGAGTATAGGTGTGAAATATTCAATATACACAGGAACGTCAACCAGACATCCTGGCTGTACTTGCAGTCAAGCAAAAAGATTCGCAGATTGTGTTTGTTTAAAACAAATAACATTCCTGCATTCAATACTGAGAGCCTGATCTCAGACCCCATTAAACAGTCCTGGTATATTGATAAAAAATATCCTTATTATACCATCAATCTTATCACTAAATTAACTATACCTCCTGATAAGTTTTCTGCTCACTTCATGTCTTACGTATTACATTTCTATAGTTGCACTACTAATAGCCGTCGATTTTCTAGTTGTGGTCCGGAAAAAAGCGCTTTTCTTACTGCGTGTGTCATTAATGAATCATATTCCTAAATTGCCAGTTTATGATTGATGTTCTGACTGTGCTGGGTCATCATACTGCTGCTGGAATAATAACAAAGGGGATAGCTAGAGCGGACGCTCGATATAAGCCCTTAAATCTGCACCGTGTCCATGGAATGAAGAAGTTAATATGTCTCCTAAAGGTGGCCTCCGGACAAGGGCATACGGTTGTATTTTTTGGTCTCCATTGAATGATGTTCTGTGTTCTTCCTATTAATATATATCATTTAATTACAAATGGATTCTCTGTCGAGAAATTACGCCATCCTTATATGCTCTAATGAATCTTTAAGAAGGAGAGAATATGAGGATATTTGTTATTTCGGATAGCCAAGCTGCTCTTAGAGCCTTATCATCATATAAAGTGAGGTCTGGTGTTGTTATGGACAGCTGGAAATCTTTAAATGAACTCGGTGCGCACAATGTACTCACCTTGTGTTGTGTACCTGGTCATAAAGGCCACGCTGGTGCAGATTGTTTGGCCAATTGGGGTGCCTGACATCCGATCATAAGCGGTGAACCGTTCTTGGATTGAATCGAAATTTTCCCGAATTTGGGGTAATTTACCAGGACTTAGACAATCAAAAAGGTTCATTACTCTGTCCAAATGTAGATTTCAATTGTTGCTATGGCTCGGAAAGGCTGAATTGAGAATACTTACTGGATTATTCACCGAACACTGCGGTTTTAGGTATCACCAATTTATTTTTGTGAACTTCAAGCTGAAACCTCTGAACATATTCTAGATGACTGCCCAATGCTGGAAATACGCAGAACAAAATGGCTCGGAAGGGCCATTATGGCCCCGATGATGTAATTGATCTATCATCAAATAGAATAATTGGCTTCATACAGAGCCTAAATCTTTTATGATGAAACTTTAAGGCAGCAGTCTGTGGTTAACTAGGTTAACTAGTCTGTGACTTTCTGAATGAAACACAGGTTTTTTAATAAAACAAATCATTTTATTTTTCAACATAGTATCCTTTGAGCTCTATACACTTTGTCCAACGTTTCTCTAATTTTTGTATCCCTTCCATTTCTTCAGGCTTGGAAAGAAGAAATAGTCGCCCGGTGCTAAATCCGGAGAATATGACGGATAAGTAAGAAATTCGGTTACGAAACGGTGTAAAAACTCGTCCATTTTGCGGTTAAACAACGCCAAATACTCCTGCGAAGTTGTCACAAAATTGCGTTTGTAATATAATGCAGGAAAACTTTCATTCAAAATTGATACTACTAAACCATGTGAGATGCCTATGGCTTCCACAATCTCTCGCACTTTCATTCTCCGATTCGCAGAACTGAAGCATGAATGTGTAGAATACTGATGTGCATCTTCAATTCAATAAAAATGCTCTTAGGACGGCGAATGAATGATGAGCTCTATAATATGAAAATATTACTTGAACAGAAAAATTGCATACATAATGCTTCAAGTCCATGTGGAATGAGATTATCACAAGAGCTTTCGGTGAGAAGTTGGAGTTATACAAAGCAATGGATTATCCTTGTGGAAATCAACTAACAATTCTTATGAAAATTCGACTTTCTTGTTGATGATACAAATTGGTGGTGTGGTAAAGAATATGGCATACATTGTCAGGTAATCGGCTTAAATGTTTTGGATCTTTATTCTTTTAAAATCTAAAGGACGTAAAGGGTATGGTTCTATTTGGAATAGTGAAATGCAAACAACAACATCCTTCCTAAATCTATCCTATTAAGAGAAACTGTCATAGGCGAATTGATTAAAATATTGCTATACAATAGTTCAATTTATCTTACAGAAACTTTTTCCAATAACAGTCTAAATCGGGTATATGATGACCTGTCACATCTCTTCTGTAAAATTAATCTAGAAATTTTGTATTTGAAACGCTTTTTCAATTGAATTCAATGTAGATAATAAAGCTATTTTCACTAGTATTAAAACTTCTGGTCTTAAGGACTTTTAAAATCTGAAGTTAAAGGTAAAGATTAATGAAGTTCCAGGAAACCAGATCTGTCTGAAGTCAGTGTATTGATAAATATTTATGAAATTTAAATGATCTCAACAGACCTAGTAATATAGGATAATAATTGTTAGGATTTTACCTTTTAAAACGGTGATTTATTTCCTTTAAATAAAAGGGATTATTTTAATTGCAAATAAAAGCAATCAGTAGACTAAATTTGTATTTCAACTTTATTTATTTACTAGCTGAACCCGGTCCGCGTTGCTGGCCCTTAGAAAACATCTGTTTTATATTGCATCTCGAATTTAATATACAGTTTCGGACAAAGTCGGTGATTCAATGATTTCAAAAATTCAGTAGGATAATCGACGGCTTATTCTTCGTTCATTACTGTGTCAATCTATTTGTATTTTATTGTTTTGCCAGGCAGTTTCAATTGTATTTGCTTATTGATCTTGTTAACACCATAATTTGTTGCAGACAATCCGAATTGTTGTAGATCGTTGTAAGACTTGGGAATACTTTGTCGACAACGTCTTGAATATTCATTTGCATTTGGCAGAAGTCCGGAAATGAAATCTCATTTGTGGAGGGATCAATTGGAATTTTTCGTATCGTCATTGAGAAGCGTGAGCAATGATCCAAATCTGTGGTACATTTGGCCTTTAACTTTAAAGGTGGGCATGAAGCCGACGTCATTTGAAAGCATGTGTTGTACTTTTGGATATTTTGAAGGAAGTGTTTGGAAATAGGATTGGCGCCGGAAATGTAACTTAGTAGCAGCTCAGACGGCTCAATAACTGGTGGCAGAATAACTTTACCATTCGAACACCACATTCCCGGGGATTCCTTAGGGAACTTCAAAATGCTGCAATGTAAGTAATGAACAAACGTTCATTGCGCCAATTAGTACATCCTTGTGATTCCTGTGTAGTCATCATACTTATTGTAATAAAATCCGGGCAACTTTAAATCGATTCTTTCTCTTGATCAAGCCATTCGGGAGCGAACAACTATATGCTGTTGAGGTGTTTCTGCAGCACTCGATGAAGAAGCACTGCGACGCATTTGCTGAAGCCGTGATTCTCGTTCTCTTCCCGTTTCTGCGAATCTAGACGTAGATGCCCTTTCGAAAACAAATTTTATTTGAATAAAACTCGCTTCGCTCTGAAAAGATTTTAGCATTGCCGGCCTTTGGCCGGGCGCTAAGGCTTTCTCCTCTGGGGTGTATCAAAACTGGCTTCGCTCTGAAAAGTTTTTTGCATTGCAGAAAGGTTTTATAATATTTCAGAAAGCCGATTACCAGCCGCACCAGATTAAGAAATCGTTGCAACCTGACAAAGGCCGACGATGTAAAAAGAATCTTTTATGAGCGAAGCCGATTTTTGATACACCCCAGAGAAGAAAACCTTATCGCCCGGCCAAAGGCCCGCAATGGAAAAAAATTTTCTGAGTGAAGCCAGTTTTTGATATTTATCGGTTCTGCTTTTGCAAAGTAGAACCCAACAAAAATGAAATAACTCCCAATACGGTGAAATAACTCCTAATTCCCAAAATAAAATGAAATAAAACCCAACCATTGGGAGTTATTGCATTATGAAATAACTCCCAACAAAAAATTATGAAATAACTTCCTATGCGTTAGGAGTTGTTTCATATTGAAATAAGTCCTAAGTTGTATGAAAAATTTGTTGGGTGTTATTTCATCTTTTCGTGGGGAGTTATTTCACGGTACCAGATATTAATACAACAATTTAAATAGTCATTCTCCTTTGAAACCCTTAAAGTGTGTGTTTTTAAAAAGGAGTGACTATTTAAATTACATATTTTGAAGAATACACTGGTAATGAAGTTGATGTGAACTCTAACAGCGCCTACGATATACTCACTCACATCTCGCTGTTACTATTTATATAGACATCGCCATCTTCTACAAGCCGCATGAATAATCTAATGGGAAAAACTTGAATGTTCTATTTCCAAAATGATCACCTAGAGCTTTTAAAGCTGCTTCATAGTTAATGTTGTCATATTTACAAACATGTTGAAATCACACTGTTATTTACATTGTTGACAAGTAGAATTCCTATTTCCGCATCTGGATCCGCGTGTGTATTAACTAATTTTACTTAAAAGAACAGACGCTGCAGGAATATTTATGAATTTAGAAGAAAGATCTGTCTCATACAAACCTTTTACGATTTTTATATCGAAAACAATCTAACCGGGACCATATCTGATATATTGATGTATCTTTTGTACGTTATTTGGGAGCATCAACAAAAAGCAATTTAGAGCAAAAACACCCTAAATAGTAAGTGTCTCAAAATATAAAAAATACTTTTTTTTAATTTTTGATTTTTAAAAAAATTTTACACTCCAATTAAATCATCATAAAACAATTGAAAACAAAAAATCATGCAACAAATCAGGGTCACTGGGCAATTAAACACTTTAAACAGCAATTGCTAAACTTATTCACTATTTTACAAGTTTAAAGCACAACACAAGATTTTTCCAAACAATGGCACTTTCCAAAAACTTATTCAATTGCAAAAAAATTATATGAAATTCAAACAATATTATATAAATATGCAAATACTATGAATAAACAGTCAATTATTTTTCATTTATTTACCAAAAATGGCAAAAAAACCATATTAAGTGTTTGAATTTTTATCAAGTTAATTTGCCAAGAAATCTAAACAGATATTGAAAAGTTTTCAATTTTGTTTTTATCATCATTATTAGCTAAAGCTGCAATGTTTTTGTTTAGCATTTTATGCCAGCAATTTTATGAATTGTGTGCAGTTTGAAAAAGAGTATTTTTAGATGTTAACAAAAGCCATTAAATGACATGACATAAGCAAGTGTAACTCGAAATTATTTATCAGGCGTTTTGGTATATATGAGTTAAGCAGCAGTCGGAGTCGGGTGTTAAATCGTTTAACTGTATAAAAAAAATTGTAGCAAAATATTTTTTATTCGTAGTGCTGCAGTTTCTTGCGGTTTACTTTGTAAAATCTGAGTATTTATTTGCCGTTATTTAGTGTCTGCGAAGAGTTTTTAAATGAACTCTTTTGTAGACACATGTGGTGGCAGAGATGCCACTTGAAGGAATAGTTTTTATTGTAAGGGGAAAGCACATCGATTGCTCACCGAAGCTTCTGAGTAGTTAATCGGTTTCAACTTGAGAGAAAAATCGTCCAGGCCAGACAAACAATTTTGAAGACCAAGAATTGGAGGAATTACTCCATAAAATTTGTTGTAAAACTCAACAAGAGCTTGTAATAACATTGGGAGCTGCACAAACAGCAATTTTAAAACGTTTGCAAGGAGCAGGATTCATCCAAAAGCAGGGAAATTAGGTACTATACGAATTGATGCCGAGAGATCTTGAATTACGATTTTGCATGTCCGAAATTCTGCTTGAACACTATAAAATAAAATCATTTTTGCACCACATCCATTACAAAACCCGAAGCGTATGAGATCATATGTCAAGCCCTGCCAATAATTTTAAATTATAATAATTTTCCGCTTCTTAACTAAAAGGGCAATACTGCTCCTGTCTACAGGTATCTCTTAGCTAACTCATATTAAAACTTGAACATGCTGCTGCATTTAGTTTGTGTTTGACTCCAGCAAACTACATCGTGACTTGAGGAGAAATTCGAAAAAAATTGAGTTTCGTCTGCACATTAAGCTTTAATTTTTGCACAAAAAAACCGTGACTCAAAAAAAGGCTAAGCTTGATAAATACTATAGAAACTCTGCACCATCAGTTTCAATGGTAAAAAGTGGTTTACAGAATTACATTGTGGTCGCACAAGCACGAAGGTTGCCGAACGTTCTTGATGTCCACTTGAGGTCTCAACATCTGAAACAATTGAAAAAAATTAATATTTGGTTTGGACGATCGGAGATTGAAAGCGCGAGAGATTGTGGAAGCCATAGGCATCTCTTTAAATTTCGAATGTTCACTTGGGTATGAGAAAGCTTTCCACAAGAAAACTGCCACGCTTGTTCACAACAAACCACAAACCCAATCGTGTGATAGGTTTGTAGGAGTGTTTGACTCGTCCATATTTGGTTTAACCACAATATGGATGGTTTTTGCTCCGTTTCGTAACCGTGGACGAAACGTGGATCCACCACAACTTACCAGAGACCAAACAACATCAATAACAGTGGGTAAAGAAATTCAGTTATAAAGAAAGCCAAGGTGGATTTGTCAGCCAATGAAAAGACCTACGACTGAAGCTAAATTGAACAATTTAAAGACCTTCGATTGAAGCTATAATTGAACTATGTAAAGACCTTCGATTGCAGCTAAAATTTAACTACATAAAGACCTTCAATTGAAGGTAAAATTTAACTACATAAAGACCTTCGATTGCAGCTAAAATTGAACTACAGAAAGACCTTTGATTGTAGTTAAAATTCAACTATATAGAGACCTTCAATTGGAGCTAAAATTGAACTATAAAAAGCCCTTCGATTGAAACTAAAATTGATCTTCAAAAAGACCTACGATTGAAGCTAAAATTGAACTACATAAAGACATTCGATTGAAGCTAAAATTCAACTATATAAAGACCTTTGATTGAAGCTAAAATTGAACTAGATAGAGACCTTCGATTGATGCCAAAATTAGACTAAATAAAGACCTTCGATTGCAGCTAAAATTTAACTATTTTAAGACCTACGATTGAAGATAAAATTGAACTAAAGAAGAACCTAGGATTGAAGCTATAATTGAACTACAGAAAGACCATCGACTTAAGTTGAAATCGAATTAGATAAAGACCTTCGATTGTAACTAAATTTGAACTACATAAAGACCTTCAATTGAAGCTAAAATTGAACTATATAAAGACCTTCGATTGAAGCTAAAATTGAACTACAGAAAGTCCTTCGATTGAAGCCAAAATTAGACTATTTAACTACAGAAAGACCTTCGATTGAATCTAAAGTTGAACTACATAAAGTCCTTCGATTGAAACTGAAATTGACCTTTGATTGTAGTTAAAATTCAACTATATAGAGACCTTCAATTGGAGCTAAAATTGAACTATAAAAAGCCCTTCGATTGAAACTAAAATTGATCTTCAAAAGGACCTTCGATTGCAGCTAAAATTGAATCAGATAGAGGCCTACGATTGAAGCTGAAATTGAACTACAGAAATACCTTCGCTTGAAGCTAAAATTGAACTACAGAAAGTCCTTCGATTGAAGCTAAAATTGAACTAGATAAAGACCTTCGATTGAAGCTAAAATTGAACTATATAAAGATCTTCAATAGAAGCTAAAATTGAAATAGATAAAGACCTTCAATTGAAGCTAAAATCGAACCGTATAAAGACTTTCGATTGCAGCTAAAATTTAAATAAATAAAGGCCTTCGACGGAAGCTAAAATTGAACTAGATAAAGTTCTTTGATTTAAGCTAAAATTGAAATAGATAAAGACCTTCGATTGCAGCTAAAATTGAACTACATAAAGTCCTTCGATTGAAGTTAAAATTGAAATAGATAAAGACCTTCGATTGCAGCTAAAATTGAACTACATAAAGTCCATCGATTGAAGTTAAAATTGAAATAGATAAAGACGTTCAATTGAAGCTAAAATCTTACTGTATAAAGACTTTCGATTGCAGCTAAAATTGAAATAATTAAAGGCCTTCGATTGCAGCTAAAATTTAACAACATAAAGTCCTTTGATTTAAGCTAAAATTGAACTACATAAAGACCTTTGATTACAGCTGAAATTGAACTATATAAAGACCTTCGATTGAAGCTTAAATTTAACTATTCATAGACCATCGATTGCAGCTAAAATTAAATCAGATAGAGGCCTATGATTGAAGCTAAAATTGAACTACAGAAATACCTTCGATTGAAGCTAAAATTGAACTACATAAAGTCCTTCGATTCCCGCTAAAATTGAAGTAGATAAAGACCTTCTATTGAAGCTAAAATTTAACTACAGAAAGTCCTTTGGTTGAAGCTAAAATTGAAATAGATAAAGACCTTCGATTGCAGCTAAAATTGAACTACATAAAGACTTTAGATTGAAGCTAAAATTTAACTACAGAAAGACCTTCGATTGAAGCTAAAATTGAACTACAGAAAGTCCTTCGATTGAAGCCAAAATTAGACTATTTAACTACAGAAAGACCTTCGATTGAATCTAAAGTTGAACTACATAAAGTCCTTCGATTGAAACTGAAATTGAACTTGAGAAAGACCTACGATTAAAGCTAAAATTGAACTGTTTAAAGCCCTTCAATTGAAGCTAAAATTGAACTGTATAAATACTTTCGATTGCAGCTAAAATAGAACTACATAAAGGCTTTCGATTGAAGCTAAAATTGAACTACATAAAGACCTTCGACTGAAGCTAAAATTGAACTACAGAAAGTCCTTTGATTGAAGCTAAAATTGAAATAGATAAAGACCTTCGATTGCAGCTGAAATTGAACTACATAAAGTCCTTTGCTTCAAGCTAAAATTCAACAAAATAAAGACCTACGATTGAAGCTAAAATTGAACAACATAAAGACCTTCGATTACTGCTAAAATTGAACTACACAAAGACCTTCTATTGCTGCTAAAAGTTAACTACAGAAAGACCTTCGATTGCAGCTAAGATTGAACTACATAAAGACCTACGATTGAAGCTAAGATTGAACAACATAAAGACCTTCTATTGGAGCTAAATTTGAACTACAGAAAGACCTTCGATTGAAGCTAAATTTGAACTACAGAAAGGCCATAGATTGAAGCTAAACTTGAACTACATATAGACATTCGATTGAAGCTAAAATTTGACTACATAAAGACCTTCGATTGAAGCTCAAATTGAACTACAAAAAGTCCTTCGATTCCATCTAAAATTAAACCTTTGATTGCAGCTAAAATTTAACTACATAAAGACTTTCGATAGCAGCTAAAGATGAACTACAGAAAGTCCTTCGGTTGAAGCTAAAATTGAACTAGATAAAGGCCTTTGATTGAGGTTAAAATTCAACTATATAAAGACCTTTAATTGGAGCTAAAATTGAACTATAAAAAGTCCTTCGATTGAAAATAAAATTGATCTTCAGAAAATTGATCTTCGATTGAAGCTAAAACTGAACAATACAAAGACTTTCGATTGCAGCTAAATTTGAGCTACATAAAGACCCTCGATTGGAGATAAAAATGAACTACATAAAGACCTTCGATTGAAGCTAAATTTGAACTACAGAATGTCTATTGAAGCTAAAATTGAACTACATAAAGATCTCTGATTGCAGCTAAAATTGAACTACATAAAGACCTTCGATTGAAGCTAAAATTGAACTACTTAAATTCCTTCGATTGGAGCTAAAATTTACCTACATTAAGACCTTCGATTGAAGCTTAAATTCAACTACATAAAGATCTTCGATTGAAGCTGCAATTGAACCACATGAAGACCTCCGATTGGAGCTAAAATTGATCTACATAAAGACATTCGATTGAAGCTACAATTGAACCACATGAAGACCTATGATTGCAGCCAAAATTGAACTACACAAAGACCCACGATTGAAGCTAATTCAAAATAGATTTTCACACCTCAAACTAGATGTTAAATCAAATATTTATGAAACCGAGAAAACCTTGATTTTAATTTAAAAATTAATTTTTAAAAGAAGTTTATTTATACAGTGGATTTTTGGAATTTTCATTCCCTTTAACCTTTTTGGAAATTGTATCATATGGCAAGGTTTTGCCTAGTGTAAATGTTTCAATTCCTATTTTGTTTTGTTTATTTATATCCAACTGACTTTCTGGCAATTGCGCCACTTGTTGGCTGAAATTTGTTATTTTCCAAACAATATTTATTTGAATTCATTTGACTCCAAATGCTCCATTATTTTCTACAAAAAAAAAATAAAAAACCAAACACAACACTTGTATTAAAGTTTATTTTTATGACTCGGCTGCTGATCTTTGAGAGTAAAAATTTAAATATTTCTTTTTCAAATTTGGTGTTTGTTATAATTTTTTTTTATTATTATTTTGTGTTGGTTGTTTGACTGTTGGTGTAAAATCATGCAAATTAATTTTTTTTTCAACTTCTTTGTTTATTTATTATTTGTTGGCAGTTGTTAAAATGTTTGTGTTTATTATTTGTTTGCATATTTTGTGTAAAAAAAATAAAAAAATGTATTGATTAGCAGCCACAATGCAACAAAAAAATTGTTTATAAGTTACATAATTTTAAACATCTTTCATTTGGGTAAAATTTTAAATTAAATTTAAAAAAAAAACAGAAAAATATTGGCAAAAATAACAGTTTAACGAAAACAAAGATGAAGATGTTAGCAATGGGCCATAAATTTTGTATGGAAAAATGAAGCAAAACAAAACAGACATAAATTTTTGAAAGTAGGAAGCGTTAAATTGGAGAATGTGTTTTTGTTTGTGTCTCTGTAGTTATAAATTAAAGAAATTATTATTAGGATTATAATTTAGTTATTTATTTTTTGCAGTTAATCATGATTTTTCAATTACAACACATAAATAAGTATGTTAATAAACAAACAAATAGATTTTTGATGAATTTATACATAGATATTTGTTTGCAAGGGTTTTACTTAAGTTTTGAGTTTTTTTTTCAAATAAAGGTAAAATTTAAATTTGAAATTTACTTCTATTTAAACTCCTCTGTTACGGTATTTTGTGGAGGCATTATTTATTATTTTGAAAAACTTTTTTAAATTTTTTTCAAATATGCCTTTTTTCCTTCTACTCTTAATAAAAATAAACCTCAAAAATTAAAACTTTTTAAATAAATTAATTAAAATCTTTAATTTTCCTCAGTTTGAACAAACAACAACACATTACCAACAGTTTTTATGGGTTTTCTTTACATGTTTTTATACCCACCACTAAAGAGAAGGTATATTGATTTTGGCATTGCGTTTGTAACATATCGAAATTTTAATCGCAGGCCAACAAAAGGATCCTTATAAAATTCGAATATGATCTAGCTCTGTCTAGATAGCAACCGAGCCGGAATTCTTCCGGCTCGGTTGCTATTTAAAGTCGAGAAAATCGATATGCAAATGGCTGAGATATAAGGAAAAAACCAGGACATCCTTGATTTTTGACCTATATCTGGATTACTACTAAGTCATTAATATAGACAATATGGATATCTAATGATAGATATTTCAAATATAAGACTATAGAAAGTTGGACCTACAATGGGTCAAAATCGGAAAAAATAGTTTTTAACCCGATTTTTTTTTCCATCAAAAGTTTTTTTCGCTAAATATTAAAAAAAATTTGAAAAAACAAACAAAATTTTTAAAAAAAAAAATTAAAAAAAATCAATTCATAAATTTTTTTTCCAAAAAATGAAAAAAACTTCTTTGGAAAAACAAAATTTTGTTTACCTAAAAATATTTAAATTTTTTATTTTGAATTATAATTTGGTGAAGGGTATATAAGATTCGGCTTAGCCGAATATAGCTCTCTTACATGTTTTTCGTTTAATATTGTGTTAATATTAAAACATATTTTAATAAAAAAATTATTACAGAAAACAAAAGTTTAATATTTTTTCATTGTTTTTGCTTTATTGAAGCAAAAGAAAAAAACACAACTACAGCATATTTTAGTACATTGACTGGCCTGGCCTGGCTGCTGGTGGACATATAATTTTTTTACGTTGTTGTTTGTTTCATAAACAAATTATTACCAACTCAATAAAAATCGGTCTAAAAAAAAAACATACAACAATAATAATATCATGGCAGTACTACTAACCCATATAGGGTGACCACATGTTTTAGGTAGGGAAAAAATAAACTATATGGTTTTGATAAAATTGGGGTTAAAGAGAAATGTATGGTTTTTGAGCTGTAACAAAAAATCTGTTAAGGTGGTCAGAAATAAAGCGGAATCTATAAAAAATATTTTCAATATATTCTATAGAAAATACAGTCCTATAAGTTCATCCATCATATTCGAAACAGCATCCAAGGGCATATGGATGTCCCTTTTGCGTAATTTTTTTTGTCCAGGGACGACCCATTTGTTGTGTATTCATCAGTAATTTTATTAAGCAGATGCTCTCATAACCTGCCAACCATACAAGCCAACCATATCTATTGTCTACCTTTAAAAGTAGAAAATTTAATTGCGCTATATTGTAACGAAATTGAACCATCAGTCTGTAACGATTGTTTGCATCATTCATGATGTTTATAAATATTTTCAGTGCCCGAAACTTCTACTTATTCACCAGCATATTCAGTAATAAACAATAGTCAGATATTTGTCTTTAGTTTTTGAAAATAAATTCAAGAAAAATAAAATCTTCTAAAATATACCACTTCGATGGCCACATGTAATGCTGAATGTGGCCGTTTGTGTTTTCGTTCTCAGTGATGATGTAGAAAATGCAAAAATAGAGAGTAGACTCACATGTTATTCTTAATAACAATTAGAGAGCAGTACAAATAAGAGCTCAGTGGTTTAGTGGTTAGAGCATTTGACTAGAAAACGAGAGGTTATGTGTTCAAAACCGCTCTCAGAAAAATTTATTTTTTCTTTTTTTCTCAAATACTGTAGTATTTTCACTATTGAATTTAATAGTGAAGTGTTATGCAGAGTGTGCCAATCGGCCACTTGCAATGAACTCGCCGTGTTAAATTCACCAGTCAATAACTAGTAGTAGTAGTTCTTAGTGGCCAACGAATTCAACGTAGCGGAACTAGTGCAATGAACTGCAGGGTCGTCACAGGTGCTGTTACAATTAGCATCAACTGCATTACCAGTACATTCTTGAACATTATAAAGTGTGTGTGTTTTAATACAGAGAGTGACTATTTAAATTGTTGTGTAAATTTTAATAAATAAAGAGTTGTTACAAATTTTAAACTACTGACCGCTTTTATTTGCAATTAAAAGAATATGATTTATTTACAGGTAATAAACCACCGTTTTTAAAAGGTAAAAACATAACCATATTAAAGTTGATGCAACAAGTCACGTAAAAATTACTTACTTATTCAAATCGAATTGTTTTCTTGAGCAAATAGACGCAATTTTGTATCGTTTGAATAACGTATGGAATATTTTGAAATATTTTGTTTAGATTCGGTTCTTAAATCTTATTAACGAAATTTATTTAATAAATATTTTAAACTAATGAACATACCAACAAAAAGTTAGCCTGTATACTAAAGAGATAAGTGGGGCTTAATAGTACTATTTTCCTTCTAATTGTACCAAAAAAAGTATCAAATTCAAAAGGTATCATTAGAAAAATGAAATGATACAAAAAATTTCGTTTTTGAATTTGCTACGAATAAATATTCTACATCAAAAATATGCAGCGATTGCTATATAGCAATTCTGTTTTATTGGATTCTATACAGTTGGGAAACTTATTTATTTATTACCTAAGTCAATGGATTAAATCCTTACAGATTTTTATAAAAGTTAATATACATATATTTTAAACAAATAATTTACAAATAGTACACAAATATTGTTACGAAATTGCACTATCAATTTGAATTTAACGATCTGTAGCGACTGCTTGCAACATGTCCAGAAACTTCCAATTATCAACAATGTTGATAGCACGCAGTATTAGCACTGTTTATAAGTATGGCAACTTTTAGTGTTAAGCCTAAGCTGCTAAGATTAAGATTGAAGCTGATGAAAGCTCTAGAGCATTCTAGTTTTGTCCGTTAACATAATTCCTGAAGCTACTGGAAGGAAGATGGCGCTGTGTATAAAAAGTGGCAGTGTTAGAGTTAACATCAAGTGTCTTGTATGTTATGTTTATTTACAATCGTTTTAATAGAAAAATCAATCATTTTAATCAAAGATTGTTATAATCTTGGAATAATCTCCTTAATGCATTAGCTTGAGCACAGTTAGTTCTAATATTTTTTGCATACAGTGGCTTCAAATGAAGTGATAATCGTTGAGGGACGTTATAGGTAACACAATTTTAGCATACTTCACCATTAATTATGTAGATCATAAAATTTTTTTTTTGGAAAATCGGTTGAAAAATTACTGTTACGTTAAAGATTCCAAAAATTATTTTTTTTCAAAAAATTTTTTATTTTCTAAGTTGATCGTGAGGCTGTAAAATATGTGAAAAACCTGATAAACTAGCTTTCTAAAACGCGTAAGTCTATAAAAATTCATTAAAAACAATTAGATATTTATGAGAGTGGAAACACGGAACTGGTTCTTTTCACTAGGAGGTACTAGACTGAATGGAATCAGTCTTGAGATTCGCGATAATGCAAATTACCTTGGCATCAATCTAGATAAAATATTATACGGGAAGCTGAACATTCCGAACAGGATTTGCCATCTACTCTTGCAAGAGGGTATTAGGTACTAAATGGGGTATTAGACCGAAGGGTATCAATTGGATCTTTAAAGCTGTTGGTAAAACCATTTTGTTTTATGGAGTATTGGTATGGTAGCATGCCTTGGAGAATGTTTCTGACTGGAAGGCCGTTGAACGAGTTCTAAGGACTATTGCGATACTGATTACGGGCGCTGTAAGTTCTTCTAGTAAAGCACATTTTACTATTTTAAACTTGTTACTAGTTGATTTGATGGTGATACAATTGGCTCTCAACTCTGCTGTGAGACTGAATGCTGGATTTTCGTGAACTGTGTAGGACCTTGGGCACTCTAAGATACTGAATTGCTATGGGTACATCCATAGCAATGTCGACTACTGCATCGAAAAACAAGTAAGAAAGTATGGTCGGTCAAGCCCGACCATATAATACCCTACACCAAGTAAATGAGTAAAAATATTTTTCTTTTAAAATTTCAATAATTTATATTTTTGAGTGATTTTCGGAAGTGGGCCTTATATGGGGGCTATCACCAATTATGGACCGATCACCATAAAATTAGGTCGTGTGATTTATGTCTATATTAAAGTTAACTATGTTGAATTTTGTGTATATACCAAAATTTTTAAGCGATTTATGCACGTTAAAGTGATTTTCGGAAGCGGGTCTATATGGGAGCTATGACTAATTATGGACCGATCGTAACAAAATTTGGTGACATGAATTTTGTATATATAAAACTTATTTGGAGCGAAATTTGTGTAGATACATAGATAAATTAAACATTTATGACCGATAAAGTACAATTTCGAGGGGACATTTGTATGGGGGCTAGGTGAAATAATGGACCGATTTCAGCCAGTTTCAATAGGCTTGGTCCTTGGGCCGAAAAAGTAACATGTACCAAATTTGATCGAAATATCTTCAAAAGTGCGACCTGTACTCTGCGCACAAGGTTTACATGGACAGCCAGCCAGCCAGCCAGCCAGACGGACGGACGGACATCGTTTAATCGACTCAGAAGGTGTTAGACTAATATTTTTGGGCGTTACAAACATCTGCACAAACGCATAATACCCTCCCCACTATGGTGGGGTATAACTATTTATACCCTACACCACCATAGTAGGGAGGGTATAATGCGTTTGTGCAGATGTGTGTAACGCCCAAAAATATTGATCTAACACCCACCTTAAAGTATACCCATCGACTTAGAATCACTTTCTGAGTCGATTAAACGATGTCCTTCGTCTGGCTGGTTGGTTGGTTGGCTGGCTTGTGCGCAGAGAACAGGTCGCAATTTTGAAGATATTTCGATAAAATTTGGTACATATAATTTTTTCGGCCCAAGGACGAAGCCTATTGAAACTGGCTGAAATCGGTCCATTATTTCACCTAGCCCCATACAAATGTCCTCTCGAAATTGGACTTTATCGGTCATAAATGTTTAATTTATATATGTATCAACACAAATTTCGCTCCAAATAAGTTTTATATATACAAAATTCACGTCACCAAATTTTGTTACGATCTGTCTATAATTAGTCATAGCTCCCATATAGACCCGCTTCCGAAAATCACTTTAACGTGCATAAATCGCTTAAAAATTTTGGTATACACACAAAATTCAACATTGTTAACTTTCATAGTGACATAAATCACACGACCATTGTGTAAATCATTGTGATCGGTCCATAATTGGTGATAGCCCCCATATAAGGCCCACTTCCGATAATCACTCACGAATATAAATTATTGAAATTTTAAAAGAAAAATATTTTTACTCATTTACTTGGTGTAGGGTATATATGGTCGGGCTTGACCGACCATACTTTCTTACTTGTTTTTTAAATGAAATGATATGGCTGTGCGGACTCTATACCCCTGACGGAGTCATAAGAGTTTATACTGACGGCTCCAAAAGGGGTAATAGGTTATCTCTATTGATAATTATGGGACAAAATATTACTTCAGGCTGCCTGACTTCTGCTCTGTCTGGAGGCGGAAATCACTGCAATAAACCGTGCATCCAATTGGCTGAGATATTATCGAATATCTGGAGATGACAAGGCTGCCGATAACAGAAGAGCTGATGTCTTCACGACATTTAGGTTAACTGAGTAATGACGGGTATACCTAAATGAGATAGAGAGACAGTCTTGTATAATGCTTATATGGGTCCCTGGATACGATGGAGTAATTTTTTAGCAGACGAATTGGCCAAAGGGGGGACGATGCTAGCTGAGGAGGCGATTGATCCCTGTTCTGGTATTACCCGTGCAAAATGTATGATGGTTGTACAGCAGAGATTGTATGAGACTACACAGAACAGGTGGACTAATCCACGTGTGTTATTGCGAGGTCGACCTGGCCCATATGCGATGCCGTCAGGACAAACCTACTTATGGAATTCCGCCGTTAACAAATAAGGCTAATTGTCTTCTTTATTGTGGGACACTGCATAATAGGAACATGTGCTAGAAGATCGAGCTTACGGTTTAACAATTACTGTAGAAGCTGTCAAAACCCGGCTCTGATAAATTTGAGGGAACGTATCCTTAGAACCCTCTTCCTTTCGTGTTTAGATAAGTTATCAAGGATGAATATAAGACGCATCCACTTCTTCATCAGAGAACAGGGTTGGTTCATCTTGGAAACAACGGATGAATTGCAAATATCCTTCAGTTTATTTCTTGGGTATCACAATGAGATCAGTTTGAATGGACCCTTGAGTGAGCTGTTTGACTAGTGGCTGCCCATGGAATCTAATCTAACCTATAAGTGCTCAAATATTTTCAGATAAGACAGTTGCATGGATTAGAAATAATGGATCGATTCTAACCAAATTGAATAGGTTCATCTTGGGAAAATAAAAAAGGTTTTGCAAATGTTTTTTGAATTATCTTTGAAATTGCGACCTGTAGTTTGATTACGGAGGGATATTGCCTAATCGATTTAGAAAGTGATCCTGAACTGTATGCCAAAACTTTAAGGGTGATGTTGGGAAAATATAAATGCTTTCGTGTTCTTATTTTTATAAAAACATAACTGACTCTTTTTGCTTTAGTTTGAAAGCATTCTGACTTTAAATTTCGTAACTCAGACATTTTCAAACCAATTTCCGAAGTCTTACTCTGTTTAAAGATAAAACAGAGTAAAATCTTTCAAACAAATGCAACAATCAGAAATCAAACTAACATATTTATGAAGTTTTGAAGGTCTGGTCCCCCTTAAATTTTACCATATTTCAATAAATTTTGCATATTGCATACTAAAACCCACTTACATACATACAACATATTTCACTTTCAGTTCAAATAACACCGTTACCTATATTTTTTGGCAAGGATATTGAAAACATGTACAATAAGCAAACAATACAACAACACAAACAGAAAAATAATAACAGCAGCAACAAAAAAAAACGAAAATCGGCAAAAGCAAAAAAAGGACATGCTTTAGTGAATAGAGCGAATATGTATGGTTTGCCAATGGCACAATTGACTCAAATTGACTAGTTTTTATTTTTGCCTATAACTTTGCAAAAACGGCAGAAAACATTTAAAAAAATGTGTTGTTTTTTAAAATTCTAGCCCAGTTGTTTGTAGCTGGCCATATTGGTTTGTTTTATTTGATTGCATTTTATGTAGCATATTTTAGGGTGCTATTTTGTTAGTAATTATTGTTGCCGTCTTTTTTTTGCGTTTTTACACTCACTTTTGGTTGCTAAAAAAATATGTTGTGTAAATGACAATTATTGTAAGTTTAATTTGTGACAACAAATGTTTATTTTATATATATTTGGTATAAATAAATTTTAAGTTTTTGTTATATTCCTGTGAGGTCACATAAAGAGGCCAAATAAAACTGGTCATTGTGTGCAGTGATGTGTTTAAAATTAATGTGGGCTTTTATAACAAAAACAGTTGAACAGAAAAAATGCCTATAAAATTAAAAAGTTTTATTTATTCATTTAAATTTCATGTTGCAATCCTTTTCTTTAGCAGCTCTTAAATATTAAAACAAGTTTTGGATTTTAGTTTTCATAGCTTTTCAAATGTCTATTTCTTTTTATCATTAATCACCCACATGCCCTCTTCACCCACGTCAAGCAGTATGCAAATTTTAATTAATTGAAAAAACTACAATATATATTTTTTTAAATAGTTAATTGCCTAGATTTTTATCTATTTTTAAAGCCAACTGTTTTTTTCTTCCACACACATTTTAACGTGTTTTTTGTTATAATACCAAGTTACCAGTATGGAATACTTGAAGTTACTTGTGTCTAGTATTTTTTTTGTTTTATTTCTAGCAATATTTTTCTTTATATTTTGTATTCTCTGCTTGATGTAAAGAAAGAAAAAAAAAATAAAAATATGTTGACATCATCATGAGCTGCTAATATAATAAGTCAATTCCCTTAGCGTTTAACCAAACAAGCGAGCGAACAATCAAATAAACCAAACAATCTAAAAGTAGCTGAGAGGAAAGGAAAGGGAAGGATGCCTCTACAAGGGAACGAGAAAAAGAAAACAAGGAAAATTTAAAAAAACTTACTTTTCCATACATAATATAAAATAATAAACCCATTTAAATCATAATGATTCAATTTCCACATAGTAATTCTCAATTAGTTTACAATAATTCACACTCTGACGGGGCTATTCATTCGAAACAGAATTTTCCAACTACTTCGGTCATCCATTCAAGACAGAGCTTTTGGTCAACTATACAATACAGAGACTTCGATCATCTATTCAGTACAGGTTCTTCGACCGACTATTCAAGACAGAGGCTTTGGCCAACTGTTCAATACAGAGATTTCGGTCATCTATTCAGTACAGGGGCTCTGGCCGTCTGTTCAAGACAGAGGCTTCGGCCAACTATCCAATACAGAGACTTCGGTCATCTATTCAGTACAGGGGCTTCGGCCGTCAAGACAGTGGCTTCAGCCAACTATCCAATACAGAGACTTCGGTCATTTATTCAGTACAGGGGCTTCGGCCGTCAAGACAGAGGCTTTGGCCAACTATTCAACACAGAGACTTCGGTCGTCTGTTCAGTACAGGGGCTTCGGCCGTGTCTTCAAGATAGAGGCTTTGGCCAACTGTTCAATACATAGGCTTCGGTCATCTGTTCAGTACAGAGACTTCGGTCATCTGTTCAGTACATGGGCTTTGGCCAACTGTTCAATATTGAGATTTCGGTCATCTATTCAGTACAGAGGCTCTGGCCGTCTGTCCAAGACAGAGGATTCGGCCAACTACACAATACAGAGACTTCTGTCGTCTGTTCAGTACAGGGGACTCGGCCGTCAAGACAGATGCTTTGGCCAACTGTTCAATACAGAGACTTAGGTCGTCTGTTCAGTACAGGGGCTTCGGTATACGATATACTGACAGTTCTCATACAAAAATTATCTTAATTGGAAGTATATCGTTATGAAAAACGATAACAAGATATTGAGAAAATGGGGGTATGTGTATAAAATATTATACATAGTTTTAGTTATCTCCCGGAACATATGACCAGAAATCCGTAGCTACCATTTGTGACAAACTGCCCAGTAGTGAATCGTACCAATACATTGTACCGCCTACGATTATTGAAATCCTGAAGAATCCGAGATACATACCACCAGAACCGTCTACATCTGAAAATAGGAATCATAGTAGTAATCCATAAAGGTTATCGGTTAACCTTTATGGAGACGCACTTTCCTGGTTGTGAAGGTACAGGCACTAGAGATTACGATTAGGGGGTTAATATGCCTGAGGGTATTAGTCATGACTCTAGACAAATTGAGGAAATAGTAACTAGGGAAAAACTAGCCTGGGCGGTGAAATCTTTCGACCAGTATAAATCACCGGGTCCGGATGGAGTATTTCCGGCAATGCTATGTAATATCCCGGATACAACGCTATTTCTTTTAGCGGATATCTTCAAGATTTGTCCCAGTAGTAGGTATCTACAGTGCGGGTGGAGGGAGGTCGAGGGTGTCTTCATACCTAAGGCCGGTAAGGGCAGCCACTCGAAACCAAAGGATTTTAGACCTATTATCCTATCGTATTTTCTTCTGAAGACATTAGATCGACTGATAGATCTACATCTATGGAGCAATATAGATACTCACCTCATCAGCAACGCTCAACATATATATCTCAAGGGTCGTTTGTATAGAGCACAGTTTGAAGCATAGGGAATATACTTTATACTGCGTTTCTGGATATAGAAGGCGCCTTTAATAACATTAGAAGAGAGACAATTAGGAACTCGTTAGTGGAACTTAGGGTTAACGACTTCCTGGTGAATTGGATAATCTTAATGCTGGAAAGTAGGATAATCAACTCAACCCTAGGAGACGATGTGATTAGAAGACGGATTACCAGGGGAACATCACAAGGTGGAGTGCTTTCCCCTTTTATGTGGTTGCTGGCGGTTAATTCTATTCTGAGAACTTTTGAATCCAAGGGTAGGAAGATAGTCGCCTATGCAGATGACGTGATGATACTGATCAAGGGAAAGTTTCTCTTAACTATCAGTGACATCATGCAGGAATCGCTTGGCGATCTCTCAACCTGGGCAAAAGCAAAGACAGAATTGGTGTTATTTACCAGGAAATATAAGGTAGATAGCTTCAATTTGCCGAAATTAGACGGCATTGAGGTGAGTTTATCAGGGGGAGCCAAGTATTTAGGAACCTTCCTTGACAATAAATTGTCATGGAAAATAAATTCGCAGGAAAGATGAAAGAAGGGCCTAATGCCTACTATACATGCAGGAACTCAATTGACAAGAACTGGGGCTTGACACCAAGTATGGTTAATTGGATCTACACTTCTGTTGTTAGACCTATTATTACTTATGGTTGCGCAGTGTACATAGCTACAGGGCTATACTCAATAAAGGTCAAAGGTATGCATGTTTGGCCATCAGTGGTACCTTAGGTAGCACCCCGCAGGCGGCCTTGGATATAATCCTGAACCTACTACCCATTGAGAACTATGTTGAGAGTGTGGCTGCAAGGAACCAACTTAGACTATCGTAGTCTTCTTTGGAGTCTTATTGGTCAGGACATTATCCATCTGGAATCTCTGACTATAAGGTCGCGACCTTCAACTTCGGTGCATCACCCCCAGTAGAGTTCCCCACTAGGGATAAGTGTGTTGGATACGATCAACTGTTTGATGGGTGCGCAGTTTTCACTGACGGATCTAAGATGGACTCTGGTACAGGGACCGGGATTTATTTGGTCGACAATAATATCAAGCGCTCATATAGACTCTCTAGCGAGTGTAGCGTCTTCCAGGCAGAGCTCTTCGCGATCTGGAAAGTCATTTAATACACTACAGTGGAGGACTGTAGGAGAGCTCTAGAGGAGCTATTGGTACTGTGTAGGGTACCAGGGCACTGTAACATACAGAAAAATGAGGTAGAAGATGAACTGGCTAGACATGGTTCTGATCTAGGTCATGATACTAGGGAACGGGGGGCTAAACCACCTATATGTCACTACTACAGGTTAACTTACGAAAGATTCCGCGACTATACAAATCAATCCTGGAGCAATAGGTCAGATTGCAAAGTGTCCAGGGCCTTATGACCAAAACTGAATGCAAACGCAACCGGTACACTGATAGAGTTGGATAGGTATGATCTCAGGATTCTAGTAGAAGTGATAACCGGTCATTGCTCAATTAGAGCCTTTAAGGGTAAATGGGATAATGGCACACAGGACTTCTGTAGAGTGTGTGGAGATGCAGAGGAGCTAGAGACAGTAGAGCACATAGGTTCATAGACTTAGGTGGCTAGGAAATAGATTTCTATAGACGTTCTACGGCGATTCCGTAACAAGATCTTTCTTTCTTTCTTTCTTTCTTTCTTTATTTCTTTCTTTCTTTCTTTCTTTCTTTCTTTCTTTCTTTCTTTCTTTCTTTCTTTCTTTCTTTCTTTCTTTCTTTCTTTCTTTCTTTCTTTCTTTCTTTCTTTCTTTCTTTCTTTCTTTCTTTCTTTCTTTCCTTCTTTCTTTCTTTCTTTCTTTCTTTCTTTCCTTCTTTCTTTCTTTCTTTCTTTCTTTCTTTCTTTCTTTCCTTCTTTCTTTCTTTCTTTCTTTCTTTCTTTCTTTCTTTCTTTCCTTCTTTCTTTCTTTCTTTCTTTCTTTCTCTTTAACAGGCGGTGTTTGGACTCTTCTTTTATTTTAAGTTTATTCTCACTGTTCATATCTATTGAAGGGAATCACAATGGACTTCAAGGTCTCCGAGTGGAAGTGCACATAGTGTACTCCCCTTCCTAACCTAATAACTCGATTCTGTACCGACGAAACGCATCGCCAGAAATCCGTAGCTATCGCTTGTGACATTTTGCCAATACATCGTACCCCCAACGATTAGAGAAGTCCCGAAGAAGCCGATATACGCATCACCAGAAGCGTCTGCATCGAAACGTATTAACGTAGCTGAGCGTTACATACTACTGACTAATGTAATGTTGACTATTGACCTTTCCTAAAGGTCATTGTACTTCATTTATTTAGTAGCACGAGGTCGAGTAGGAGAGATCGAGTAGGAGAGATCTTCTCCTCTTATGAGTCATTTGACAGCCACATTGAAGTTATTGAAGCATCGACATTGAAGCATCGGCATTGAAGTTATCTCTAATGATGCAGGTTTGAAATTATCATGAATAGACTAACGATTGAGGAACTCTACCAAATTATCCATATGTACTTTGGAAATAAGTCATCTATTGGCACAACTTATAGACGACCGTTTATATCTCACACAACCAGCGGATGTCCTTCCCGTTGAATCATTATCTCATATGTTTTTCTATCTATGTCTGACATATATCGATAATCGTTACTGAAGTGTGGCTTAACTTCCCCATATCGTATCTACATGCGATTACATTTACCATTATACTCTCGCACAAACAAATATTGTTAACACAATTGACATTTTCAGCAATTTCATTGCATGCATATCAAGAGACATTTATTTAACTGTCTTACTACTGTTTATACTATTTTATTCAGTGTATATATCTCTGCTTTAAGATTCTCCTTTTAAAAATTGAGGAGAGAGGGATTACAAACATTCATACAGACTTAAAAATAGCAAAAAAAACTGTAAACTGTCAAAGTTGCTATAAAAAAGTGACAGATAAATTGTGGATGGAAAAAACCAGTATTTAAACGTAAGAGTGAATGTAAGAAATATTGCAAATAAATTACAGCAGTAAAGCAATAGTGAACAAAAATATATAAAAACATTAAATTTCTGTAGTAATTTTTCTATAACACTGCTAACCATTAGGGTTTTACTATATTTTTTCCCTTTTGCTTCCATCATAAATTGCAATTACAATTATTATTGTCAGCTACATTGTGTTGTACTTATTGTTGCTCTTGTTTATTTTTTCCTGTGTTCTAAACAAATATTTGATTTTTATCAAAACTAATATTTCTACTTACAAAATCATGTCGACGGCAGCCAGCAACATTCATGCAATTGGAATTCTTTTACCTGAAACATGTTTTAAAATAATTGCAGAACAAGAATCAGGAAAAACACTTACAAACAGTAACAGAAAAAAATTAAAAAAAAGAACACATACACCATGTTTACATGTAAGTTTATAGATGAAATGTAGCAAAAATCTTGTATACAACCCTCTTAGTAAAAACACCAGAAAAATTTAACAAAAAAGTTAAAAAAAAATAAAAAAGTAAAACAAGTGCAAAAACTTTTCAACACCAAAACAAAAATTGTTTGTTTGAAAACAAACCAACAAAAAATTCTTGGCAATTGCACATGTAATACTGGAGTACTTTCAGTCCTGTCCATAAATTCCTGCACATACCAAAAAAAGAAAAACTCCATATTGCAAAACTCTGAATTCTCAAAAACACACTCTATAGACATGGCAGCATGAGTTGGTTAGCAATGTTGGGCTGGAGCATAGCCACTTCAATATAAACTATTTTTTTTTTGAGATTTTTTTATTGTGTTGGCCAAAATATGTATGAAATGTTAACAAGTGCAGTTTTTCCTTTCATTTGTAACACACATACTAAATGGATACAAAACACACTCATTCATATGTTAGCAAACGAGCACACCTACATAGGTTTTTTCTTCTTTTGGGCACAATGGACTGGGAGTTAAGAATATATAGAGAAATATTTAACAAATAACAATAACTGGAGGATGTTTGGTAAATATCTTTCTGTATGCATCAATGTATGCCATACTTCTGTATCTGTCCACATATTTGTACGTCTATCTATTCCTGTCTATATTGAAGGGCCTTATTTCGACTATGTTTCTCCTAGAGCTTCTCACGTATCTCATGCATTCCAGTTATCCATCTTCTATTGCCTTCCAACCACTTGCCGATCTTGTCCAGAACGTGGAGAAGACATGACATGGATCTCTGGATCTTCTATAAGAAACTGGATGAAAACGCTCTGGATCTTGGTTTGGACATCGTGGACATTCTGGGTAGTCGTAAACCCCAAGACTTTACAGGTAGCATCTTTAAGTGTTTATGTGTCTCTTAGAGCTTTTTTTTTTTTTTTTCTTGGACCAGCACTCAGGGGATGACCCCTACTCATGCAAAGCATTGTGTTGGAACTAGGAAAATAGGTTATGGGAGGGAGGATAGAGGGAGTAGTGTTTGTGGACATTTGATTTGAATTTTCCTATATTGAAAGTGACAGGAAATACTTCAGGAGGAAGCTTATTCCACATACGGACAGTACGGCTAAAGAACGAATTTTCCCTGTAATGTGTTGTGCGATCTACTGTCCAGTCGACAACGAATTGATGTGCCCTTGCCGAAGAGCGTATGTTGCGTAAAGATCTAAGGGTTTCGGGAACAAGTTCCCTAATTTAAGCAGATCACATACCATTGTAGTATCGGTAGAACAGTGAAACACAACCCACATTGCGACGATGTTCCAGTGAGTCAATAGAGCTGGATACCCTACTGTCACCGATAAGCATCTTCGCCCTCTCCTGTATGCGGTCGAGTAACTCCAAAATAGACTTCGAAGCACCGGCCTACACATGAGAGTTGTATTCCATTTTAGGTCGGATATAAGTGGTGTAAATAGTAAGGAGATCAGATGGAGTGAAGTATTTCTTACACCGTTTTAGAAAACCAAGGCACTTGAATGCTTCTTTCGACACTCGAAAAATGTGTTTTGTCCAGCGGACATCGCACTGAATACTCATGCCTAGAACATCAAGAGCTTCTGATTCCTTAATATTTACACCACCCATAAAAGCAGATGGAGCAACATGATCTGTTGTGCGTTTGTGGGTTAACATACAACATTGAGTCTTGCGCGCATTAAAATCGACTCTATTCGCACAACCCCATTCAGAGATTGTCACAAGATCTTGGTTGAGCATATCATTCATATTTTGCCTCATTGCCGCAATCTCCGACAGGCTTGGTCTATAATTGAATGCATATGAATGGCAAATGTTGCTGTCATCAGCAAAAGAGTAGATAGGGTTGGAAGTTTGACGTAGAAGGTCGTTTATAAAGATAAGAAATAGAGTAGGAGAAAGGACGGAGCCTTGCGGTACCCCTGAATTGATCTTGAACTCGATTGATGAAATTCCATCTATAACAACTCGTATAGTGTTATTAATAACACCAAAAGCAATAAGTTTTGCTAAAAGCGCACCATGCCAAACTCTATCAAACGCTTTAGAAATATCTAGAGCCACCACTTTACTTTCGCCAAAACGGTGTATGGAACGACAACATTTTTCCGATAGAAAGGCTAGCAAGTCTCCCGTAGAGCGTCCTCTACGAAAGCCATACTGCCGGTCGCTGAGTAAATTGTTGGACTCTAAATATTGCACAAGATGGTAGTTAACCATACTCTCCAAAACTTTGGAAACTGCAGAACAAATTGCTATTGGGCGATAATTTTCAGGGTTGTTAGCCTCTCCCTTTTTAGGAATTGGCGTTACATTAGCAACCTACTGGAAATTTGCCGGCACGGTATAAAGTGCTGAAAAGGTTAGCTAATGGACGAGCTAGCGTCGAAGAACACTGCTTCAAGACCAGTGCTGGTATACCATCAGGCCCAGGAGACTTATTTATGTTGAGATCCGCTAAGATCTCATTCTTCCGTAGCACGATCTCAATAATATTTTAAGTAATATGTTGCCATCCAACCACTTGTCGATTTTATCCGAAACACTGGATCTTCTATAAGAAATTGGATGAAAATATTCTGCATCTCCATCCACATTTGGACATCTGTACTGTTTGCTTCTTTATCCTCCATGTTCAGAGAGAACCCGTATTAAGTCTTTATGTGTCTCTTAGAGCTTCACATGGATCTAGAGCATTCCAGTTGTCCACCTTCTGCAGCAGTATATTAACAATACTTTAAGTAATCTATTAGCTTCCAACCACTTGCCAATCTTATGCAAAACGTAAACAGTAGAACCTGACATGCTCTGGATCTTCTATAAGAAATTGGATGAAAATGATCTGGACCTTCTGCTTTGTTTGGACATCACGAACTTTCTGGATAGTCGTAAAGCCTAAATATGTACTGGTTGCTTCTTTATACTCCATGTTCAGACAGAAACTGTATTAAGTGGTTATTTACTTCGCCATGTATTCTACTCAATCATGTTTCCCAATTTGGGTATTAATTTGAAAGTCCACCTTTCTTTGCTACTTTCTTCCCATTTGTGTTTACCATTTAGAGTTTGGGCTGGACGATGTTGAATCATTCAGTTACATATTAACGTTATTCTTTTAAATGCATAGATGGATAGATAATATTCGTTTCATCTGGAACATGATGTACAACGATGCCCTTATCGTTATACATAATGTTGCAAAATAAGAATCCTAGCACTGAACCTTGTGGAATCTACGGTAATGTTGTATGTTTTGATATCATCAATGCTGTGATAGCATGCTTGAAACTACTGATGGGTGATTCGTTTAGAGTTTTTTACTTATAATTATTTTTAAAGATAATTTCATTGAAATCATGATCACGACTACGCTGTAGGTGGTCCATTTGGAAGGTGCACTATTCGATCACTCTTTTCAGCATTATTATTGGAACATTGCGAATTACTCAAGTAATCATGGCTTCCTAGTCTTGAATGGTAGCTGGCTTATCGACGAAGACTGATATCAAACAATCTTGGCGGACAGTCCAAAATTTACGGATGGTATGAGAGAGGGTTCTCGGAAGTTCGATGATGTTAACCTAGGCTGGTATACCAAATCTTCATAACGTGCTGATTATTCTTCCCCAATTTGATGAGTACTTTCTACTACCTTGCGGACTGTTTCAATATATCGCTAGTTAACCTTGACTTTCGGAATCAATATTGTCAGCTTGACAAACTTTCTTTCACCTCTACAATTGGTTACAGTCGCTTAGAATTGCTTTTTCGACTATTTTCGCGTTTGTGTCTCCATGGATCTCCAGGGTATTTTTAAGGCTTTGGAAATAGAACTTGCTTGTTTCAAATGTTTGGAAAATATAACGTTCCAATTATTCTTTCCAATATTTCTTGCTTGCACCTCCAGCTTTTACTGCCGCTCGGGATGTTTCAATGTATCGATAGTTGACCTTGACTTTCTGAATCAATGTAGTCGGCTTTGACCTCTATAGTTGCTTACAGTGTTTAAAACTCCGTCCTTAAAGCAATGATTACATAAATCAGGGAATATTTTTGGTTGATTTTTTCATTGCCGCCTTAAGCATAATTTTTGGGATGCACTCAGTTGCTGGTGCCTTCTTATCTCCGCTATTTTAATCCGTTTGGGGTTACTATTCCTATATTAATTATAGAGTTTATATGTTCTAAAAAGAAAGTCTTAACTATTTGATCCAACAATAGATAACAACCAGATTGGGGGATATTTGAATGTATTTGAATCGTCTGCAAGGTATATCTGTTTAAAACTGTTATGCTTATTCTTTAAGATTGCATATTGGAATTCTAGTCTTGTATTTTGGTATTTAGGACACTTTATGTTGAACTCTGGTCATCTACTAAATCATTTGGTTTATTTTTAAGCTCTCAGACACGCCATACTTCACTTCATTTTCCTTGCTATGGATATTGATCCTACATAAACTATCAATTGAAAATATATAGTAGTCTAGTAGCCATTGTGGGTACATTGATCGCTGACCAACCGAAGATCCTTCCTCTCCCATTAACCTTCTTCTCCCATTAACCTTCCTCTCCCATTAAATGGTGTATTACCATTATTTTCCAACACTAATTTGTGACCGAAAATAACTCGAGTAGAATGTGTTCTCTGGTGTTGGTTATTCGGCTTCCACATACAAGAGATAACACGTTTAAGTCACTCGCTATAATTTTTGGACTGTGAAGATCCGAGTCTCATAGCAGATGATCTAACATCTATCAATCCGTCATCTATGCCTTAAGAGGTTTCCTCAACTTAATTCTCGGCACTATTTTTTTTCTCCGTTACCCCACTTGGGGGCATTTGGCGTCCACAAAGCATCTCCATCTTATACGAATTGTTGAAGTAGTTGTTTTTCGCGTATTTCCCATGTAGATTGCACTGTCCTTCCTAATTATTGGAGAATCGTGCGTCTCCATGTACGATGTTGCCATTAAATCCATTGTTATTTTTTGTATCAGTTTAAACGGTTGTTGTTCCAGCTAAGTAGATGATTGGCCTGCTGTAGCGGGTCTTCGGATACATGTATGATGTTGCCATAAGGATTCAATCGATTGTTATTATTGCCTTGCGTCAGTTTCGTTAATCGGTTGTTGATCCAGCTAAGTAGATGATTGGTCTGCTGTAGCAGGTCTAGGATAATGGTGCTGACATCCGTCGTTGCCTAGAAACAACGCCCTCTGTGTATTTGGTGTAGTGGTGGGGAACCTTGCTGCTGATCTTTAATTCCTACCTTTTTCTCCCAGGGAGTGGCGGGCTGCCTGACCTTTTCCATGTTGTTATCTTCTTTTCCAGGTGGAGGAGTGTTCAGGGGGCTTCTTGGATGGATTGTTTAGAGGGAGGTTAATTTTAAAAACTCGAAAACCATGATTTAAATATGTTCATCCTCTGCCAGGGATCGAACATGGGGTGCTTGGTTTTGTTGGCAAGCACTTTAACCACTACACCATGCCGCCACACCTCGTCACTATACTTCTGGATTATAATGTCGACATCAACACAAATTTCGCTTACAATTGTATAATCTATGAAAGAAGGTCCTGTTCCGCCTTATAGTAGTTGATAATTAAGTTGCACCAATCTCATTTTATCAGTCAGCTAGAGTATCAGCGATTTCCAATCTCTTACAGAACATACATTTGGTAAGCAAGTGCTAAATTTCCACTAAATTCACACATTATGCATAACGTCGATCTGTTACTGGGATTTGTGCAAGTTCTTTATATGTGGCCAAATTTCAGGTATTTGAAGCATTTATTTATAAGAAAATTGTCCATTAATCTGCATTCTACCCATCCGATTCGGACTATCCCGATTTCTAGAGCTTAACAATCTGGCTGAGCTGCACAGTAGGGCAGAATCCAAATATTTTGGAAATAAATCTGGAATTACTAAATGGCTGGTTCGATTGGGATAATATTTGACGTGGCCTTAACCAAGGAGTATTCGAGTTTTAGGTTTTAAAATAGGCCCTACAAATGCTCCAGGGGCTGCGCTATAGATGCTCAAAGTAGCATCATGTAAAATTTTTCAAAGATTTTTATATTTTTTGAAAGCTCTCGGTTAGGTCTTGGCAAGCATCTTCATAAATATTACAAATTCCTAGAAGAGATCTCCAGTTGAGCGATCAATTTCTCAGAGTCTATTTTCAGGCTCTCTAAGCGTAACATTACATATTAGACTTTTCATGTTATTGATTTAGGGAGTTTGAGTTTCAAATCAAGGCGTCAAGGTCTTGTTGCAGCCGCTTCTAACCTGAAAAGAGTCGCTGACGAAGAAGCCTTCCAATATGGATAACGGCGTGTCTAGATTTTTGTCTAAGGATCCATCAAGTTGTCATTCTAAGGGTTATCCTTGAGGATGGATACATATTTATGGGCGATATCGTCTCACCCTGTCGCAGTGCTACAGCTATGAAATTCTATATACAAATTAGTATGTTAGTTTTCTTAAATATCTTAAAAATTATACTCCAACCCACTGTTCCTTGTCCTGTGCTTTCATTTTCTACAAAATCTTTACCCCTCCCTCTTGCCGTTGGACCACCCTTAAATGAAACCATAAAAAGCAAAAATGGTTTTCGTTTTCATTTCAATGGTGCTGTGTTGTTTATTTATATTTACAGGTAACTAATGGTTGCATGAATCACATGAATGTGTGTGTGTGTATGAATTCTTCATTTTATATTCCTTGGAATCAGTTTCTGTTGTGGTTTGTTTTTCCTGTATTTGTTGCTGTTACTTTTGCTTGTATTCCTTTATATCCTTGCATAGTTTTGTATTGTCCCTTCATTTCATTTTTACTCTCGTATCGTTTATGTTGCACGTAATTGAATTTTTAAGATTTTTCTTCAATTCTACTAATTGAAAACGAAGTTATATGTTGGTTGGTTTTCTATTTTTTTTTTTTTTTTTTAAAAACATGTCATGATTGAGTATATTTTTGTATTTTTTTGGTTGGGTTTTTTTGCTGCTGTTGGGTGCTATTGTTATGTTGTGTATTTTACTGTTGTTGCTGTTGATTTTTTAAGTATTTAATTTAAGCAATTTTCAAGTGAAAGAGAATTACAATTAAGTGCAGTTTTCTTTCGTTTAAATGGGTTACTGGGGGAGTGCTGTGTGCGAAGTGGTTTTGTGTGTAGTCATTTAATATTTAGTGCAGTTTGGGTGAAAAATTAGGAACATTTTCGATAAAATTTGTTTAAATTTAGCAAAACTATGAAGAATTTTCAATAGAATTTAACACAGTATTTTGCATATTTAAAGTCTTTCTTAAAACAAAGAATTCTTTACAATTTATTAATAAAAAAATATGTCTTCTTTTTATTTCCTTCAATATTTATAAAGAAAGTTATAATTGTCCTCTATACGTATGATTATTACTCAACTAATTTATAATACTCATACGCCTAAGGTCTTTAAAATCCTTAAACAATTTTGTTGTAAGTTTTTATATTTTCCTGACAGCATTTAAATATTTTATATATTTAAACCATGTCAGTGACCATGTGGGTTATATTTACAGCCATAGAACACAATTCCCCTACTTAGCCCCAAGCAAAAAATGTAACAGTAAGGGTCGTATGTAGCAGAAAAGAGAGTGAGAGAGAGAGTAAAAGTAGCAGTATAATAAAAGTACATGGCACTTGTCACTTGTCTGTCAATAGGTCAAAACCTTTAGGCCAACTATATGTACGTTTTCCTCACAACAAAAATAAAAGAAATAAAAACAAATCATTGCAAAAAAAAAAAATAGAAGACATCAGCAATGTTAAAATAATAACAACAGCAAGAGCATGTAGCAGAAAAGAAAAAAAATCTGTTTAGAATATTAGTAGAGAATGGCAAACTCTAGTGACATTTATAACACAATACTTACAAACAAGTACATACTTGAGGCCTACATACATATATATGTTGTGTTACTACAGTTTATGTATCAGTATATCCTTTTACAGAGATACTTCATTTCTTTAGAATCCTTGACGTACTCATTCTAATAGAAATGTTTTAAGCCAAAGATGATAAAACGAGTAGAACTGTTTTACGAGAGTTTATATTACTCTTTAGCTGGGAGAGAAGGTATGCCAGGGCAAATTTGAAGTATAGTTTTAGGCGCAAAAATAAACAGAAATGCCTTTGGGAAAAGTTAAACATTTACAGGCCAAAACAGTACCTCAAAATATATAAAATGCTACCAACAGTAGTATTTGCTAAATAAGACTTACTCTATGCTCTTTGTCTAACGTTTTTCAAGTATTTTATCCCCTCCAAAAAATAAGATTTGTCGTGGTCATCAAAATAGGTATTTTTTTGTAAGATGATTTCATCGTTGGAGTCAAATCTCTTTCCGCCGAGATATTTATTCAGGTTTGGAAACAAGAAATAGTTTTTCTGAGCTAAATCTGGAAAATAGAGCGGAAGAGCTAGCATTTCGTAGCCTAATTCTTGGGTTTTTGTGATGAAAACTGCAAATATTTGTATCCTTTTGTGATTGTGAGCAAACGCGCAACTATCATGCGGAAAGCTTTCGCATACTCAAGTGATCATTTCAAATTTAAACTGCTGAGCCATGTGAGATGCCTATGGCTTTCACAATCTTTCGCATTTTCAATCACCGATCACATAACACCACATTATCTAGGAGTCCAGAACGTTCGGCATCTTCCATGTTTGTAGGGACACAACGAAATTTAGTAATCTGCTTTCTACAATTGAAATTGATGGTGCAGAGTTCCCATAGTAGCAGAGTTCCCATAGGTTGTTCTGATGATTTTTCTCTGCTAAAAATAATGTTTAATGAGCCGACGAAATTCGCTTTTTTTTCAATTTCTCCTCAAGTCATGATGCAGTCTGTTACCAATGTCTGTCAAACACAAACTAAAAGACGTAGCATGTTCAAATTTTGACAGAAGTCAACTGACAAATGTTTGTTGACAGGAGCAGTATTTCCCATTCCGTTAATAAACGGGAAATTTAAAAAGTCACAAACTAATTGACCGACCCTAAAACATGCTATTGAAGGACGCCATGTAAATCACTTTAATATTGCTTATGATAATTTCGTTTTCTGATCAACAATAAAGTGATCTCAGCTATTATATTGATTCAAATACTCTAAGGGTCTTTATATCGTGGCTGGATATACATTTTTGTCTCCTAACTGTGTAAGGAACCTCCGGTTACTCCGGGTTTGAAGCTGGGGTAGCGCTCAGTCTAGTCCAGGGTCCTTAACATAAAATTTAAAACACTTTGCCTTTGTTCTTTTCACTTTTCACTGTTCACACTTTATTTTTTTTTTGTTTCAATTGCTTACTACTATTTTATTGAGCCACAAATGTAAATTGACTTTCTTCTTTATTGAGAACATCTTGCTGTTGCTTCGTGAAGTCTCGGGTGACACGTACCGGTGCCCTATTGCTTCTGACCACTAGTTCCTGCTCTAAAAATTTTCTAGAATTTAATTCTAGAATTTACACTAGTCCCTGATTTTTCTGAGTGTTACTTCCAAGAAAAATATCTACCACTCTTGCCCTGAGCCAGTGCACTATTCTCCTCCCTCCATGAATGTAAACCGGTTTTGCGTAAAGTTGGATGTAATCCGCCTTGCTAGCTGATTGTAAACCAGCGCCCTGTTCTCGGTGTTATCAAATCCAAATTTAATTACTCCCTAACACTGCTCTGTAACTTGTTTATATTTTTTTCTAACCAGTTTGTCACACGTCTTACTTGTTCACTTGTACCACACAAAAAGGATCGATTGCTCTGTTACATTAGCTTATATATTATTGTTTCTCTACAGCTATTGTTGCTTTGTAGCTAATGCAGAAAAAAAAATATTTGAACCGATAGCGCTTGTTGCTAAAATCATCTCCGTTGTTTGATCCTGTCTTTATTGTATCCTTGTATACGGCTGAGTATCTTCTCTCGTGTCTGTCTCTCTCTTGACTACCCTCCCTGATACACCCTGTTGACTCCTCTCTGCTTACACTCCGTTGACTCCTCTCTGATGAACTTTACTCTAAACTCCTCTGCTGACACCCTCTGCTGTTGATAATCTGCTGTAGACACTCCGTTGTTTATTTTCGCAGCCAGTATTGTACCCACCACCTGCCCCTGACTAAAATAAGAATAAACTTAAATATTGGCGGATGTTATCCGCCCCACTATGATGGATGTCATCCATCATCTGCTCAATAAAACGATAATAGTTTCTTTTTTCTTTTAATTCATTATTATTTACAAAATTAATTTTGTGTTGGATCCAAATTCCTAGAAGTTTGGGTCCTCACAACTGTAGATTGTAATGATTGCCTGTAGCCCCTCTTTGATTTTTCCAACTGTCCGTGGAATTTTCAACATTTTCAGTGTTGACATTCTCAATTTCTAAAAAAAATACAAGTAAGAAAGTATGGTCGGTCAAGCCCGACCATATAATACTAAGTAAAAGAGCAAAAACATTTTTCTTTTAAAATTTCAATAATTTATGTTTTTGAGTGATTTTCGGAAGTGGGCCTTATATGGGGGCTATGCCTAATTATGGACCGATCGTAACAAAATATGGTGGCATGAATTTTGTATATACAAAACTTATTTGGATCGAAATTTGTGGAGATACATTTATAAATTAAACATTTATGACCGATAAAGTCCAATTTCGGAAGGACATTTGTATGGAAGCTAGGTAAAATAATGGACAGATTTCAGCCAGTTTCAATAGGCTTGGTCCTTGGGCCGAAAAAATAATATGTACCAAATTTGATCGAAATATCTTCAAAATTGCGACCTGTGCTCTGGGCACAAGGTTTACATGGACAGCCAGCCAACCAGACGGACGGACATCGTTTAATCGACTCAGAAAGTGATTCTAAGTCGATCGGTATACTTAAACGCATAATACCCTCCCCACTATGGTGGTGTAGGGTATAAAAACACCTTTTAGTAATCTTCCTATACGAGTATCGCTCTTTCCTAAATCCTTTATGTTTGGGTACTATTTAGTGGTCTACTTCTTTCGCGGAAGTGATCACAGCATCATTACTCTCATTTCTCTTTCCCTCGTGAACCCAATTAACCCCATTATCAGTGTTCATATGAAGGAAGTATTCCCAGAAGTGATCTGCTTCTTAGTGAGAGTTTGCACATTTGGTGTGGACAAAACTGTTGTCGAGGAAACGTTTGTCGTTGTAATTCCAGAATTGCTTCATACTCAATATTTACTGTTGCTTGTTGGATTTGTTGCTTCTACCTATAATTTATATTTGAGCCAGATGTAGAGTAAAAATATTACAGTAGTATGATACCGATGACAGAGTCTGTTTTTAAGCTCTCCAAAGTCTCCGATACTGGGTTTATTACCACCTGCAACGTATATCCATAGTGTTAATTTGGGGGGGGGGGGTTTAGTTTGCATTTTAATCCTATACGCTAGGAGTTGTTTCAGCCACTCCTAACCTGAAAGCAGACGCTTACTATGAAGACGTCCAATATGGATATCGTCACATCTGGATTTCATATTTCTTCTGACTAGGGTTCCATAAAGTTATCACTCTGCTAACAGCGTCTTTCTGGAGGATACCCTTGTATATGGATACTCTCGGTCTATCCCAGGACTTCGTCAAACTCTTGTACTTTTTTATTACACTCTCCATAGTTGATTACTACCGTAATGCTCTACTGCAAATACACTTGTTGGTATTCTCCTCAAACCTTAGCTCCCATTTTGCAGAATTCATTGCTCTTTTAACATATAGAACATATAATTCTTATTCGTACCTTTGTCAGTATTGCTCTATGTGCTGTCTCCTTGACCACGTGAGCTGTATCAGTGGTTGATAATGCTTCCCGATAGTCATATTGGTTGTTGGAAAATGTGTCTGCAACGATGATCCAAATCCAATCCGTAGCTAGCTAGTCTATTAGCAAGCCCAGTACAATTATCAAAGCAGCAACATACGGCCTTCAAAAGCTCCCAGCCGATAAAAGTCGAAGAATGTGTTTCTGACACCACACACAATAGACTTCGAAAGAGAGCCAAGCCCATCGATCAGTATATTACGAATGCCACCACCCGAATACGTTTCTGCTACTTTCAATGGTTCTGTTGCTTCGGCTAATAGCACCTAGTAAGAAACAATTAGTGGCCCAAAATTTACCACTAGCACAAATATCAGTCTTTAAACCAACGATTTTCAGCCCGCTTTTGGTTTTACCATAGCCACCACGTGTTCACCTAAGACACATCGCCAATGATCTAACAGGACAAGTCCTGGGACCAATGGATCCCCATGGCACTGAATAAAGGTTTTAGTCAGCTGAGATTTTTAAAGGATTAAATTCTTACCAGCAATGAGGTCCGTGCACCTCGGAGCCCCGATGACGCCACATATTTTCCCTTGGGGCATAAAATCAAGGTTTTGAGCTTCACTAATATGTCCCAAGAGGGATGGCAGTTTGACAGTTGTCTCAACGATTGGTAGAATTCGGTTATATAGTATGGCTTACTCTAATATTTAAAAAAAAAGAGAAAATCGGCAGTCGCTGTGGATGTAGTTGTCTGTCTATGACTGTCTATATGAATACCTATCTGTATCTGTCTATGTCTGTCTAGCTCTCTATATATGTATATGTATGTGCCTATATAAAGTCTTAAATATTGTACATTTTTTTAATTATTCTATCTATGGATGCAACTCCTTTCTGAAGCTCCTTTTTCGTCATACCTTCCCTTATCCCTTTAGTAACAAAAACGAAGCCCCTTAACCAAAATAACTTTACCATTTCATTATAACAATAATATTTTCTTTACTACTCCTAATTCTTAGAAAAATTCCACATACACAACATGGTAGGTATTTTGTTTTTTTTTGTCTAACACAAGATTTTCATTCAAATATACTTCTAGAAAAAATGGAAAAACTCATCTCTATGAGTACTTTTTCTTGAAGCTGCATACAATAAGGCTTTTTCTATTTACTAGACATCATGACAATGCCCCAGGCTAAAACAAAAAATAAAAAAACAACTCAACATAGAAGAAATTTATGAAAAAAATAAATGAAATGGAAGAAAAACTTTCGAACGAATAACATCAACAACTTGAAGGAGGAGAGCCAACAAAAAATGTCGAACAAAACCCATTAACAATAACGATGTATGAAGGCCATATGAGCAAAAAAAAATAATAAAAGACATGTATGAAAAACAATCTTCATTGTGGTAATAATCGAATTTAATGGCTCCAGGCAAAATCTATAAGAATGTGGACATTGGGTGGGAGCAAAAAGTCTGTTCGATGTAGGCAGTAATAGTGCTGCAACATCTTATTTACGTCGCATTCCCTGCAGGACATAACATGAAAATTCTCAGCTATGCAGGAAAATTCCAAACCAGCCTATTTAATTTATCGTCTCTATACTCCATAAAATAGTTTAAAATTTCGCTGTATAATTACATGACTGAACATCAGAAATAGTTGTAAGTTATTAAGATTAACTTATTAGTAGGGATCGTTTGTTAAATCATCAAACTAGCAAGATTCCCATCCTTAAGAATAAACTTATAGCATCATTACTCCATAGGATAGTGTGAAATTTCAACAGACGCACGCTGATACTGTGATATTGAATTGTAAGACAAAGTTTTGTTTTGGATGAAGATACAAATACCAATTGACTGATTATAATCATGACATTTTAAGATTTTTCAGAGTTCGTACATCCTTTTTCCTGTCGAAACCACATGGTGTTGGTGTCCATTTCATCCAATTCAGGACATAAGAAGTTTGTAATCATCGACCTATAGCAATAACCGTTGACGATAGTGGCCTGGTCAACGTCGTTCTCAAAGAAACATGGACCAATGACGTTGTTAGCCTAAAATCAACACCAAACAGTGACTTTTCCAGCATGCATTGAACGCTCTTGGATCATTATCAATTGCCAAATTTCGGAGTCCCTATAGGAAGATAATACTGACTCAGTTATGATTACTGATTGGAGAGTATCTCTTGAATTCTCGTATACTGACCATCAGAGTATAACTTTATGATCTAGCTTAATCTTGATAGAGTGACGTCTAAATTCTAAGAGAAGTGTCAAGAAAAAATTGAGCAGGATTTTGAGCATTTTAAAGCATCAGATTGGTAGATATGAATTAATTCTTTTCTGATTGGCATAACTCGCATTAGATTGGGAAACAGGCTCTAGAAATCATAAGAAACCTGACTGGGCATTATACAGAAGTCTTGGTGATCAAATGCCACCTCTCGAAGTGGTCATATTGGATATAACATGGAATGTGGACGATTCAGTGAGTTTTCTATTTCATAATCTAAGAAAAATTGGTTATGCTTCATACAGGGAGTATCAGCGACTTACAGAACTGCAACAGCCATGGTGAAGTCTCAGAATGCTGCAGATAAGGAGTGAATGTAGGAAGCTCTCCAATAAAGCGAAAAGAAACCAAGCAATGAGGAGCTGGTATGAATATCGTGCTAGCTACAACACTTTCAAAAGATAAAACAGAAAAGAAAAGAGGGAATTATGGAAGACGTTCCGAGGAAATTTATAAAGTATCAAGGAGTCATCTCATCTACAGATGTCACTTACTCCTGTTATCCCCAAACTGGATGATAATTGTTCGGAAATTAGTTAACAAATATTTGAACTACTTTTGAGCACTGAGATGATAATAAGGAGCGATAATGTTTTGTATACCTTGGGCCATTCAAAACTACTTAATTACCTTAAGGACCGTATGTCATATTCCCTTCGTTTCCATTCCCTTTCCGATTAATATCAGCCATCATAGTTATTATAATATTTGGTGGAATATTTTATTAAGAATACTGCAAATACATGTTAATCTCCATATCAGGAGTATTCGGTTAGTTTCGGCATAGCACAACTCGCAAACTCTTTTGGAAATTCATTGAAAGTCATTGCCAGTAAAGAGTAAGTCATGGCTTTTTTTCTCCATATTGAGGGTCACTTCTCATTCCCATTCACTTCCCGATCAATATCAGTAATCAGGCTTACTAGAATATTTGGGGGATAGTCTGAAATGAGTGAATATTAATGTGTTATTTATGTCCAAAGTGTAGCTTTTATTTAGGACACTGCAAATACGTGTTAATGTCCATGTCAGGAGTATTCTTACTCCGGGTAGCTTCGGCAGGCACAATTCGAATGCTTTAATGGAAATTCAGTGAAATACTCTAGCATGACATTGACAAGTCACAATCCGCAAATATTTTAATGGAAATTCAGTGAAATAATCCTGCGTGACATTGCCAGTATTATCGATGAAACAATTCCGAGGCATTTTTTGTCATTAGTCGAGACCTCGACAATGTAAACTCTGTCCTCTCCGCGGTGATAAAATCTTGGCTTACACTGATGGCTGAGTTCAAAGATGAAAATAATGGTATGGTATGGTAATCAGGCAGCTGCCCAAAATCTTCGTCTTGTACAGCTCACTTGGATCCAATAATCGTTAACTTTTTGATACCTAAAGAAAAAATGAAAACAGAAAGAAAACAGAAATAAAAAAAGTTGGAGAAAAGGGAAGTAGATTTAGCTAGAGTGAAATTTGCAAGAGTAGAGTATATATAGAAATGGGAGGAGCAGGAGAAGAAGAGGTTAAGAATTCAAAGAATTCAACTAACGCAGACCATCATGGGATAGTTGCTAGGTCCCTAAGAGGTGCAATTTGCATGTTCCAACAATCTGCTTTCCCTGATTAAAGCGTCTATACACCTTAGTTTCATCACAGATAACCCGGAGAGGGTACTAAAGGATCGCTCACCAAAAAGCCTGGCATGTATATCACCTAGCGCCGGACAAGAAGTGTAGGAGGGTCTCTTCCAAGTATTGCGGCATGACTACGGAAAGTGCCCGGTGATCATCGCCACCATGTTGCTGAGTTGTATTCGTTGTAGTCGAAGTAGTTACGACGTGCGTTTACAGTCCAACAAAGGCCATACCATCCTCGTAATGGCGCAGGTGGCTTCATTACTCCAACTTGCTTGGACTAGTTCGTAATATGCGTCATGTATCAGTTCCTTGCAAGTTAACAACGGGAATCCGCAAAGGAAGTCTATTTCGTCCTCCGACATCAAAGCTCCTCAAAGTCATCTCATTTAAGGATGTCCGGCTTTCCTGGACCATATTCGATATTGTATGAACACCTACCAGGGATTTAAGTGTGGCTTTACTGTCAGTATATATACGGATGTCTCTACCATATACACTGTAATATCTGAGCCAGTTTGCCGCTCTCCTAATGGCCGATACCTCGGCCTGATGGGTGCTGCATCCACTTGAGAGTCTAAAGGACATTATTATTCCAAACTCAGCAATGTATACACTACCGCCCACTTTATCCCCCTTTTTGGACCCATCCGTATAGATGGATAGCCTCATTACATCGACGGAGAGACCATCAACAGGCTCCAATAGATATACTGGAATCCAATTAAGTCGAATAAAAACCGATTTCGTCGCAGTAGTTCCCAATGCCCCTGTTATCAGGACTGCCAAGCTTCTGAATACCCTTTCAAAGAGTATGAAATTTGAGGCCCTATCCATTGCCCTCCACCAGACAGACACTCCATAGAATAATATAGGTTTAGTAATCGTGTCAACTAGCCAATTCATGTTCCAGGGTATAATACCCCATCTCGTGCCTATGGCCTTTTTGATGACAGACATAGCCGTCATGAATGTCTGCCCATCTCCCCATCTCGTGCCTATAGCTGCTCTTGCTTCTGTGTTGAGTTTCCAGCACAATTTGGTTCCGCTCAGTTGGGGTAACATATAGTTAGGGATCTTATTTAGTCCGTAATGAGAACAATACAAGTTCAGTTTTGCTGGGATTTACACGCAAACCACTATCGATACTCCATCGATTTAATATTTCGAGTGCTGTCTCCAGTCTTTGTGATATCGTGACCAGATGATTCCCTGAAACTAGTAGTTTTGGGATTCTAATTTCCTGAGCAGACAATTTAAGGCAAATTCCACAGAAGTGGAACTAGGATACCCACCTGGAGACTGCCTCTTTTGGCAGATCTAGAGATCGTAGTCGTTTCAATTTTAGAACGAATGATCCTATAATTCAGAAGGTACCTAATGAACCTAACTACGGATTGATCAAATTCTAGGGAATCTAGGGCTGATATTGTGGTTGCAGATTTCACATAGTTGAAGGCTCCTTCTATGCCCAGAAAGGCCACGAGTGTGTAATTGCGGAATTCGATAGATTTTTCGATATACCCTACTAGTGAGTGAAGTGCCGTCTCAACTGATTTTCCCTTGGTATAGGCAAGTTGATCAACTGACATTCTAAACAATCACTGGCTCGGGAATTTCCTCAAATTAACTTGCCCTCTTGATTTCTCTCAGATTGCCAGCACCGTTTTTCTGCTGGAAATTTATGAAGTCAATGATTCTTCCGAGATTCTCAACTTCAAGGAAATGTCTTGGAAACTGGCTTGAACAACATCTTATCGCTGCTGGGCATGATGCCTTCCAAGGAAATACATTTGTAAAATACAAAACAAATGAGTTGAAATCTATGAAACTGTGGCGCAAAGGGGCATTCATATTTAGCCCAATTATGAATAAAAAATTCTCAGGGAGTTTGTTCCCATTGAATTTGAATTCATAATTGAGCTGATTATATTGGTAGCAGTGTCGAATATGATTGTTGAATAGTCCTGAAAAGAAACGTTTTTCTGCTGGAAATTTATGAAGTCAATGAATCTGCCGAGATTCTCAACTTCAAGGAAATGTCTTGGAAACTGGCTTGAACAACATCTTATCGAGTTCGTAAGTAATGCTGAGCATGAGACCTTCCAATGAAATATATTTGCTGGCGAATACAAAACAAATAGGTTGAAATTAATGAAACTATGTCTGTCGAATATTATTGTTGAATAGTCCTGAAAAGAAACGTAACTCAGGTGGAAAATCTCCATAATGCAATGAACTTCCCCGTGTGGGGAAAGATTCATTACTGACTCTTAGTAGGAACTCGATTAAAATTCTTATAGCTGGGGTCTTTATGATTCGAAACATTCTAGAACGTATGGATTATCTACGTAACTACTATTGCAGAAGTTGCTTGGACGAATAAGAGAAGAAATCTGTACTTCATCTTCTATGTGACTGCCCAACTCAACAGGAATGCAGACTAAGATATCCAGATATAGACCTCATTAAAGATCTGGACTAACTCAAAGCTCTGTCATTGAACGATTCAGTCAATTTAGAAGAAGTTTGTTAGAAGAATTGGTCGATTCTGTTGATATTTCGGATTAGGAATAGTGAAGGATTATGGGGCCAAAACAACTTAATCTAAGGCATTATAATCATTCAAATATTAAACTCCTCTTATGTTGTTTTACCCACCCAATATGTTCTTTCTAAAAATAATTCTACATATGTGTTACAACTTTCCTATCAGTATGAAAGTCTGTTTACTTGTATGTCAGACATGGACACAGAGCCCACCAGAGTGAGTGATGATTTAGGTCATTAGTAATAATGTTACATTATGATGTAATTAGTTAAGAAAAAAAAGGAAAAGTTTTTTTTCTATCAGATTCTGTTGACATAATTAATTAGAAGGAAGAATTTCTATAATGGTAGGCCCATCTAATTGAGACATAAAACACCAATATTGCTGTTGTCTTAACAAATGAAAACCTAATAAAGTTGTTAGCACAAGCAAAATGATTAATAGATTAAATATTTGCATCAATAATAAAAGTAGCAAATTAATAGACTCTACATGGGAGAGGGGGAAAGAAACTTGAGGTACTTAATAAAAAAGTTCAGTCTTATTTGCTTTATAGTTCAGTGGTAAAGTTTCATCTTCCATTAGTTTTCCATTGCTTTACAAACATTTTGCTATCTTTGTCATGATTTTTTTTCCTTCAAAATTTCATCATTCCATTATGTTGTAAACTCTTATTTGTAGCATTATTTTGATATTATTTTTTCTTGTTTTTTTTTGCATTTAACAATTATGTTTTTATGTTGCCTTTTATTTGATCAAATCATGCACGTTTTCATTCAAGGTAAAATATCCCCCTGTTTTGTGCGCTGATGAAATTAAGTTGGTGTCAAACTTTAGGTTACTTGGTTAATTTTTGGTTTTAAGCATTTTCATTCATTACGGTTTTGTTTTTTTATTTTTTTTTCTGGGCTTTTATAATTTCAAATTGCCATGTAACACGTTTTGGTAGTTTCTAAGATTTATTTAATTTGTTAAAAAGCCAACTGAAAACATGCATTTGTCACGAAGTTGTGTGCTGTTTTTATCGAATTGAAATAGTGTATTTAAATTTTTGTGTGTAACGTGCCATTTATTTTTTTTTTCCTAATAAAATATTTAAATTAGTAAAAGGAACTTGCAAAATATGATTAAAATATAATTATAGATCCGGGTTAAGTGAATGGCAGGCAACATGTAATACCTGGTTAGCGCTTTAAAATACAATGAAAATTTATAATATAAATTATAACAAACATTCGCATGTTAGTGTTTTATCTATGTTCATGTCATGTCCATTCCTAGCTCTAATCAGAAATATGGACTAGAGCCCTAATTATAATTATACGATGGCTAATGTAAATTACCTAGACTAGGTTAATTTCCAGGACAATGTCAATATTTATATTAACAATTATGTCAGTGATTATATATAAGTCTATATCTAAGTCTATATCTAAGTCTATATCAAAGCATAATTCAAAGTGTATGTCAATGTACTACATCCCAGCAGTTTGAAAAGTGCCAATTGGAACCTTGCACTAGCTATATTACTATTTCTACAACTAACTAGTTCGATGTGGCTGCTAAAGTGGTAGTTATTCAGTAATAAACAATAGTCAGCTATTTATCTTTAGTTTTTGGAAAAAATTCAAGAAAAATTAAATCTTCTAAAATATACCACTTCGATGGCCACATGTAATGATGTAGAAAATACAAAAATAGAGAGTAGACTCACATGTTATTCTTAATAACAATTAGAGAGCAGTACAAACAAGAGCTCTGTGGTTTAGTGGTTAGAGCATTTGACTAGAAAACGAGAGGTTTTGTGTTCATAACGCTCTCAGAAAAATTTATTTTTTCTTTTTTTCTCAAATGCTGGAGTATTTTCACTACTGAATTTAATAGTGAAGTGTTATGCAGAGTGTGCCAATCGGCCACTTGCAATGACATCCCCTACACTAGTAGTATTTCTTAGTGGCCAACGAATTCGACGTAGCGGAACTAGTGCAATGAACTGCAGGGATGTCTCTGTAATTCACAAATTCTATGTTAATGTTTTTAAGAATATATTGGTTGTATGACATAAAAATGCGGGATTTTTTCAAATGTTTAGCTCTTATTTTGAAATATTTGTACAATATTAATTTGTGTAGAGTATTGGCTATTGTTAACATATGTATTTAGAGCCAAGAACTGCTCATCTTTTGAGGCCAAGAACGAATCAAGCCGAATTCGAATACTCTGTTCCAAAGTGAAGCGTACCCCAGAGAGAGCGTTCTGCTTCGTTCAAAACAAAAAGCAATCGAACCACTTCATTCTAAATACTTTTAAACAGGTATTTCAATGTTGCACAGTGGGCCAGAATCAAAATTTTTTGGAAATAAATCTGGCATTTATAAACAGCTCAATCGATGGGAATAAAATTAGACGTGGTCATAGCCAAGGAGTATTCCAGTTTAAGTTATTAAAACGGATTCTAGAGATGCTACAGGGGCGGCGCTATGGAGGCTCAAAGTAGGGTACTTTCGACATGTAAAATTTTTAAACACTTGCCATTTTGTTTCCCTTCCCATTTCAAAGATTTTTATTTTGAAGATATTTCGATCAAATTTGGTACATATTATTTTTTCGGCTCAAGGACCAAGCCTATTGAAACTGGCTGAAATCGGTCCATTATTTCACCTAGCCCCCATACAAATGTCCTTCCGAAATTGGACTTTATCGGTCATAAATGTTTAATTTATATATGTATCTCCACAAATTCCGCTCCACATAAGTTTTATATATACAAAATTCATGTCAACAAATTTTGTTACGATCGCTCCATAATTAGTCATAGCTCCCATATATATCCGCTTTCGAAAATAACTTTAACGTGCATAAATCGTTTAAAAATGTTGGTATACACACAAAATTCAACATAGTTAACTTTAATATAGACATAAATCACAAGACCTAATTTCATGGTGATCGGTCCATAATTGGTCATAGCTCCCATATAAGGCCCACTTCTGAAAATCACTCAAAAATATAAATTATTGAAATTTTAAAAGAAAAATGTTTTTGCTCTTTTACTTAGTTTAGGGTATTATATGGTCGGGCTTGACCGACCATACTTTCTTACTTGTTTCAAAATATAGGTGGTTCTTTTTGACCGAATGGACTCGAATCAGAAAACGGAAAGCAGCTTTGGAAACCTAGATATGCTCCCTATTTATCTCCAACTTATTTTCCTAGCCCCGAAGGAAATGTGGTCCCTATGGGCAAAATTTTAAAAAATACCATGTTTGGGATTTTCGCTCTAATTTTTAGGAATTGCGGGATACCCTTTGACCTTTTGATAAGTTTTTTTTACACTTTGTTATTTAGAATGATACATTTAAAAGACATTGAAAATTTCATTGAGTTTTGTTAATAAATAAAGACTTTATTACATACACACAGAAAACATATTGGTTGGAAATCGGTTGTCATTGTTAAAATTTGGCTATGTAAATGGAATTTTTATTACAATTATAAAATATTATCAAATACAACAGAATTTAAGTTCTTATACCTGTAAATAGGTTATTGTCATGGAATCTAGGTATCCACAATAGCAAAGTTAGTTACCTCAACCAATTCGATTTTTATTAAAATTATTCTGACTAAATCGATTATGACGACTGAATTAAATTTACTATTATAGTTTTCAATACCAACAATATGATGTTTAGAATAAATATACTAGGTACAGCAATAGTTGTTTAAATATAATTCAGTTGTAAACGACAACAAACATTTAAAAATAATTCGGTGCTCCCAACTTCCAATAGGAAATTGTGGCAATCATTATGTGGTTGATAATAGTATGACATATAAAATTAAATAAATAAAATTAGTTAAAATATTTATTCAACAAATATGTACGAATATTTTGGAAACAATATAATTACAATAAATTAAATTATTATATTTGAGAACATTTATTAAGATCGGACATCCCCATAAAAGTGTAAGTTCAGTACATATTATTTATACTATATTCTATGTTGACTCGTTAAAAAATTGTGTGTATTATTTTCAGGATGGTAAACTAATGGAATTACGAATAGAAAGCCTAGTAGCAGACACTTATTCGCATCTTTGCCAAAAATTTGTAGACGATAATTCTTAGTGCAATAACTAAATTGTACATTGAAGTTTCATTCCAAAATATGTACATTTTGGGTTATGTGTTAAGAAGTTCGTGGAAAATTCGTCGCCGTTCCAAATATTCTTTCAAATCCAAATATTTAATGGACAGCATTGAAACATATTATCAAGATTTGGACATCAAAAAAGAAATATTTTCAAAATAAAGTGTAAAATGTAATATATTTCTTATTGTACTCACAATAAAAATAACAAATACAAAAAGTGTGTGTGAAAGGAAAAGTCAAAAATATTTACATTGATTGTTTCTACTGCTGCATTCAGTTATTATAGCCGAATTATTTTTCATTCAAAGCAGTTGTGTCTACCGAAAATATTCAGTAGTTCCAACTGATTTATATGAATAGTACATACAACCGACATAATTCGATTGGCGACAAATTCGGTTGCAACGACGAATCTGTTTTCTCTGTGTACTAGCTGAAAAAAAACGTATTGTTGAATGATAATTTTTATTCATATAGGTTTGGGTTATGCTTGATTTGCATTTGATTTTAAAATTGTAAAACGAATCTTCTGGTCATATAATAAAATATACATAGAAGCGTTACTGAGAGACAAAGAACCTAAGTCTGTTGTCAAAAACCTAAGACTTGCAACAACAGAATACATATCAAAGTACATATTTTGAGTTTTTATGTAAGTAATCGAATTTTGTTCAGAAATATGACTGATCACAGATCGAGCTCCTTTTCTTGATTAAACGCTTATTGGATAAGTTATTATCGAATTTAGATATTCTGAGTTTCTGCGATTTTAGATAAATATATCGAAAAAAGTAGGTCTGGTATATATTTCTTACAAATTTTACTACGAACATTTAAAAACAAATTTTCCGATTTAAGATAAATCAAAAAAAGTGGGTGTAAGTTTTTCCTTCAGTAAAAACTTAAATTGGATAACTACGAACATTTAAACAAAAAATTAGCCAAATCGGTGTAGAAGTTTTCCGATTTTAGATAAATTTAAAAAAGTGGGCGTGGTCAATTTTTCATTCCGTAAAAACCTAAGTTGGACTATGAACAACATTTAAAAAAAAAATTGTCTAAATCGGTCCGGCCGTTCTCAACTGATGCAATTACCAACGAACGACATTTGATTTTTATTTATATAGAAGATTTATTGATTTTAGTAGGACCAATTTGCTGCACATTTATTCCGAACTATTTTTTTTGTTTAGATAAGTTAATTTTTGGTCTTGCTAAAAAAAATTCAAAGTCAATATCTCAATTAGATTCAAAAATATGCTACTTTTAAAGCTCAGTCTTTCAAAAATATGTGTGCGTTGTCATGATTGAATATTACGATTTCATATCTTGCCGCATATTCTGGGTGTTTTTCGCGCAATGCTCGCTTCAAATTCGTTTGTACAAAATTCGACATATTCGAAGCAAAAAAAAACTTTGTTGCCTACACTATAATGTTCAGTAACTAAGTGATAATAATTCGCATGGAGTTGTCAGTTTCCAATCGGACCTGTGATACATTTAATACAAACGGTTACCGGTGTTGAAGACGGCTCGAGTGATATCACATTTTATAGCAAATGGTCTAGAAGTCTTGGTATATCTAGGTTAATAACAGGACATGGAAAAGCCAATGGCAATTGCCTTGCTATATACTAGAAACGAGTTTTCGCAAGGGAATGTTATTTGGTGATAGGATTTTTGTTAATAAAAATTATAATTTTTTGACAAATGGTCATATGTTTTTAAAATAAGCCTCTCCTGTCATCTCCAATGTTATAACCCGCATACGAAAACTGTTCTCTCCCACTCTTCTTTTACCCCAAGTCCTTTCCATCCGCCCTTTCCTCACCCCCACATGTAGGATTAACATGGTTGGTAGCAGTGCCGATAACCTGAATGGCTAGTTAGAGATTAAATAGGATCAGTCGCGAACACCTCCCTTCCGACACCAGAGCACGTGACGGTTGTAATGAAGATTTTGCAATGATTGCAAACAGCCATCCATCCGTCAAACTTTCAGATGTTATGGTTCCAACAACTACACAGACAAAACAGATTCGTTATAGCAACCGAATTTGTTGCCAATCAAATGATTCTGCTTTAGTGACCGAATTTTACAGTTGTGGCTACAAAATTTTAGCAGTGGTAACAAAAATTTGGTAGCCTCAACCGAATCTCTTCTTTATCCACTATTATTATGTTGCTGGAACTGAAAAATTCTATGTGTGCAACTGAATCATTCGATTGACAATGAATTCAGTTGCTATTACGAATATGTTTTCTCTGTGTATTTTTGTCGAGCTTAGTACCTGCAAGGCTGCGCTCGCTGACAAAAAATCAGCGACAAATGGGGGCATTTTGGGCTCTGCGGACCATGGAGAAGGCCCTGCGACAAGTGTACAGGCTGGACCGTCGACCTAGACGTCGGGTATAACCAAAGTACTTGACCCCGCCTCCACGGCTATTTTTAAACCCCCTGTCGCAAAAATTCTTCAAGGAGGGAATTTGTTCAAAGGCCTTCCACATAATTGAGCAATGAAAAGACTGCTCTGGACTAGGATAAGTTCCGGTTGGCTAATCTGGATTGCTCCCATCCTTCAATACAGGTGTCGCGGACTAAGCTTCATCTGTATTGCCTATACGACAACTTTCGGAGAGGGAGGTGAGGCTCGGATTGTTAATAGGCCATACAGTGTCACACTGGTTAGAGCCACTAGTGACAGAAGCGTGAGTAACGGAGCCATCTCTCATAGACATCCCATGCGAGATTCCGTTATCTAATTGCAAGCAGCAAATTAGTAACTTTTACTATGAGCTCGCTCAGACAAGATGAGAGGTGTACGACAACTATAATGATATGGCCCCTACTTAACCCAGGGCGGACAACATATCTTCTTGGTCTGATACGCTCACAGTTAAGCAATATAGTGTGATAACTGGACAGTGTACTTTTGGCAACTTAGACGAGGAGACCTGGCCTGCCCTTTAATGACTTCTGTAGAAGTTGTCAAAATGAAGAGAAGGATGAGACCATATTTAATCTTCTTTGCATCAGGTTTCTGGGAAAACGTTTCTTAAATAGTCTTTCTCAGCTATCGGATATGAAGCTAGAGCATGCATGATAGCAACCGAATTTGTTGCCAATCGAATGATTCTGCATTAGTGACCGAATTTTACAGTTGTGGCTACAAAATTTTAGAAGGGGTAATAAAAGATTGTTTTCTTCAACTGAAATTCTTCTGTATCAACTGACTTTCTGTTGATAGAACCGAAAAATTCTATGTGTACAACCGAATCATTCGATTGGCAACAAATTCAGTTGCTATCACGAATCTGTTTTCTGTGTGTATCAATGCCTTCATTAGGAATAGTAATTGACTATTCAAGCCAGGCAGGGGAATCTCCACGGAGTAACCCACTACCAGTCAATGACCGGTGCAACTACTCTCCTCACTTCTCCTCTTCCCACCACCTTCCTCTTCATTTCTCCTACTTCTTATTCTATATAGATACTGATAGAATAAGAAGTAGGAGAAATGAAGAGGAAGATGTCTATATTTATGTTTGTATCTGCGACTAAGTTAATCATCCGCGATGTCGTATTCCCATCGCGTTCAGAACAGTTCAGAACAACGGGAATACTAATGTCTGAATTCTGCGCTTATTATTCATTCCAGTCCAACTCTATTTTACTGGCATATAATAGCTCAGAATTTTTTTAATTGCTGAATTTGACCGATGGCATGGGCTATGTTGGCTTTGAGTTCCACTGTGGTTTGTGGCTTATTCACCTGAGACTTTAGAAAACCCCACAATAAATATTCCAACGGTGTCAAATCGCACGATATCGGTCGCCAGTTCACATGACATGACCATGCCCTCCAATCGGTCGTGCAGAATATTCAATATGTGGCAGGTAGTACCGCCCTGTTGAAACCACATATCGTTGTGCCCAAATCATCCCATTGAGGCCGATGTAAGTTAGTAATATTCGACCTCTAGCGATTGTCGTTGACGGTGACGGCCTCGCCAATATCGTTCTCAAATAAATATGACGCCGCCATCCCAAAATCCACCTAAAACAGTTACTCTAAATGTCTAATCAATGTGTATATCAATATTAATGTCTAAGTATGTACATTTTCATATCTATGTCAATTTATGTACATATATTTCTAAGTCTAACACAATGCCTAACTCTGTATCTATGTCTAATCAAATCAAATTGATGCAACTCATCATAACTCATCCATATCTTTACCATCTTTTTTGCTCTTTAATCAAAAACTTTATTAAAAAAACAGACTTTAAAGTAAAAACGAAATTTCCCATAAACCTAAACAATCATTGTGGGTTAAAGCAGAGCAAAAAAAAAAATATTTGTTTGCAAAATTTTGCAAATTTCCAGAGAAATTTTACTTTTCAATTTTCATACAAACAAACTCTAATGAAATGAGAAGAAACATGAACAAATAAAAAAAAAACATTGAATGAAATTGAAAGTATAAAAATTTGTAAACAACTTAATTAAAAGATGGTTTCTTACATAGAAAAAGTTAACAATAAGAAACTTTACAGCACAAAAAAAAAACAAAAGTAAGTGTTTTTTCTATGGTAATCAAATTAAAATCAAAATGAAAATAAAACTATGAAAAACATGATTTTTATGGCAAATTTATTGTGATTAATATATTTTTTAATCTTAGACGAAAAATAATGTAATTTTGCATGCATGTTTAACGCAACTTGGCAAACAAGTCACGCTTGAAAACGTTTGAAAATTTTTTAACACTAGTTTAACAAGAAGCTTTAAAGATTAGATATGGATGGAGTGTAGAAGAAGGTGAATGAAGATGGAGATGATACTCTACTATGGGTATTGAAGAGATTTTTGTGGACAGCCAACTATAATTGGGAATAAACATTGAATTCGAATTGAATTGAACTCCATGAAGGCCTGAGATTGAAGCTAATATTGGACTACATAAACAACTAATGTTGGACTAACTACAGACCTACAATTGAAGCAAATATTGAACTAAATGTAGACCGACAATTGAAGCGAATATTGGACTACATTAAGAACTACGATTGAAGCTAATATTGGACCTCATATATACCTACGATTAAAGCTGGTATTGGACTTTATACAGACCTAGGACTAAAGCTATTGTTGTACCAAATACAGACCTTCGATTGCAGCTAGTTTTGGACTGAATAAAATCTTATGATTGAATTTAATATTGGATTAAATACAGACCCAAGATTGAAACTAATATTGGACTAAATACAATCTAATAATTGAATTTATTGGATATATGACTTAAAAATGCGAGATTTTTTTACTTTGAAACATTTGTACAATAAATTTCAAAGTATCCCATGTCTATAGCAACATATGAATTCCGAGCCAAAAGAACTGCTCCTCTTTTGGAGCCAAGAACGAATTCAGCCAATATCGCATACTTTGTTCAAAAGTTAAGCGCTTCCAGAGAGAACGTTCTGTATCGATCGAAATAAATAGAAGTTGGAAGGGACACGGTGTGGACTATAAAGTGGGGGAAGCAAAACTTTCCGACCACTTCATTCTAAATACTTTTTAACAGGTATAGCAACATGTGGTCGAGCGTTGTCATGGCGGAATATTAAGGTTTCAAGTCTGGACACATATTTAGGGTGTTTTTTGGCTAATGCTCTCTTTAAATAAATTAGGTGCATTCGCTAAGGGTTCCCTGTGATGATCTGATCAGATTTCAGCAGCTTGTAATATATAGGACCTTTTTGCTCCCACCAAATACAGAGAATAACCTTAGCGCCGATTCGGCTGGTTGTCCGGGCATCTCAATCGATCTCTTACGCTTCGGGTTATCGTAATGGATCATCTTTTCGTCGCATGTAATGATTCAGTTCAAAAATTATTTTCTTTGATAAAGTTCAAGCATTACTACTGAAATCCAAAATCATCTTTTAAGTTTCTCTCGGCTTCAATTCATATGGTACCCAATTTCCCTTTTGGATGAATCCTGCTGCTCCACAACGTTTTTAATTGCTGGTTCTTGCGTAGCTCCCAATGATTTTGCAAGCTCTTGTACAGTTTTACAATAATCTTCATGGAATAATGCCTACAATTCTTGGTCTTTAATCTATTTTGGCTGGCCTGTGCGATCTTTGTCTTCCATGTCGAAATCACCACTTCTATACGGCACAAACCATTTCTCAAACGGAACACATTCTCCAATGGAACACATTCACCATAAGCTTTCGTGAGCAATCGTTGTGTTTCAGCTACACTTTTTTGTACCCTTCACCGTGAGTGGCTAGAGTATATATAAGTTTGTCATTCCGTTTGTAATATCAATTCTATTCTGGATCGTTATAGATAGCGGAGTCGATATAGCCATATACGTCTGTCCGTCTGCATGTTGAATTCAATTTTCCGTAGCCGCCAAATATACCCGGTTCAGTTGATATTTAAAATCGAGAAAATCGGCCCATAAGTTTTTGAGATATAAAGAAAACACCAGGATTGATTTTTTACATATTTTTGATCTATAGTTGGATTACTTAGTCTTTAATATAGACAATGTGGATAACTAATGATAGATATTTCAATGTCCTTTACAACGACGTATACAACGCCATAGTAAGTCCGACCTACAATGGGTAAACATTTTTTAACCCGATTTTTTTTTTTCACCACAAAAAAAATTGTTTATCATTTTTGAAAAAAAAAAAAAATTTTTCAAAAATTAAAAATTAAAAATATTTAATATTTTTTTCACTAAAAAATTTTGAAATGACTTGAAAATTGAAATTTTTTTTGTAAGACCAAAAAAAAACTTATCTAAACAAAAACAATTAATTCGGTATAAATGTAGATCAAATTGGTCTCAATATTGGCAATCCTATTAAAATTTTGATACAAATTTTAGTTTTAGAAACTCAATAAATATGTAATAAAATATTTATTTATTAACAAAACTCAATGAAATTTTCAACGTTTTTTAAATTTGTCATTCTAAATAACAAAGTGTAAAAAAAATTTTCAAATAGTCAAAAAAAATCCAGCAATTCCTAAAAATTGGAGCGAAAATCCCAAACATGGTATTTTTTACAATTTTGGGGATAAAGGTTTCCAAAGCTGCTTTCCGTTTTCTAATCCCAGCTTTGTGATTTTAGAACATGTGGCCCAAATTTTAAATTTTGATAAAAAATAGGTAAAATTCTAAAGGGCGACATATTCGTAAACTGGGACATGATTTTTATACCAAAATGTTCTCCGTAAAGATACCTTACAGAAAAAATATAAAATTGTTCTTACAGAAAAATATTTTCTTAATAAAAAAAGATTTAAGTCACCTTTTCGCCCAAAAAATAGTAAAAATCCATTATTTTTTGAATTATTAAATTGAAAATCGTTTATTTTTGGATTCATAATTGATGTTCCTCTGAAACTGTTTGTATATTATCGGTAATTGAGTTCTCTAACTAACAAAAAATCGAATCCATTCGGTCTAAAAGTACGACCTATATTTTTAAAAAAGCTGACCAAGGTATTGCACAATTTTAAAACTTAAATTTTAAAACCTATAAGTCGGAAATTATTAGAGATAAATAGCACAAGCTTTCCAAAAATATAAAAATCTTTGAAATCGGATGGGAAACAAAAATTTTATATATCGAAAGTACCCTATTGAGTCCCCATAACGCCAACCCTGAAGCATTTGTGAGGTCCATTTATATCACTGAAACTCGAATACTCCTTGGCTACGCTTACGTCAATGTCAGATTTATTTCCACAAAATTTTGATTCTGCCCCACTGTGCATTGGAGCTAAGATTGGACACCTTCTGTTGAAGCTACTGCGATTGCAGCTAATATTGCTCTACATAAAGACCTACAATAGAAGCTGATATACAAATTTACATACTCCTTAAGCTAAAATAGTTGTCCTCTGCTTGAAATAAACAATTTAAACAATTTCTGTACCAAATCTTTCAACATATCTTGACTTCTTTTAAAATCTTTAAATTTCATTATTTAATTTTTTCTTAAAGTATAAAATTTAATTTTATTCTCTTATAAATATTTAACTTTAAACCAAGGAAAACATTTCATTTTTAATTTGATGATTATTTTGCAAATTATTAATTTGCATTTTTAACATCCCCCTTCCATGTTTTATAATAGTTTTGTCCTTTGCTGGCAACTAATGCTAGTTAGTTGTGTACACTCTAAAGAAAGTAATAGTAAAATTCCCAGCTTAAAAATAGGGACTAAAATAAGTAATTATTACGATAGTTTAAAAACTGGGACTTAACTTTTTCCGGTTTAGTGGTCACTTTTCTAACCACCTTTTCTAGAGTCTTTGAACAAGCCTTCGCCGTTAAGTGCTCTGGTCACATTAATATATTAATTTGAAAATATTATAAACCGCAGTTTTTCTAAAGGTGGTTTTCCAGCATTCAATAAAAAAAGTCAGAGTGTTTATTGTTCATCAAATTCAGTGTTACTTTGTTATTTATTGTTTGGTATTTGTTTGGTAATATTTTATACTATATTCTTTGATAAATAACATAAGTAATAAGGTGGTTAAATTACTAACCACCGTGACTTAAATAGGTTTTATATAAAGTGTTTGTCTAATCAATTAACATTAAATTGAAGATATTTTGTTCGAAGGTATACCTTCGTATTCGAATGTGTCTGCAGTCTTGTACCCGATGAAGAATTATTAGGAGCAAATTGATCTGATGATGGTGCTAGGTGACATGCCTTCGGGGCTTCAGTTAAAATATGATAAAATTTGGCTAATACTTTGTTAGTGCCTTATCTACCCAAACTGCCATGGTGAAACCAAAATGTTGAAAAAATTGTCGAATGGAAGAGCCGGTTAATTACACAGGGGATGGGGGTATACCAATTGATATAAAAGAATTGGAGAATATATCAGCTAAACAGCTATTTCGTTTGTTTGGCAAAATGATAACACAGTGTGTAATTTTTTGAGTACGTGATAAAAGACTAAAAAAAGACCCAGTTTTGTTTTTTTATGAGCCCCCAAAGATTTGAGCCCTCTGTGTCATTTTTGCAAAAAAGTGATCATTTTCTCAGGCTCATAACTTGCAAACAGTTGGGAATTTTGTTTTACTCTCTGAGGCAAAGTTGTAGCCCTTGTTATAAAGAACAAAAATTGTCCACATATAAAATCAAAACAACCTCATCTTCAAGATCAAAATCGCAAAAAACTTTAAAGAATTCGAAATAAATATAGAAATACATTTTTTTAAAGCTGCCTAAAAGTATGCTTTACTTTATAATAATTTATGGCCCAAAACACTTAATTCCTTTAGTTTTTCTTACCAACTTATATTAACCTGCCTAAACATGTTAAGAATCATTCCTAGGCAGTTTATATGTTCTAGAAAGTTGTTTATTGAGATCTGAGGTACATTTTCGTAGTTGATTGTTTCCTTGCATTTTGACCAGTTTGCTACCTATGGACCTGAACAGGGTAAAAAAGGTGAAAAAAATCGATTTTTTTAAAGTTTTTTAAGATTTTGATATTGAAGATGAAGTTTTTTTGATTTTATATGTTTACAGTTTTTGTTCTTTATGACAAGATCTACAACTTTGCCTCAGAGAGTAAATCAAAATTCCGAACTGTTTGCAAGATATGAGCCTGAGAAAATGATCAGTTTTTTACAAAAATGACACCGAGGCCCCAAATCTTTCAAAAATTGCAAGACAATACCAGTTATTAGCTGGTAATCAATTTAAAACTCTGGACTGGGACCATGAAACTTTGTTACTTTATGCTGATGATATTGGTAACTGTTGATTTCTATAAGGATTTAGGAATTCTCTTCTTAACTTCAATCATCCTGTGAGTGTAATTTTTATGTTTTTTGTGTTTGTTTAAGAATATAATTATTTAAATGTTTAAATGTGTGTATTTGTGTTGATAAATAGCTGTAAATTTATTTAGCTTATGCAAATGAATGTTACAAATATTTATCTTTTTTAACCAACCATCACAACTGCTACTTGTCCACTACTTTTTCACAACTCCCTCTCTACCCACAACATTTTAAAGCAATTGTTTGTCCTGGCTTTTGTTGGAAATGCTAGTAAAACTGCTACTGCTTCCATTTTTGCTTAAGCTTAAGATTATTTTAAACTGTGGACCAACCAGTAAAGCAGCATTTGTTAAAATAATCACAGGATTTGGTTTTAACTGCGTCTACATTTGCTCTGCTGCTTGTCACAACGAGTGAACAAATGAATGATAAAATGTTCAGTTTTTTATGGTGGTTTTTTGCTTTTGGGGTTTTGTTAAAGAAATCTAGCAGGAAGCTGTTTATAAATGAGCTAATTTTTTATTATTAAATTACATATAATATATTTTATATGTTTAGTTTATAGTTTTTGCTGGTCATAGTTTATACTTAAGGGGGGTTTTAGGTTTTAGTGTGAAACTGTTAAAATAAACATTTGCGTGATAAAATCTGGGGAAATTTGTAGGGTTTAAGCTAAATTCTGAGAAGGAAAGGTAACTGAGGAGACATTCTAAATATGGATTATAAAAATTGTAATATTTAATGTTGTTAAAATCTTAACTTTTACTCATTCCTTTTGTATCTTCAACACATACTTTTTCAAATAGCGAAAAACTTTCAAATCAATTTATATTTCTCTACTCCGTTTAGCTAATAAAAGATAATAATAGTAAAACACATCATGAAAATCCATTAGCCAATATCCAAAAGGAAAAAAAATAAACTAAAACTTCTTCTGCTGGTAAAATCCAATTAAATCGCTAGCTAGAAAACAATGTAATCGATGAATATACTGAACATTTTCTAGCAAGGCGAATAATAAATACAATGTCTGTTAAGGAATAAAAATCCATTAAAAATTACAAAGAGTTTTAAGAGAAGAAAAAAAAAAACACTATAATTATTAACATTAGTCAGAAGAAACAAAGGAATAAACACTCATTGGTGAAGAACTAAATGAATGATTAAATGAAAAAAGAAATACAATAAATAACAGAGAAAAGAATTACAAAGTATGGCAAAGGATTTGTAACACTGGCCAACAAATTTTCAATTACACAGTGCAACAGTGAAAAAAACACACGATCTACTACCAAAGGGTAGTAAAACCCTACATTTTGGTGACCGATTTTTTTATGGGCCCCCAAAGTTTCTGAAAATCAGTGGGGCCTCTTAAAAAGGTGTCATCAGTTTTTGGTTAACAACTAATTTAGACTTTGTGATACGGCTTAACTTTATATGGCAATAATATAGCTAAGAGTCTGCTAAATAAATTTTGTTAAAATCTTTTTTCCAAAAAATAGCTTTTTCGTGGACTTTTGTTGAAAAAATATAGGAAGAAAAAATTTGTTTTTTACTTTTTTTAGAATAACTTCCAGGGTCTTCTAATTATACCCTTCACCTTCGTGAGAAGGGTATATATAAGTTTGTCATTCCGTTTGTAATTTCTACATTTTTCATTTCCGACCCTATAAAGTATATATATTCTGGATCCTTATAGATAGCGGAGTCGATTAAGCCATGTCTGTCTGTCTGTCTGTCTGTCTGTCTGTCTGTCTGTCTGTCTGTCTGTCTGTCTGTCTGTCTGTCTGTCTGTCTGTCTGTCTGTCTGTCTGTCTGTCTGTCTGTCTGTCTGTCTGTCTGTCTGTCTGTCTGTCTGTCTGTCTGTCTGTCTGTCTGTCTGTCTGTCTGTCTGTCTGTCTGTCTGTCTGTCTGTCTGTCTGTCTGTCTGTCTGTCTGTCTGTCTGTCTGTCTGTCTGTCTGTCTGTCTGTCTGTCTGTCTGTCTGTCTGTCTGTCTGTCTGTCTGTCTGTCTGTCTGTCTGTCTGTCTGTCTGTCTGTCTGTCTGTCTGTCTGTCTGTCTGTCTGTCTGTCTGTCTGTCTGTCTGTCTGTCTGTCTGTCTGTCTGTCTGTCTGTCTGTCTGTCTGTCTGTCTGTCTGTCTGTCTGTCTGTCTGTCTGTCTGTCTGTCTGTCTGTCTGTCTGTCTGTCTGTCTGTCTGTCTGTCTGTCTGTCTGTCTGTCTGTCTGTCTGTCTGTCTGTCTGTCTGTCTGTCTGTCTGTCTGTCTGTCTGTCTGTCTGTCTGTCTGTCTGTCTGTCTGTCTGTCTGTCTGTCTGTCTGTCTGTCTGTCTGTCTGTCTGTCTGTCTGTCTGTCTGTCTGTCTGTCTGTCTGTCTGTCTGTCTGTCTGTCTGTCTGTCTGTCTGTCTGTCTGTCTGTCTGTCTGTCTGTCTGTCTGTCTGTCTGTCTGTCTGTCTGTCTGTCTGTCTGTCTGTCTGTCTGTCTGTCTGTCTGTCTGTCTGTCTGTCTGTCTGTCTGTCTGTCTGTCTGTCTGTCTGTCTGTCTGTCTGTCTGTCTGTCTGTCTGTCTGTCTGTCTGTCTGTCTGTCTGTCTGTCTGTCTGTCTGTCTGTCTGTCTGTCTGTCTGTCTGTCTGTCTGTCTGTCTGTCTGTCTGTCTGTCTGTCTGTCTGTCTGTCTGTCTGTCTGTCTGTCTGTCTGTCTGTCTGTCTGTCTGTCTGTCTGTCTGTCTGTCTGTCTGTCTGTCTGTCTGTCTGTCTGTCTGTCTGTCTGTCTGTCTGTCTGTCTGTCTGTCTGTCTGTCTGCCTGTCTGTCTGTCTGTCTGTCTGTCTGTCTGTCTGTCTGTCTGTCTGTCTGTCTGTCTGTCTGTCTGTCTGTCTGTCTGTCTGTCTGTCTGTCTGTCTGTCTGTCTGTCTGTCTGTCTGTCTGTCTGTCTGTCTGTCTGTCTGTCTGTCTGTCTGTCTGTCTGTCTGTCTGTCTGTCTGTCTGTCTGTCTGTCTGTCTGTCTGTCTGTCTGTCTGTCTGTCTGTCTGTCTGTCTGTCTGTCTGTCTGTCTGTCTGTCTGTCTGTCTGTCTGTCTGTCTGTCTGTCTGTCTGTCTGTCTGTCTGTTGAAGTCAGTTTTCTGAAGACCCCAGATATCTTCGGTCAGACATGCTTTCGAGAATTTTGCTATTTAAAATCAGCAAAATCGGTCCACAAATGGCTGAGATATGAGCAAAAAACCAAGACATCCTCGATTTTTTACCTATTTTTTACCTATATCTGGATTACTAAGACAATATGGATATCTAATGATAGATATTTCAAAGACATTTGCAATGACGTATATAAGACCATAGTAAGTTGGACCTACAATGGGTCAAAATCGGGAAAAAAATTTTAACCCGAATTTTTTTAAAAAAAAAAAAATTTAAAAAACAAAAAAAAAATTTTTTAAAATTTAAAAAAAAAAAAATTTTAAATTAATAAAAAAAATTTTAAAATTTAAAAAAAAAAAAAAATTTAATTTAAAAAAAAAAAATTTAAAATAACAATCGAAAAATTGTTTTTTTTCAAAAAAATTAAAAAAAACAACTGGAAAAAAAATTAAATTTTGTTTACCTAAAAATATTTAAAATTTTTAGGTGAAGGTGAAGGGTATATAAGATTCGGCACAGCCGAATATAGCACTCTTACTTGTTTTTCACTAACAATATTTAGCAAAGTTGTAGCTACGGTAAAGTTAAACAACTCTTGAGAACATATCAATGCATTCTGAACGTGTCTAGTCACTCTAAATAGCACATAAATATCACTTTGTACCTTAACAATTTTCGTTTTTACTATTTTTTGTCGGTAAAACAAAGATTTTTTGTTAAAATAGTATGATCAAGTCCACTTTTCTATTATGTGCTGTATTATTTACTCGGATGAGGTGTTCGGAATGGGGATCAGTGTGTGGACCCTCAATGTCACACAATTAATATAAAAATTGCCAAAAAGCAATTTATGATCAAAATGAGCTGAAATTTAAAATAAAGATAGTCCTTGAGATGGTCTACAAAAATGTGCTTTTATCTGTAGGTTATCTCTTTTAATTCAAGAGATATTTACTCGGCTGAGGTGTTCGGAATGGGGATCAGTGAGTGGACCCTCAATGTCACACATTTAAAAAAAATCGCCAAAAAGCCATTTATGCTTTTATCTGTAGGTTATCTCTTTTAATTCAAGAGATATTTGAGTTTAATTTTTTTTTTTTAAATTTTGCTCGATCTTTTTTTTGTATTTTATTTATGATGGGCCTACGAAAGCTCGAAATTAGTTTTTTATATATGACGTATATTTGCGATAAAATTCTAAAGAAAATAAAACAAACCAGATAAAAATTATTTCGTCCCTACAAAAAGTTTCACGCATCCAAAAGTTGAAGCATCTTTTTATATATTTCAACCTTGTATGCGTGTGTTTTTTAAGTTTTTTCCCAAAAAAGTCCCTATATTTTTTCTTTTATAAAAAACTAATTTTCTTCGTGGCTATATAAATTTGTTTATGATCTGGAAAGAGAACTTAATGCAAAAACGTACAAAGTAAAACTTGACTAACTCAGGCGGACATTGTACCCCCCAGCCCTATCCAAACTTGGCCAATTTTGAAACAAAATTTTAGGTTTGAGTAAAAAATTCTAAAAACGCAAAGCACCGATCCTCAAAATTCTGTCATATTTGTATAGCCCTATATATTGTTTATATACATGTTAAACGTTTTTACTATCATGCTGTAAATAATGTCTAAGTGGGCTATTTTCTAAAAAAAAATCAGTTTTTGGGGCACATTTTCCCCGTTTTAGGAATTTCGATATTTGAAAACTAAGAATGGCAACATTAGTGATACCATTGACTTAAGAACATCTATATCTAGATTACCTCCATTGTGATGTCTGTAACTGTTCAAATTTTACATTAATTCAAAGTTTTTATTTTTCTTGATGGAAAATCACCATTTTATAATATTGTTAGTTTTTAAGGTAAAATACATCCGAAAAAACCAAAAATTAATTTATTTCACTAAAATGTCAATCTCCAAGTCATAAGGTTTCCACCGATATCAAAAACTTATATAAAAACCTTATATTTACTCTTCAGAAGCTTCACAAACCTTGCCCACTTTCAAAAATTTTAATGTTTTTTCATATCTTGCATCAAGCCGGTCTTGCATGATCAAGATTGGATAAAGTGATGCGCCCGGATCATATCGATAATGATTTGTCCATTCGTCGTTATTCCAGCACAATAGAGAAGTATTTTTAACAAAACATGTTTGTTTTAGAGTCAAAAAATAGTAAAAAAGTTAAGCTACAAAGTGATTTTTGACAGCTATTTAGAATGCTTAGATATGTTCGGATTGCATTGATATGTTCACAGGAGTTATTCAGATTTTCCGTAGCTACAACTTTGCAAAATATTATTATTGAAAAATTAAGAGTCCCTGGAAGTTATTCTAAAAAAAGTAAAAAAAAAAATTTTTCTTCCTATATTTTTGCAACAAAAGTTCACGAAAAGGCTATTTTTTGGAAAAAAATTTTAACAAAATTTATTTGGCGCACTCTTAGCTATATTATTGCAATATAAAGTTAAGCTGTATCTCAAAGTCTTAATTAGCTGTTAACCAAAAACTGATGACACCTTTTTTAGAGGCCCCATTGATTTTCAGAAACTTTGGGGGCCCATAAAAAAAAATCGGTCACAAAAATGGACAAACTGAGTATAGGGTTTTACTATCCTTTGGTAATAGATGATGTCATGATCTTGTGTTTTTCCAAAAGTCTTCATTTGTTGAATAGTGTTATTGGTGAAAGACATGAACTGTAGAAAACGTCCAAGATAAAACTGGACCACTTAAAGGATTTCAGTTGATTAGAAATCTGGACTACATAAAGAACTAATGAAGACCTGAAGCTGAATCTGATCTATATAAAGGCTTAAAAATAATGGTATAGAGACTATTGGACAGCTAATTTTTGATTAGAAATAGACGCATGGTTGAAGATTATATTGGAATTAATACAGAGCTAAGATTAAAGTCAGTAATGAACTAAAAACTGAACTTCGATTGAAGCTAGTATTGTACTAAATACAGGTCTACAATTGATACTAATATTGAGCTAAATACAGACATAAGATTAAAACTAATATCGGACGTAATACGGATCAAGATTTTAAGCTAGCATTTGAATAAATACAGATTAAGATTCAAGCTAATATTACACTAAAACCTAATAATATTGGACTAAAAACAAAGCTATTATATTTTGAACATATTTCATCCAAATCAAAGTATTTCTAGAACTTTCCTAACTACCCTTTCTTGGGTCTTGCTAAACATAAAGGTAATTTTTCATTTCCTTTTAAACATTTTTACCATATCTTTCCTATGTTCTTTTTTTGCTTCCTATACCCTCTGTCATTTACAATGACAATAAACATGTTTTCTCTTTTTTGTTTTAAAACATTTGTAGCATATTTCAAGGGTGACTTAACAAGGTGGCCAAAAACTCTTCGTTAATCGTATAAAAAGTGTGGAAAACAAAGGATTTTTTTTTTGATATTTTTATTTGCTGCTCTTCAAATGTATAGAAAAAACAGTGTATTTCATTATGAATAATGACTGTAATTTTTTGCTGACTGAACAGGAATTACGAGAGTACGGTATAAACAAAAAAAAAATAATAAAATGAATTGCTAGACAAAATAATTGGATTTTTGTCTGCAACACTTACGATTTTTAAGAGGATTTGAAATCAGTGCTGCAAAAACAAAATCAGCAAAACATATCAATAGGGGAGAAAAATGAGCTTGATTTTTAAGGTTTAAAGTTAATATGTGGATGTGTGAAGAATATTGTGCGGAAACAATTTAAACAAATTTCCATAAACTAAACATTAAAAGTTATATAATAATATTAATTATACGCTATGTATTTCAAAATTAAATCTGAAGAAATTCCTGATTTCTTTAAACAAATTAGAACAATTTAAAGCAATAAGTTTTTCAAATATTGTTAATTTTAATACAAATATGCTAAAATTGCTAAATTATTAATAATTTTTGAAAAATAAAAATTTGGAAAATTTTAAATTTTTATGAAAATATAAAAAAATCTGGCATAAGTTGTTAAAGTTCAATATATTTTTGAATATATTTTCATAAGCTAGTACTCTCAGCTTTTGTTTGCTATAATAAAAACTGTACTAACTAAATGGGTTTAAAAGTTATGACATTAGTTCTGATTTTATCTACAAATTAATATTAATCATACGTCATTGAATTTTAAAATTAAATTTGAAAAATATCTAGATTTCTTTTATACAAATAGCTAAATTTTAACCAAAAATCAACAATTTGATAAAATATTGATCAATACAAAATATGACAAAAGTGCTAAATTATTTTTGAAAAATATAAATTTTCAAAATTTAAAATTTTAAAGGTAATTAAAAAATCTGAGATATTTTATTAAAGTTCAATCGAATTTTAATTATATTTTCATAAGCTAGTACTCTAAGCTATTGTTTGCTTACATAAACACTTTACTAACTTAATGGGTTCAAAAGTTGTGTCAACATTTCTCATTTAAACAACAAATTAATATTAATCATACGTAATTGAATTTTAAAATAAAGTTTTAAGAAATCCATGATTTCGTTAAACAAAATAGCAATATTATTAAATAAAACTAATAACTTAATAAAATATTGTTAATTTTTATGCAAATTTGCTAAAATTGTTGAGTTATTTAAACAATTTTTCAAAAAATAAAATTTTTAAAAATTTTTAACTTCAGAAAACTGATTAAATCTTGCAGACTTTGTTAAAGTTCAATAAAATTTTATATATATTTGCATAAGCTAGTACTCTTAGCTTTAATGTGCTTAAATGGAAACTTTACTAACTTCAAGCCTTCAAAAGTTATGTCAACATTTCCCAATTAACTTACAAATTAATATTAATCATACGCCACTGAGTTTTAAAATAAAATTTAAAGAAATCTCAGATTTCATTCAACAAAATAGAAAATTAAAAGCATAAAACAATAAATTATTAAAATATGGTTTATTTCAATTCAATTGTTAAATTATTTAAAACTAATTTTAATAATAAAAATCTAAAAATATTAAATTTTAATAAAATTTCAAAAAATCTTCCATATGTTGTTAAAGTTTCATACTATTTTAACTAAATTTTCAAAAGCTAGCAAACTGAGCTTTGCTTTGCTTAAAAAATTACCATAATAACTTTGTGCATTCAAAAGTTATGCTAAATTTTCTTAGATAACCTCTAAATTAATATTAATCATACGTCTTTGTATTTTAAAATTAAATATATGGGGGATTTCATGTCAAGTGAACCAATTTTTGAAATCGACGTCTTCCGATCGGGATGAAATTTGCACCGAGGTTAGAATTATTGGATAGTAATTCATACACAATTTTCCAACAAGATCGGTCGAGAACTCTCTGAGTTAGAGCGGGTCTAACTTTTTTGACTTTTTTTCAAAATGGGCCCTTTTTTCTTAAAATAAAGCTTAGATATTTGCCTTGGGGACCTATTTAGTGGGATGCAAGTTCGATATCATCCTGATCGGAAGATATCGATTCAAAGTTGGTTCACTTGACACGAAATGCCCCATATAGCAAAAATCAATCATCCTTAATTTTGTTTAAACAAAAAGATCATAATTTAATGTAGAAAACCATTCATTGAAGAAGCATTGTCTAATTTATTTGATAATAAATTGAATACTTAAAATTTTCAATTATTAAAAAAAAATTTTGAAAATTCAAAATGTTTTTAAAAATTTTCAAATGATTTTAAAGTAACACCTGATATTAATTTAGTGATTTGTGTAAACAAGATTTTAATTTTTTTTTAAAAATCATAGAAATTTGGCAATTTTAATTTAGCAACCCCCAGAACGTATGATTAATATTTATTAGGAGATGGGTTGGGAAAAATTACAATAATTTTGGTACCTACTCAGTTCAAGCTTTAATTAAGTAAGCAAACGAATGCACAGTTTTTAAGGTTTTTATTATCAACAAAAATTCGGTTACAATTTGTATATTATAAATAAAATTAGTTTGTCAATAAAAACATTAAAAATATTTATAAAAAAATTGTAAAGAATTTCCATAGGACTTTAAAGTTTAATGCCTGTTATTAATTTATTGTGTTGTGTTAAAAAATTCTATGATTTTGATTTAAAAACATACAAATTTAACAATTTTAATTTTCCAACCTCCAGGACGTATGATTAATATTTAATAGGAGATAAATTGGGTAAATTTGTCATAACTTGGTTTCTAATGGAGCTACGGCTTTAGCTGAGCAAACAAATCAAAGCTTAGAATTTAGAGCTTTAACTAATAAAACAAATTAGTTATGAATTTGTTCTAATATAAATGAAAATCTACTGTCTTTCAAAAATTTATAAAATTTTTAATACAAATGGTTCAAGTAAAGTAAATTTTGTTTATTTAAGATGAAATTGTTTAAATCGGGCTTCAGTAAACCTTAATCTATATACAAAACAGGTCTTTTTTAAACAGAAATATATAGCATTAACATGCATCACTTTTCCCTGTATAGAAATAAAAATAAAAAATTTTAAACATTAAAAACTAATGTTATGTGTAAACATTTTCCACAATTTATACTTTAAAGTTTAAAACCAGTCATTAGTTTATTGTTTCAGTTTAAAATATTTGTAATTTTACTTTAAAAACATGGTAATTTTAGAATTTTAATTTTTCAACCCCCAGTACGTATGATTAATATTTATTGGGAGATAAGTAGGAACAAATTAAAATAACTTGGGCTCTAACAGAGCTACGGCTTTATTTGAACAAGCAAATCAAAGCTTAGAATCTGTAGATTTTACTAACAAAATCAAATAGTTTACAGTTTGTTTTAATATAATTTAAAATACTCTGTCTTTACAAAATTTTTATTAAAAATTTAAAAAATTAATTTGTTAAATTGTTTTAATAGAGCTGTAGCAAAACTCAATGTTTATACAAAACAGGTAATTTTTAAACAGAAATATGTAGCATTTTTCTTTATATAGAAATAAAAAATAAAATATTTAAATTTTAAACTTTAAAAATAAATTTTATTATAATAATTTTCCACAATTTATAGTTTGAAGTTTAAAACCAGTTATTAGTATATTGATTTAAGTTAAAAAAATCCGTAATTTTGCTTTAAAAAATGGTTATTTAACAATTTTAATTTTTCAACCCCCAGTACGTATGATTAATATTTATTAGGAGATCAGTTGGGAAAAGTGTCCATAACTTGGTTACTAATATAGCTGCATTTTAAAATGGGTAAGAAAACAAAAGCTTAGATTCTAGAGTTTTTATTAACAAAACAAAAAAGTTTAAAATATTTTGTAATATAAAGGAAAATTGTTATTCTAATTTAGTTTTAAAAAATTTCAAGAAAATTTGCTTTTTTCAATTAAATTTTTAAAGTTAATAAAATTTAACGTTAATATTCAATGAACAGGTATAGAAACAAAAAAACAAATATTAATTTGTATTTCATTTTGGTTCCTTTCACTCATTTATATTTATGTTTCTTAATCATCTTTTATACCCAGCTTACTCAATTTAATTTCTCATAAAATTTAATGTCCTTATTACATTTCCTATTACACTGCTGATTTCCTCATACTTTTCTTTATTTTATAATAACAACCATTGTAATTCCCCCCCTCTGTAAAATGATCCACAATTTCCATTTGAAATTCCTATTTCTAATTAGAAAATAATTAACCAATGAAATCTTATTTTAGTCCAGCATATAAAATTTAATAATTGGATTTCATAGAAATATTATTATCATCAACAGCGAAAACAATAGAGACCATTAAATTGTTGCCAAAAATGAGCAGAGTTTGAAAATAAATGAATAAAATAGAATTCATAGAGGTATTTTTAATAGAAAAAACAACGACAGCCACAGGATAAAATGAGCATGAACATAAACATACTAACACCATAGTCAAATAGCCAAAACATATACAAGCAAATTTAGACCAATATTTAGGGGTTTTTGGTTACAACTCCAGCAGAGGGGGAGGCATACTTTAAGGCTTAGTTACATAGTATAATTATAACAATAAGTGAAATACTAATACATACTCTCACGCACTTGCACTCACTCCCTATTAACCAAAAAAAAAAAACCAAAGGACAACTACATGGTTAACGAAACTATTTGGTAGTAAAAATCTTGCAATGAATAGGGTAAGTGCAAATGTTGCAGCAAAGGTTTAAACCTAATGAATGCTTAGTCAGGTATAGTTTTCAGTATTTTATTAAACACAATGTTATTTTGATATTGAAATCTTTTTTTCTTCAAATAACACAGCTTCTCCTAACACCCTTTCCGGAATTAGTTTTATTTTGCAAACCCAACTTAATCTGCCCTGTATTTAGTGGATTTCCTGATACTATATTTCGTTGAAAATAAAACAAACTGAAATAAAAATGTATAATAAACCACATAAACCAAACAATGACACATTATATACATACAATACACGTACTGCTGTTGTTTTTGGCAAATGTTAAGGTATTTTTCCTCGTATCTATGAGTATTTATTAGATTTAATAATGTATCCACGCATGTATATACGTATGTTTTAGAATACTAAATACATGCAGTGGAATTTGTTGTATATTTTTTGCAACCACAAGCAACACCGACACTAAAATATTTTGTACACAAAACTTGTATTTTATTTTAAGGATTTAATTTCTTTTTATTTTAATAAACTATAGTATAGTTTTAGGGGGAGTATATTAAATTACATGTTTTAGTTCAGATGTAGAGTTGCCTCAAAACACCAACTGGACTGCTGTTGCAAAGATTTTGGAGAAGTGAACGAAAATTCCGGAAGTACAACAGTGAAGTATTTATTCACCAGGATGAGGTGGTCCCCTACTTCCCGCAAATGATCATCAGGAAAGGATGAATCTCAAAATTAGCTTCACCTGATGTAATTCACACTGATAGAGGACGATAATTTACATCAACTAATTTCCGATGTTTAATACAAATTTTGTCAAATCCCTTAGGAATTTGAAAAATTTCTTATCAAAATGTCTAACTTGGGCCACATGTTCTAAAATTACAAAGCTGGAATCAGAAAATAGAAAGCAGCTTTCAAAACCATGTTATGTTCCCAATTTCTGTCCAAAATTTTTTCCTAGCCCCGAAGGAAATGTGGACTCTATGGGTCAAATTTTAAAAAATACCATTTTTGGGATTTTCGTTCCAATTTTTAGGAATTGCGGGATTAACTTTGACCTTTTGACAAGGTCAAAAGGATTAGTTCCTCCCATACAAAGTAAGTGTTTCATTTATATGGAGAACTACAATGGAACTGTACGTAGTTGAGAACAATAAGTACTGAAAGTAGTTCGAAACAAGGGAGACGTTCCCTTCTATTCAAAGATAATACTCATTATCGAATATTTTGGGAACTACTACAGGCAGAAAGGCCAAGAACTAATCAAGCCAATGTCGGATTGTCTGTTCGAAGGTGTTCCAGAAGGAAGCGTTTGGCATCAATCAAAAAACAAAAAAATATGCTGGACATTGTATCTAAACAAAATTTAATTAATGAATACTTCCTATCAAATTTGCTATCGAAGGTAAAATAATAGAGATATTATTAGAGAGTTAAATTTGAACTTCTTTTTTTAATGCTAAATTTTTGGGGTACTTTAAAATAAAATTCTTAATAAATGCGAAATTAACCCTACGCTATATTTTGTTGTGTCTTATTTCTGACTTTCTGGTTGAATTTTTTAGTGTATTCAGGGATTTATAGTAAAATTTCACGGATAATATTTATCCCTGTTTTAATGGTGTTTTTTGCTCTTTTTTAAAAGAAGGACTAAAAAGACCCATGCCTTGAGGATTCAGAGGGTTAACATATTCTACAAAAATGTTTTCCGTAACATTTTACATAAATTTGCTGAACACATTTTATACTTAAAATGTAAGGATCACATGGTTGCCGATTAACAATAATAATGTGCCAGAGTTGGGAAAGTTTAACACTCCTCAAATGAAATTCAGATGTAAACTTTCAAAACGCCGATACACGTGACTTTTTTTGTCTCCTCTATTAAAATTTGTTGGTCGGACCATGTAATTTTGGAAAAAAATTGATTTTGTTGTATAGTGTTATCATAGGAATCTCCTTTTTGCGTTATTCTTATTCGAAAAACACATTCTGAGATGTATTATGGTTGGATCCGCTTAAATTTGCAACAGTATGTCAGCGTTCCTGCATTTATCTAAGTATTCGCTTTAGCTGTACTACCTTCCAAGTTTATAGGTCCCCGTTCGGAGAGACTTTATTTTTATAACTTCCTCTTTAGAGGTATCTTCAATTTATGGGTTGCCTTAGTTATTTTAGCTACTTGAATATTTGGAGATTATTTTCCACAGTCCCTACATCGTTTATATTCCATTTCAGATAACACTTTTGGGATTTTTCTGTTGGCTGTTCTGCGATCTGAATAGGATCCTTTTCAAAAATTTGATGTTCATTAATGTTAGTGTAAAGATTTAACCCTGCCATCTTCTTATAGACCTATTAGCCTACTCCCTTGTTTGTCGAAGCTATTCGAGAAAATATTCCAGGAAAAGATAATACCTTTTTTGAATGATGGAAACATTATTCCAGTACACCAATTTGGTTTCCGTGAACATCATGGCACTATTGAACAGGTCAATCGTTTAACTGGAGAGATTAGAAAATCTTTTGAATTAAAGAAATATTGTTCTGCCGTCTTTTTAGACGTTGCTCAGGCTTTTGACAAGGTATGGCATAAGGGTCTAGTACATAAAATCAAATGTTTACTACCACTATGTACCAGAGCTGTAAATGAATCATTCTTTTTTGATTTTAATTCATTATGAATTAGCTAAATTTTGAATTAATTCATTGAATTGAAAAAATGAATTGAATGAAATTTGAATCAATTCGAACGAATTAGGCAGAAATGAATTTCAATTCATTTCCAATTCAAATGAATTTGTAAAAATGAGTGGCAATTCATTTACAATTCATTTGAATTGAATTGATTTTGAATTAATTCAAATGAATTAGAAAAAAGAATAGCAATTCAAAAGAATGATTCAAAAATGAGTTGCAATCAATCAAATTCAAGAGCAGATTCTCCTACCAAAATGAAAATATCCAGTACAACAATTGAAAAGCCTTGTCCTGTATACGCACCTGATCAATGAAAACATGGTGTTTGGAGTTTATTTCTTCAAGAAGAACTGATTTTTATTTTGAAATACGCTGAACGACAAAAAATATTTAATATTCAAGAAGCAATTAATAATTTTTGAAATTTTGTGACCCACGACCACCCAACAACAAACTTTTTGCTAATATTTATATTATATTTATTTCAAAAAAATAAAACTATCTTCCAAAAATAATCAAAAATCAGGAAAAATAACAATGTATGTAGTTCAAAACACAATTGAGTTTCATAAATAAGGCTAATTCGATTTAATTAGAATGCATCATTCACCTTAAACAACAATAGCTTTTCAAAATTATCATCTGAAAGAAATCCACGTGACGATGGTAACGGCGCATTATATTTAAAGGAAGACTTTTTAACCGTCGATTAATTATACTGCATACTTAATGACATTGAAGAATCTGCTAAATATGCTGCGAATTTCGCGTCGGAGTTGGAAATGAATTGCTAATTTTTTTTTTAATTCGTTTGAATTAATTCAAAATCAATTCAATTCAAATGAATTGAATTAATTCAAAATCAATTCAATTCATATGAATTGAATTAATTCAAAATCAATTCAATTCATTTGAATTCTAAACGAATTGCAATTCATTTTTACAAAATTCATTTGAATTAATTCAAAATCAATTCAATTCATTTGAATTGGAAACGAATTGCAATTCATTTTTACCAAATTCATTTGAATTGACTCAAATTTCATTCAATTCATTTTTTTGTGTGAATGATTCGCGAATTAATTCAAAAATGAGTGATTCATTTACAGCTCTGCTATGTACTCATAAATTGCTGGAGTCTTATTTATCGAATAGACTTTTCAGAGTTAAGTACAATGATTATGTGACGAGAGAATACAAGATTGGAGCTGGCGTTCCACAGGGAAGTGTACTAGGACCTACGCTATATTTGATTTACACCTCCGACCTCCCTACGTGCGATAAACTAACAATTTCAACATTTGCTGATGATACCGCCATTATTAGCTCAGGCGAAAACCCACTCATGGCATCTAGTCAACTACAGAATTACCTCGTACGTGTGGAGTCATGGTTGAAAAACTGGCGAATAAAGGTAAATGAGCTGAAAAGTAAACATGTTAAGTTCGCTCTAAGGAGAGGAAATTGCCCACCTGTCACACTCAACAACGTTAATATACCGCAGTCTGATTATGTCACCTACCTTGGTATTCATCTAGATAGACGGCTTACTTGGCGCCGACACATAGAAACCAAGAGACTTCACATGAAGTTAAAAGCCTCTAGCTTTCATTGGTTAATCAGTGACCAATCAAAATTAAGCCTTGAATATAAAGTCATCCTGTATAAGACCGTTTTAAACCAATTTGGACATATGGAATTCAATTATGGGGAATGGCTAGCAACACCAGTATTGATCTTATACAGAGGGCCCAATCTAAAATTCTTATGACCATGACGGGAGCACCATGGTACATAAGAAATGAAAACATCCACAGAGACCTAGAAGTGATATTGGTAAAGGAAGAGTTCAAGAAAGTCCGTGAGAAATATATTGTGAAGCTGCGAAACCACCCCAATACGCTTGCAAGACAACTTGTGCAGACCTAAACCAGATCCAGGCTCCGTAGAGCAGATCTACCACCCCGCTAAGATGAGTGACAGTTTACCATTATGGCTCTCCTGCTGAAGAGCAAATAGTTTTAATTTTAGTTATAGGATTTGAATACTTATTGTAAGGTCAAAACAGACAGATTCAATAAATCAATAAAGCGTTAAAAAAAAAAAATTAATGTTAGTAACTCCTTTTCAAGTTTCCTAACTCTAAGTAAGAATTCTCCTTTGATGTGGTCTACAACAAAGATGACAGAGTGATTGGTTGACTGTTTTGGCGGTGACCTAGATGTTCCAAAGTTTCTCCGTATTCCAGGACAGCTTTTTACTTGTGTTACTTGTAGCTTTAGATTCTATCATTTAATCAAATATTATTAGATGAGTTACTGAAATATATCTGCCCGATTTCTTATGTTCTAAAGCGTTAGTCTTATGTTCTATAACTAACGTTATAGTCTCTGCACTATAACGTTAGTTTCATCCTTTTCCATGTTCTCCATTGAGGGAGGTGTGCATTTTTATTCTATCCGCAAAGTGATAGTTCAATATTTCCTAACCTGGGGAACAGACGCTGACTAGGAAGCTATCCATCAAATGTGTATACTGGATTTTTGACAACTCATCTATAAACTATTCCTCTGTATGGATGTTTAATTAAGAACGGTATCCTGTCGCTCTGATGCAGGAATTTGTCGAGCCCCTGTATAACGTTAGCTTCATCTTTTTCCATTTTGTTCATTATGGGATGTGTGCATTTTGATTCCATCCGCAAAGTGATAGTTCAACAGTTCCTAACCTGGGGAACATCCATCCAATGTGGATACTGGATAAACTACTCCTCTACTACTCCTCTAGAGAGCCCTTTTGAATAAATGCTTAATTTAGAGCGGTATCCTCTCGCTCTGATGGAAGACTTTGTCGAGCCCCTGTATTTTTTTAGAGCATCATCCGTACCCGTCAAATTATGGTATGCGGTGTTAATCGCTTATTACTTATAATACCTTTCCAGGTTAGTCTATCTATCTATCTTTCTATACAATTTAATTTAAATTTCTCTTTAACTGCTCTACATATCTAGAAGTTTTTATCAAATATTATCCACATGACCTTATTTGCCATACCTAGTAACACTAATTGCATTTTTAGTTGCTACAAATTCGAAGAGTTTGTGTTTAGCCTCATTTGTACTTTTCAAAAACTCCTTATTACAAAAATGGGAAACATTGTTCTTTAGATCATTGTATCTTAAGACTGATTAAATCGGCTTTGTGTTTATTGATTTCGATTTTCAGTAACATTTTCTGCACACACCATTACAACAGTACAAAGAATTTTTTGCAAAATTAGAGCAATGGGAAATATTGCTTTTGCATTACAGCAATGACAATAAATACGGTTCCAGCTTTAAGTAGATGATACAAGCCAAAGGTTTTGTTCGAATTTTTGTTACCAAAATATCTTTTTGCAAAAGTCAAATGGAACACCATCCAACAGCTTGGGACAAAAGACACTAAACTTGTTTAATTGCAGTTAATTTACAAAGAAACCAGGAACATATACTCTATACATTGAAGTATAATCTAAGCCATAACCTTTTTTTGGTAATCTAGATATGTAGGCATAGAAAACCACTTTAACAGCTCCTGGTACCTCTTGCAAACTGCTGACTGTAAAATGTTTAATGAAAAATTAGATTGCCTTCTAAAAATCAAATTACTTAAGATAATTTTTCCAATAATGTTGGAAAATGTTCATGTTGGTTTGTCTTTGTTTGTTGCGTAAATACACAACGTTTTTGGCAAACACAAGAGCTAGTTGTGTGTGCAACACAGAATACTTACATATTTGTGCCACAACATCGCTAACACTTCCATAAACAGTTACTGGGTTGCACTTAAACATTTACAATGACATTATCCTAATGAACTTACGCAGATGAATTTATAACGTTTGTGTATTTTTATATGAATATAGTTTAGCTATTTATACTGAATGATGAGGGTAGAGTAAAAAGATTGGGTAAATTTAAATCAGTTCGGTTTATCGTCTAACTTTGTCCCTTGTCTTTATTCAGTTTATAAAGAATTTAGTGTAATTTTGATTATCTGCAATCTAGAAATTGTCAGCCTTTAAAAAGTCTTCAATGAGACTCTTCATATAACTAATTCAGATGAAGTTGGTAAAGCTTAAGCCAACCGAGGTGTTACCTGGAATATTGATAAATGCTAACAGTTTTAATTGTTATGACCAACATCCCTATACTCCAATATTGGATAATGCCTAAAAGATGCCAGATATCTGACTAGAGTTGTGCCAACTACTTTTGTCAACCAAATACCAGAGATTTCCTTATACTAATCTAGATCGCCTTGGATAATGCTACTCACCGGAAGGCTCTCAACTCAGCTCTGAGACTGAATGCTGGCTGCTCGTGGTCTGGAAAAGACCATGGGCACCCTGAGATTCTGAATTACTATGGGAACTTACATAGTAATGTCGATTACTGCACCGCAAAACCTTTTTTCGATAGGCAGTTCCATATTTTAATTCCGAATAGAGATTTATGACAGCGCGGACTCTTCCCCCCGGACAATGTTATTAGGATATACACTGATGGTTCAAAAAGGGGCAGTAGGGTTGGTGGTGGTTTTTTCATTGATAACTATGGGATTAAATCCTACTTCAGGCTACCTAATTTCTGTACGACTCTTCAGGCGGAAGTTACGGCCATTAAACGTGCATCCAACTGACTGAGGTTTTATCGAATATCTGGTGATATATGCGTATTTACTGATAGCAAGGCTGCCGTTAACGGAGTAGCGGGTGTCTTCACGACATCTAGGTTAAACGAGGAATGCCGGGTATCCCTTAATTAGATAGCGAGACATTCTAGGATAACGCTTATATGGGTCCCTGGTCACGATGGAAATCGGGGGAATTGTATAGCAGATGAACTGGCCAAAAGGGAAGCAGTGATGAGGAGATCGACCCCTTTTCTGGTATTACCCGGTATTACAGCGGATACTATACGAATCTGCACAAAGCAGGTGGACCAGTGAGTCTTCCTGTGTTATAACGAGGTCTACTTGGCCCGTCTATGATGCCAATAGGATGTATCTACTTGTGGAATTTCGTTGTGAGCAAATAAGGCTAATTGTTGCCTTCATTACAGGACAATGTATACTTGGGACACATGCTAGGAGATTGGGCCTACGGTACAATGACTACTGTAGGAGCTGTCATAATGAAGAAGAGGAGAAGACGTTGTCCCACCTATTCTGCCAATGCCCGGCTCTGATAAACCTGAGGTAAAGCATTCTCGGACTGCCATTCCTATCATGCTTAGACGAGGCTGGACCAACGAGGCTGGTTGGTTTAGCCTGGAAACAATGGACGTATAAGTAATACCCAGATGTTTACCCATTGGGATCAGTTTTGAATGGACCCAAGTGAGCTGCTTGAAAAGTGGCTACCCATGGAACCTAACCTTACCTAATCTAGATCCCTGTGATGATTCTTCATTTCAAATCCACTGGAAACCAATTCATGATAAAGATTACCTCAACTGTCGTTAAAATACACTTAAAGGTTCACCGACTAAAACCACCTCCATCGACAACACCACTCTACGCGGCACTGCTGCTAGTTATTACGTCGCTGATCTACCTTTTCTCACTAGCTATGTGACTGTTCCACTCAAAGTTGCTTTCGAATATTCTCTTCTTTTTTTAAGCATTCTTTTACGTAAGTTATGGAGACTTTTATACGTTTCCAATATTGTTCCGATGCCAGCATAATATCCTCAATATTCTCTGTTGTTAAGCTGCATCTCTATCTTTGTTCTTTCCTCTTAGAATCTTTCCTCTTAACATGTTCTACTTTATCGTCCAGCTCCGCGCAGACTGGACACCTGGGTAAATCATCGTGTCCGAAGCGATGTAAATAGCGCAGATTTCTCAATGGCTACGGTTTATCTTTTTCTTTATTTGGAATCAATTTTTATGTCCATCGACCTGCAGTAGTGTTCTTCCACGGTTTATCTTTTTCTTTATTTGTAATCAATTTGTATGTCCATCGACCTGCAGTAGTGTTCTTCCACCTTCGTTGCCAGTTTTGTATGGACAGTCTTCTTTCGGTTTATCGAAATTATCTGTACTGTGTCTCTGTCTATATGATATTCTCTTCATATATTTTTGAAAATTCCCATGCTGTGATATCTATAGGGTCTATGACCGCAACTGTACATAATACATCAAGAGATATGATGCGATATCCGCCTCATACACGTTGACAACTTCTTTGTGAAATGGATATCATGTCATTCCATACAGCAGAACAAAGTTTGCAACTCTCCATAAAAGTATTGAGCTATTTTGCCTTTGGCCACCTATATTTGGCATCATCATCCTGGCCAATGAGCGCACGAGTTTGGTAGCCTTTTGGCATGAGTATTCTGTGTGTTATTTAAAGCTTTGACGATGCAATTATTTGTAAACCTAAGATCTAAAACCCAATTAAGACCAATGAATATATTGTACAACCATTTTTTCGTATCCTTAGAACTCGTTTACTGAAATATCGAACAAAATATAGGAGATCATCGTAAAGATTTGAAAAGTGGACTTTTGACACGAATTTGTTTAGCCTACAAAAGTAATTTTTCATTTCTCATTGTGTGTTAGTTCGTTCAATAGAGAGTTTGTAATGACTAGTTAAGGCACTGGAAAATTAAATCAGAATTTACTGCCAGAAAATCTGCCCAATGAACTTCTATACAAAATCCTGCAAAATGTTCGTCCATGCTTTGGGATATCATTACACTGACAAATTTCTATCATGATTTTTTTGGCCAAGTTTGTCAAATCAAATTCCCATATAATTTCTCACTCCCTATGCGTTGGAACTTTTAATTTTTAGTTGGAAGTTTTTTCATTATGCTGGTCTTCAGCCAACCAAAAAAAAGTTTTTTTCATTTCGGATGTTTCAAAAAGCGGCTTCGCTTAGTATAAATTTCTAGCATTGCCATGCGAAAAGGATTTCTGATGCATTTCGAAACATATCTGCAGTAAAGTAAATTTTTACTGGGCGAATCTGAACTCCTCATTGAAAATTATTTCATTTGGGAGATATTTCACGTTCCCAAAAATTACTGTGGTCGTCTTCATTGGGACGTACTTTATCGAAAACTATGATGAGAGTATTATCGTGATCTGCGAGAGTTACAGATTAATTGTATGATATGGATATGGATGACTGCGGTTCTCATGCAGGCCAACAAGGTCTATGCCATTAAGCTGCAATTGTCGGATGCCCAAAAAGAATCATTAAAAATTGGATTTTTCGGATTCGTGTCACCATTTGAAGCAGCCGCGAACATTTGAATCATATACATACATAATGACATAGAAGATTCTTTCAAATTAGAATAAAAATATTTCAGTTAAACCATCCATACAGCTTGTTCTGTTCCATTTCCTCCCTTATTAGAAACTATTTAGAAGTTTTCCTACGAAAATCCTTCTACGCCGCAAAAGAAGTCCCAGTTACCATTATATTTGAGTTCCTATCTGAATTTTACCGGTTCGTCAATTAAGAAAGATTTGCAATTCTGTTATCATTCACATCATATTGATATCATAGTACGCTTATCAAACTGACAAATTTATCCGAGCTTTTAATAAAGTTTATAATATGCTGGAATTTAATGTCTAATGACTGAAATGGATACTCGAAGGCAGACGATCTTTTATTAATTAGTTAATTTTATGGCATTAATGTTTAAATATAATGGCGAACATGTGTCCGCCACGGCTAGAGCGTACATGACGTAATCTGGAGGTCCAATTTTCACATACCCTTCATTTGAAAACCACAGTTTTGGTTAACCCTTTCGCTACAAGTTTTAACTGGAGGTGTTAATAGATGTTTTAAGTATATCATATGGTTGGTATTGATATCAATATTGACTGATATTAATATTAAGGTCCTACGTGTCCTGGTTTATCCGTTATACCAAATTAAATTTTTAGTCCTGGAAGCTTATCCTGAAGCCCCCAGTGATTTTTTTTCAATATTTTTTATGTTTGTATTTCCCTAATATGTTTCTAAGCATTCTTAATCATTTTTATTACAAAATTATAGTTTTTACAAATTTTATATGCAAAAAATCGAAGACACTTTTATAAAAAAAAATTTTTGATTCAAAAATCTATTTTCACACATTTTCAAATTGCTATCAATCGAAGACGCATAGCGATAATTCAATGAAATAAATTGTAAACATCTCTAAATATATTCCGAAAATAGAATCAAAAACAATTTTTTAAAAATATTCATAAATGTCGAAGTTATGTGCAAATATCTAAAATGTATCCATATGGATACAATGTAGCGAAAGGGTTAATATCGTCAATAAACTGAATTGCCACGTTTTAGCGATTACAATCCTCAAAAAATGTCACAAATGCCATTTTTTTTGTTCTCCATTACATCTCCTGGGAGCATTTGGCTTCCAGAAAGCATCTCCATCTTATACGATTTGTTTGCAGTTGTTTTTCGCATATTTCCCATGTAAGATTGCAATCCTTGTTATTGGAGTATCGTGCGTCTTCATGTACGATGTTGCCATAAGATCCAGCCTATTGTCATTTTTGCCTTGTGTCAGTTTCGTTATCGGTTGTTGTTCCAACTAAGTAGATGATTGGTCTGCTGTAGCTGGTCTAGGATAATGGTGCTGCCATCTGTCGTTGCCTAGAAACAACGCCCTCTGTGAATTTGGTGTAGTGGTGGTGGGGAACCTTGCTAATTTAATTCTTTGATTCCTACCTTTTTCCCAGGGGGTGCCGGGCTGCCTGACCTTTATCATGCTGTTATAGTCTTTTCCAGGGGGAGGGGTAGTCAGGGGTCTTCTTGCATGGATTGTTTAGAGGGGGGTTAATTTTAAAAACTCGAAAACCATGATGAACATTTTTCGTCCTCTGCCAGGGATCGAACCTGGGGTGCTTGGTTTTGTAGGAAAGCACTTTAACCACTACACCATGCCGCCAATTATGCCATTACATTCAGCAAAACTCACTGTTTGATGGACTTTATGGGCCGTTGGAACCACTGATTCATATGTATTCACAAATAACGAGGGTCAGAACGTTAGTCAATGGCAAGCGGTACAGACATTCTTACTAATTCCTTCGCTGCTCAAATGGAAGGCATTTTCATGCATTGACTTCGATAGAAAGAACGGATATTTGCATGATTAGAGAATATGATTTAATTTATGTGACAGCCTCATGGCTCTAGCATGGAAATGGCTCAATATTAAGAGTTGCTTCTTTCTGGATTATCCTCTACCTTTAAGGGCAGCCTACAAAAAGAGTATTACAGATTGCGGTGACATATCACTATAGCTAGAGTTGCTTTACATGTTGATGTGAAATCGACAAAATAATTAAATCTTTGAATTGTTTATTTCAAAAACCAGTCAAGCTACAACTTGTAAATAAAAGAAAACTTCCCATCCAACCAAGTAGGATTTTGGAGCTTACAAATCATTTAATTGTTCACATTTATTGAGACCTACAACATTTATGAAATAAAAAAATAGATTAGAGCCTAGCATTGCACAGTAGGCGCAGTCACTTGTCTTCTTTCTGCACTAAACACGTATCTCTCGGCTTTGCTTCACCATAATAGGGTTAGTATTTAATTTTGTTTATATTAAACGCTGCATTTAACTTTACAAAACAGTAATCGACCAATAACTCAATTTTGTTTTTTTTTTTGTTGCTTAACTGGTTTTCGAAATAAACGATTCATTCAAAATGTTAATATTAAACAAAAAGCATTTTCGGGGCAATATTTTCACACAATTGTCTTAGACTTTTAAATAATTCTCCGAAATTTTTAATATGGCCACTTTGGCTTCTGTACTCGCATTATTACATTAAATCCCATAAAAAATCTTGACATGCTGCTGCATGAAGTAGCAGCAGATATTTTTACTACATAGTACAAACGTTGATTTTTAATCCTGGCATTATGCTAAATGTTTAACATGGATATGGAGATAAAAGACAAAGTATTTAAAGGAATGAATTCTTTATGAAGGAACTTTTATTAAGCGCTTCCTATCTTTAAATTTGAATAAGGGAGGCAGATATTGAAATTTATATTCGTTTTATAGGCCTATCAATGCCATTTTGTATGGAATATAACATTGTGGATCTCTTGTGGATTGGTATCGTCCTAAATTTGCCATTGCTTACTTTGTAGTGTGGTTTTCAACACATATGTAATGTGTAAAATACCTAGAAATTACATATGTGTGGAAAACAACACATTAGGATTTTTAATCTTGGCATTATGCTAAATGTTTAACAAGAACATAACAGGGTATTTAAAGAAATGAATTCTTTATGAAGGAACTTTCATTAAGCTCTTCTATCTTTAAATTTGAATTAAACAAACTTTTTATTCGTTTGAAAGGCCTATCAATGACATTATTTATGGATTATATCGCTGTGCATCTCTTGTGGATTGGTATTGTCCCAAATTTGCCATTACTTACTATTGAGTGTGGTTTTCCACACATATGTAAGGTGTAAAATACCTAGAAATTTCATATGTGTGGAAAACAACACATTAGGATAAGCAACATCTGGAAATGTCAATAAATTCCATGAACATCGCTTAACAATTTAATATATAAAAAAAGATTAATTTGGTGTGATTTCCCACACAAGGGTGAGATGAAGGTTAAGACACTGATTGCTGCTGCAGTTTAAATTCCTTTGCAACACTGTTGCTTCAGTCTTTCACTGAAATTTCTATATTGTGCCGAGTATGAGTGAACGAACAGTTTTGAAACAAGTACTCACTCGTAAAGTTACAAATTTTATTTCATTTCGTTGTTTTTTTTTGCTGCTGCTACTGCTGCTGGTGTTGTTATACATTGTAAGTAACGTGAGTACAGGTAATTTGTTGCTACTTTAGTTGTTGCTGTGTATTTGTGCTTTTGCAACGAACATGTGGCAATATATTATGCTGTCAGTGTTTATTAGTTTTCAGCATGTAGATACTTTTATACAACGAGTAAGCATACACATGGAATTGGTTGGATAAGAAGGCACCAAAATTTGTGTTGCAAGTATGAGGTAGGTAGCACATACATAAGCCAAACAACATAAATGAGTGTTATAATAGAGTTAAGGATTTTAATTTGCTTAAATATACACACTCACATACTCATACTTACTCATGCAGGGCAATAAAATAAAGAAATTGTTGTAGAAAAGGATAGGGAAAGAGAAGTGTGTTCGTATTTGAAACAAATAGTTACCTGCTTAACTATGTATTCGAATACAGCATAACATTGTTTAATGAATATTTAAGTGCATGAATAATTGAAAAAGTGAGAAAGAAAAGTAGGAGAAAAGAGAAGAATTGTATATTACAACGAGTAAGTACTTTGTTAACTGAGGCAACAAATGAGTGTTTAATACAATGATTTAATGACTTTCTTTAGTTTCTGTTTTTTTTTTTAAATCCATACATTTGGATTTAGTTAGCTTGATTTTAACTTTCTAAAGAAGTCTGCTAGAAAGAATTAAGTTAAAATTACTAATAAATATTGTTTTTATGGCTGGCACTAAATTTGTTTAAATCACAAGGATTATAAAAACCAAAAAAGAATTAACTTCATTATTTATAGTTAACTAGCTGACCCGGTGTGCTTCGCCACCCCAATTAGAGGAGTGAAATAGTACTATTAAATCTCCCTTTGTGAATCTGATTGCAAATGTCTAATTTCATATTTCTGGGTCCATTATTATAGAAAATGCAAAAGAAAGTTACCACTAAAGTCACCTTTTGTGAATTCAAATTCATTCAGAATCATTTTAAATTTTTAGGTTTATTATTATAAAATAGTACCATTGCAAAAAGTACCATTGCAATAAACAAATAGTACCATTGATTATCACTTTTGAATTCGCACTCACTAAACCATAACCCGTCAAGTTTGAATTTTAAATTTGTATAGCCTTTCCTATATTATCAACTAATTTTGTTTCTATAACAATTACTATTTAAAAATGATCACAAAACCGAAAAAAACGAAACCGCGGTTTTGAAATTCTTCGGTTTTTTGGAAACTCTAGGTCCGTTATTATAGTAAATTCAAAAAAGTACCTATGAGAACAAAGAAAAAGTACCAAGGCCTTGAATTTTCACTTACTTGGTACCATAGTCGCCTAATTTCATATTTCTATGTCCATTATTGCAGAAAATTCAAAAAGTACCATTAGAATATATAAAAAGTACCAAAAGGCCCCCACTTGTGGTTTCCCACTCACTCCCATATAAGCTTAATTTCATGGCTTTAGGTTAATTGGTGACGAAATTAGAAAAAGTCGAATAAAGAAAAAGTACCAAAAAGTCTATCTCTAGAATTCTCACTCACTTAGGACCATATATGCTAAATATCATGTTTATAAGTTCATTGTTATAGAAAATTGAAAAAAGTACCATTAGAATAAATAAAAAGTACCAAAAAGACTCCCCTAGAATTCTCACTCACTTTAGAACATATACGATTAATTTTATATTATAAAAAAGTACCAAAAATGAGGCACTTGTGGATTCCCACTCACTCCGGTCCATATAAGCTTTATTTCATGTTTCTAGGTTTATTGGTGAAGAAATTACAAAAAGTACCATTCGAATAAAAAAAAAGTACCAACAAGTCTCCCCTACAATTCTCACTGACTTAGGACCAAGTATGCTTAATTTCATGTTTCTAAGTCCATTGTTATACAAAATTAATAAAAAAGTACCATTATTATAAAGAAAAAGTACCATGAAGTATCCGCTTGAATTTTTACTCACATAGGACCATATACGCTTAATTACATATTTCTAGGTCCATTATTATAGAAAATTCAAAAAGTACCATTATAATATAGAAAAAGTACCAAAAAGCAGACACTTGTGGATTCCCACCCACTCTGGCCCATGTAAGCTTTATTTCATGTTTCTATGTTCATTGGTGAAGAAAATACAAAAAGTACCATTCGATTAAAGAAAAAGTACCAAAAAGTCTACCCCTAAAATTCACACTCACTTAGGATTATATACGCTTAATTTCATGTTTCTAAATCCATTGTCATATAAAATTCAAAAAGTACCATTAGATGAATAAAAAAGTACCTATAGTTCACTTCTCACATTTTGGTAACTAAATGTTATCCCCTATTTCTAACACTAACTTCACTCAGATACTTATCAGCTAACTTTAATGTCGATAAGTGAAATAATTTAAAATATTAAAAAAGTACCATTAGGAGAAAAGTACCAATTTCCCTTTTCCTCATTGAACACCACTCAAGTATGAAATTTAAATATATTGTTTATGCTACAGAGATGTCTTAAACGATTAAAATCTGTGCTAATGTTCTGTAAAGGGGTCGAATTTTCAGAAAGTACCAAACTTGTATTTTTTATTTTTTGATAAGTAAAGAATACGATTTAAATTTTGTTTCTATATGTATTGGTTTAAAAGATTGAAAGGGTGCCAAAAAAGTACCAAAATACAGTTTGTACCCGTTTTATCCCCTAAAAGGTTCAAATTTAGAAAAAGTTCGAAAAACCTGTCAGCTTATTTTTTAAATTGAGTAACATGCATTTTAAGTTTTTTTGTATCTTTATTAGTTTTGAAGATATAAGGTTACCGATTTTACCCGTTTTAGCCCTTTTTTACCCCCTAAACGTTCGAATTTCCAAAAATCCCTTCTTAGTGAATCGTTTTGGGGAGGGAGGAACCCACAGTTAAAATTTCATTATTCTAGCTTCAGTCGTTTGGGCTGTGCGATGATGAATCAGTCAGTCATTCAGTCAGTAACGTTACTCTTTTATATACATACATAAATATTGTTTCTGAAATTAATAATTTATTTAAATTAAACCCAAAGTTGTCAAACCTTCTACTGCCTATTTTTAGTTTTAACATATTTATCATATCTAAAGCATATTTTTAGGCTTGTTTAAATAAATTTATACTAAAAATTCAATATTTAAATTAATTATATGTACAATGTTTTATAGCCATTTAAAGGTTACTTAATATGTTTATTTTTAATCTGGTTTTGTTTTATATACATACGAGTTTTTTTTTGTTAAACAATTTTTGTTTATAAGGCAACAGTGCACAGTGGGGCAGAATCTAAATTTTTGGAAATAAATCTGGCATTGCTACACGGCTGGTCAAATCGGGACAAAATTTTACATGGGCATAGCCAAGGAGCATTCGAGTTTATTAAAATGGGCCATACAAATGCTCCAGGGGCGTCGATATGGGGACTCAAAGTAGGGTACATTCGACATGTAAAATGCTTAAACATGTGCCATTTATTTGTTTCCCATCCGTGCTTTTAAGCCTTTCAATCAATTTATACAAAAGAAAAACCTTTTGAAACTGTTTGTAATCAAAACCATTATCTTACCTAACAGCTGTACGAAATTCCACACGAAATAGGCCAAGAATGAATCAAGCCAATTTCGGATACTCTGTTCCAAAGTGAAGCGCATCCCAGAGAGAGTGTTCTGCATCGATCAAAAAAATTCGTAGTGGGATGGGGCACGGTCTGGACTGTAAAGTGGCAATACTTTTCAACCACTTCATTCCATATACGTTTTAACAGTGTAAGTCATACACCCAATAAAATTAATGAAACTTTATTTTCCCAACTATCCTGATATTTAAGAGCAACTAATCCTACTGTAACATTTTGGTTCACCATTGGTATTTTAATTTTTAACGTTTTCATATAACTTTTCATCTGTTTTTGCACTCCCACTCCCCTTTAGAGACTATTTATTTTGTTGTTATTTTTGATGTCCACTAAGTATTTATTTGTTTGTTTGAACCCAGCTGTAATTTGTAAATTTTTGCAAACATGATTTTTGTGGTCATTTAAATAAAATAATATTTATTTATACGTGTAAAAGTTGTTGCTGTCATGTATGTGTGTGTGTGTTTTGAAAAATAATGTCATCATTTAAAAATGCATGAAAATTGCAGTTTTACAAACATAAAACTTAATTAAAATGGATTAAATTTCATTAAATTAGTAACATGCAACAAATAAAATTGGCATTTTATATGCGGCAGAAACCAAAAAAAAAATATATTTTGAAATAAATTTTAATTTAAATTCAAATGAGGATGTATAAAAAAACAATGAACTAAATAATTATGACAGTTTGAGGTGAGTGGAATTGTTTAAATATTATGATGAAATTTATTAGAAATTAATGAATTATTGTAAATGCGGGCAGGAAAATTTAGTTATAAGAAAAAATTTTAAATATTAAAAAGTTGATTCAAAATATGATCTAATTATTATTGTTTAAACAATTTGCTTAGATTTAAAGGACACTAAGTGATTTTGCTTTGATTAATAGTTAAAAGCAGTGACTAAAACATATGAAAAAATTCAAATCATATGTTAATAATTGCAACATAAATTTGTTTATAATAAACAATGGATTAAAAGATCTTGAGACCAAAAAAGCTGATTAATTTTTTTTTAGCAATTTTCTAAATGACTAGCAAACCCGGTTCGCTTTGCTACAAAAATCATAATCAAACTATGAAAGGATTTTTTAAAAATAAAAAAACAAATAACAATTAAGAGAGCTATATTCGGCTGTGCCGAATCTTATATACCCTTCACGAAATTATACTTCAAAATACATATCTATATATATAAAATGAAATGGTCCATGTATGTAATGGCATCACGTGAGAACGGCTGGAGCGATTTGGCTGATATTTTTTTATTCGTTTTGAAATTTTCTGTAGATGGTTTGTAAAGAAAAAAAAAAACAAAAATTCCTGGTAAAACTCTGATTTTTTTTTGATTCCAGTCAACTTTAATAAAAAAAGCTCCCTAAAGTATGCAGTACAAATTTAGATATTTTATTTGCAAATAAATAATAACAGGCAGGTGTATGTGGGTTGGAGAAACTTGAAGAATTTTATTTTTTATTTATTTTTTTTAAATTTAAATTTTTTTTTTTTTAATTTTTAAAAAATTTATGGTTTTTTAAATTTTTTTTTGGTGAAAAAAAAAATTTGGGCTTAAAAAATATTTTTTTCCGATTTTGACCCATTGTAGGTCCAACTTACTATGGTCTTATATACATCGTTGCAAAGGTCTTTGAAATATCTATCATTAGATATCCATATTGTCTATATTAATGACTTAGTAATCCAGATATAGGTCAAAAATAGGTCAAAAATCGAGGTTGTCCTAGTTTTTTTCCTTATATCTCAGCCACTTGTGGACCGATTTTCTCGATTTTAAATAGGAAACTTCTCGAAAGCATGTCTGACAGAATTAATGAAGATTTGGATCCCGAAGATAGCTGGGGTCTTCAGAAAATTGATTTCAACAGAAAGACGGACATGGCTTAATCGACTCCGTTATCTATAAGGATCCAGAATATATATACTTTATAGGGTCGGAAAATTATATTGTGTGGAATTACAAACGGAATGACAAACTTATATATACCCTTCTCACGAAGGTGAAGGGTATAAAAACGTGAAAAATCAATCTTATCTGATCTTACTTTTTAGACTGAATTGAAGAATAATTACACTGTGTGTTTTAAGTCATGGAAATATAACCATATACGGACACCAGTACGTAATAAAACACCAATAAAAAAAGATCCGTATCTACCAGTTTTGCACAAAGTCATGCACTTTTTTATTTATGGGCCCCCAATGATTTGAGGACTCGGTTTAATTTTTGCTAAAAAGTGATAATTTTCTCAGGCTCATATCTTGCAAATAGTTCGGAATTTTGATTTACTCTCTGAGGCAAAGTTATAGCCTTTATCATAAGGAACAAAATTTGTGAACATATAAAATCAAAAAAACTTCATCTTCTAGATCAAAATCGCAAAAGCTTTAAAAAATTCGAAATAAATTTAGAAATAAATATTTTTAAAGCTGCCTAAAAGTATGCCTTTGTTTATAATAATTTAACCTACGCTTTACCAATAACCACCCGGGTGACCATTACGGATTTAGTAGTTTAATGATTTTTTTAATTTTCGTTTCAATTTAAATGTAATTAAGACTCACTTAACAAATTTTAGAGTTCTGTAGAATTTATTAAAATAATTTTATAAAAGTGCAGTACCACCCGGGTGGGTACTGGTAAACCATGTACATAAAAAAACCTTTGGTAAAGCGAAGGTTAATAGTTTATGGCCCAAAACACTTAATTCCTTTAGTTTTTTCTAACTGACTAATATTGACCTACCTGAACGGTGTTAAGAATCATTCCTAGGAAGTTAATATGTTCTAGAAAGTTGTTTATTGAGATCTTAGGTATATTTTTTGTGTAGTTGATGAAGGACGTGGTGGAATCGCTAGCCCTGTTCTTCACTTAGATCGCCAATATCAATGGGAAAGTAGTCTAGGTGATTGTGAAGAAAGTGTAATTTGATGCTCATGTTATGAAAGTGGCACATTAATAGTTCAACGTGTTGAGAGTAGTCAGAACATTTCTTATTTGCCAAACAAATTTGAACAAGTCAAACGAACTCATTTTATGCAACTTTCTCAATATCCGTCAAAGTGTCCGTAAAAATTGTTTCTTTTATTATTGATCTTATCTACGACCCATCAAAAATGCCCAATTTTATATTTTCTGTCCTCAGTTTTGGGAACTTTTTTGATAGGAAAATGAAACAATACCCATTTTTGTTGAGGCCTTTAAGAAATTTTTTTATAAAGCCCTAATTTGATATATAACGATACCGTTATACTAAAGATTTATTACGTTCTGTCGTCCTGGAACTAGCACTTTCCGAGTAGGCCAAACCCTTTTAACACAGTGTTGATATTTTGCTCTATTATTCCAAAAGCAAAGGAAGCTGTGATAATTTGTGTAACCAACTGGTTGGTCTAAAAGAAAGTTGGCCATTTTTAAATCAATATAGTTTTTTTTTAATATATTGTTACGTTTTTACCTTTTAAAAATGTGTTTTATTAAATAGTCACCAAGTTTTAAATAGTCCCAGTAGCTTAAATTTTAGTTTTTTGTTTGATATACATAAACTTGAGTAGTTAATGTTCTTATTTTGAACGATTGAATTTTGAAAACGTTTTCCTCATGCTATTTACAAATTTTTACTTATATACTGTGTTTTAATCGGCTCAGTAGTTTCGGAGTTATAATAACAAATTGAAGCTAAAAATATATATTTTATGTGAAAATTTAAAATTTTTTTATTTCAAAAAAATCATGAAAAATCGAAAATAGCAGAAATTGTTTAGATTTGTTACTTTATCGCAAAGCCACATGCAATAGAAACAAAATAAAATATCGGTCACAAAAATCGATGGATTCTTTTCGAATTTATTCACAATTAAGTGAATTCGCTCATTTTCACAAAATTGTATGTTCATTAGGGTGGTGGCCCTTAATAAACGAAAGTTGGATTTTGGCCATTCTTACCCCCCAGTTTGGTGAACATTAGTAAGAAAATCATCCTGAAAAAATTTTAGGTAAATCGGTTGGGTTTAAGACGTGCCGCAAGCACTCTGAAGTTTTGATATGCATTTACAAGAGGAAAAAATTAATTTTTTTCAGTTTTTGTAAAATTTTTGCCATTAAAAAATCACTTTTCCAATTTTATTTAAAATAATAGAAATGTGTACGTAATTTTCGTTCTAATGAGACATAAAAAACAGAAGTTGGTCAAAAAATGTTAAAGTTATTAAAAACTCGCCAGGCCATTAGCGTGTCTCAGGCCACTAGAACATAAAATTTAGGAACAAAATTAACATATTTTGAGAAATATTAAAATAAAAGCACATTTTTACTTAAAATATGTCCATATTTACTTGCATATGAGTTTTTGTCTTCGTAGGATACCGTTAACCTATTCTTAGGTACGAACAAAAAAATAAAATTTTTAACGGCAGTTTCAAAACTCCATTTTCAAATTTTTAAAAATTTTGTTAAACAAATTTCAGAATTTTTTGATCATCTCATTGGGATTTATTAAGAATATAATAGGGAATAAAAATGTGAAAAAATTATGAAAATATCTCTTATAGTTTTTCCGTACCTGCGATTTAAATTTTGAAATTTATGAACATTGTTCATACCCAAGCGTGTACTTTGAGTGTAAATTTTACATGTGTTTTTTTATTGTAACATATTTTGGACTGAAACCACAATACATAAAAATTGTATAGTGGTTTAAAAAGAACCTAACATTTTTTTCTATTTTGTTGCCCTGTGTTATCTCTTTTATAGCTTAGGAGATAGATATTCGCATTTGAAAATTAAATTTTCAACATTTTTATCCACCCTACCCAGTTTTTTGATAACAGCGGGTCCAAAAATTGCCCGATATTATTGAACTAATGGAAAAAATGTATGTAACAAAAAAATAATTGTTTAAAAATAATGACTGAGTCCAAAGTTATATGAATTTAAATTTAACAAATTTAAAAAGGCGACTACTTTCTAAATTTTGGGGAAAAAAGTACTTTTTCTCTTTTTAAGTTATCTACAAAATTTCTAAGAAGATGTATAAGAAATTTATAGTTTTTAAAAACCTATCTTTACATTAAATATTTTAAATGAAAAAACCATTGAAAATTTTTGATACCGAGGGAACCAGGTCCATCTAAAAAACGCCTCTTTTTTGTATAAAATTCAAATTTAGGGTATAAATTCTCAAATCACATAGTCAATATCAAATTATAGTTATGTATTTTAGATGACCCAGTATGTTCTTAATTATTTTGTAAAGGGTTCCGATAACCCCGATTCTGGTATGGATATTATAGTCAAAAAGCTAAATAATCCCATTTTGGGATTTTTCAAAATTCTTTTGGGAATTGCGGGATTCGTGATAAAAAATTTGAAATTTTTTTTTTTATTTTTCCATTTCCATTAGAAAACAACATTAAAATTTCATTAAAAATGTTCATAAATAAAAATTTAATTTCAATTTGAAAAATGTATATCTTTGCAAAAACTAAATAATATTTTTCAAAAAAGTGTTGCATGAATTTGTATACCCTACACCACCATAGTGGGGAGGGTATAATGCGTTTGTGCAGATGTTTGTAACGCCCAAAAATATTAGTCTAACACCCACCTTAAAGTATACCGATCGACTTAGAATCACTTTCTGAGTCGATTAAACGATGTCCGTCCGTCCGTCTGGTCGGCTGGCTGGCAGTCCATGTAAATGCGCAGAGTACAGGTCACAACTTTGAAGATATTTCGATGAAATTTGGTACATATTATTTTTTCGGCTCAAGGATCAAGCCTATTGAAACTGGCTGAAATCGGTCCATTATTTCATCTAGCCCCCATACAAATGTCCTCCCGAAATTGGACTTTATCGGTCATAAATGTTTAATTTATATACGTAAGTCCACAAATTCCGCTCCAAATAAGTTTTATATACACAAAACTCATGTCAACAAATTTTGTTACGATCGCTCCAGAATTAGTCATAGCTCCCATATAGACCCGCTTACGAAAATCACTTTAACGTGCATAAATCGCTTAAAAATGTCGGTATACTCACAAAATTCAACATAGTAAACTTTCATGCAGACATAAATCACAAGACCTAATTTCACGGTGATCGGTCCATAATTAGACATAGCCCCATATAAGGCCCACTTCCGAAAATCACTCAAAAATATAAATTATTGAAATTTTAAAAGAAAAATGTTTTTGCTCTTTTACTTAGTGTAGGGTATTATATGGTCGGGCTTGACCGACCATACTTTCTTTCCTTTCATATTGTAATGATACCTTATCAATTCGAATTCAATGGTCTGTAGCGGCTGCTTGAAACATTCATGCATGTTTATCAATATTTCCATTAGTGGGAAATAAACCACCGTTTTTAAAAGGTAAAAACGTTAGAATATGGTTTTTACCTGATTTCGCCCCTTAATAGTTTAAATTAAGCTAGTCACTCAGTAACATCGTTACTCTTTTATATATACAGATTGCATAAAAATTCAAAATAATTAAATTTAATTAAAATGGTTGATATATTATTTTAAACAATTGCATAAAAACTAAAATATTCATGAAATAAAACCACCATTAACAATAATAGAAATATGTAATTTAGAACGACAAAAAAAAACATGAATCCTTAATGTATGCTTTAAATATACATTTAAATTTAATGCCTTTAAATAGACTATCATAAAAAATAGCTTTTTACAATTATCTCATTAAAGGCATTCTTGTGTTCAGTATTATTTTCAGTTGTGGTTTATTGTTTGTCATTGTTCACGATTTTCTCTTGTTTTTTTTTTATAAACTATCAACTATAATTATTTAATTATTATAACGGCTTTTTTAATAACTATATATATTAAAAAAAAATTATACACAACAATCAATGCAGTGGCCTTATAGGCGTTTTTTATTTGAAAAAAAAAACAAAAAATCACACTGAAAACCATCTGTTTTGTGTTAATCAAGTGGCTTCTCATTGTTTTTATTATCAATATTTTTTTGCTATTTGTTTATAGAAAAATTAAAAATTCAATTAAAAGTTTTATAATAAAAAGCCGGTGAATCTATTTACGGTATAATAAATGTCTATATATGTATGTGGGTATAAAGTGTGTGAATTGATAGTATCATGTTTGAGTATAAATATTTATGATATTAATCATACATAATAATAATAAAATGTTATAAATATGTATGAATATCCTGTTAAATTGTTTAACAAAAGATTTTTTAGGGTTGTTTCGCTGAAAATCGTGTACCCTACTTTAGGGAGTAGAAGGGATTGATTTTTAAAAGCATATATTAGGGAATTTTCTTGAATTTAATTCAAAATGAGCTTAATTACTATTCGAAGAAATTAAAATAATGCTTAAGGGACTGGTGTGATATATTGAATCATGAAAAATTGTAGTACCTTTTCAAATTATTTGTTTCATTATTTATTAAAAACATAACAGTCTGTTTAAATTTCAAAATTCGTTACGATATCAAAAACGGAAATGTTATTATTAGCTTTCAAATCTAAGAAGTAAATACAAATAGCTATTTTTTAGTTTTTTCTATTAGTCTCCTTTTTATACCAACCATTAAAAAAGATGATACCCCCTTTGATTTTGTCATTCACAAACCTTTCGTCTTTTGTACAGCTCACATTGACTGTTCCCTTTGGTGTCACCTGAGGAAGAAAAAAAAAAGAAGAGAAGAGGGAGGGCGATAGATTTAATAAAAGAAATTAAAAATAGAAGTTAGAGGAGAAAAAAATTATAAGAGCGCATACCATCATGTGGCACCTCATAGTGGTCCCGTCCGGTCTTACTAACCATCTGCTTTTTCTAGTTAAGGCATCAATACAGCTTAATTACTTCCCAGATTTTGCTAAAGAATCGTTCCTCAAAGAGCCTGACAATTACAAAATAAGTGTAAGCTGGTCTCATCCTCCTTCTCATTTTGACTGTTTCTGCAGAAGTCATGGTGAATCGGCCCAAGTTTTGCAGCATCTCACCATATTGCTAAAGGTAGGGTCACACATGACAAATATTTGACGAAAAAGACGTAACCACTAAATAAAATACATTTGAATTCTTTTATTTATTTGAAAAACTTATTTTACTTAGGATGATTCAAAACAAAAAATTTAGTTTTATTTTATTTGGTGCTGTTTGATCTTACAAAATACAAAATGGTTTTTTAATTTTTTTTTTGGTAAAAAAAACGGTTTAAAAAATATTTTTTCCGATTTTGACCCATTGTAGGTCCAACTTACTATGGTCTTATATACGTCGTTGCAAAGGCCTTTAAAATATTTATCATTAGATATCAATATTGTCTATATTAATGACTTAGTAATCTAGACATAGGTCAAAAATAGGTCAGGAATCGAAGTTGTCCTGGTTTTTTCCTCATATCTCAGCCATTTGTTGACCGATTTTGCTGATTTTAAATAGGAAACTTCTTGAAAGCATGTCTGACAGAATTATTGAAGATTTGGATCCCGAAGATATATGGGGTCTTCAGAAAATTGATTTCAACAGACAGACAGACGGACATGGCTTAATCGACTCCGCTATCTATAAGGATCCAGAATATATATACTTTATAGGGAAATATAGGAAAATTATATTGTGGAAATTGCAAACGGAATGACAAACTAATATAACCTTCTCACGAAGGTGAAGGGTATAACATGTAAGAAAGCTATATACATTAGGGTGGCCCTTAATAAACGAAAGTTAGATTTTGGCCATTCTCATCCTCCAGTTTGGTGAACATTAGTAAAAAAAAATCACCCTGAAAAAATCTTAGGTAAATCGGTTGGTGATAAGACGTGCCTCAAGCCCTCTGAAGTTTTGAGATGAATTTACAAGGGGAGAAAATGCATTTTTTTCAGTTTTTGTAAAAATTTTGCCCTTAAAAAAAAAGTTTTGCAATTTAATTTAAAAGAATCGTAATGTGTACGTAATTGTCGTTCTAAAGAGACATAAAAAACAGAAATTGGTCGAAAAATGTTAAAGTTATTAAAAATTCGCCAGGCCATTAGCGTGTCTCAGGCAACTAGAACAAGAAAGGTAGGAACAAAATTAACATATTTTGATAAACATTAAAATTAAAGCTCATTTTTACTTAAAATATGTCCACATTTACTTGTATATGAGTTTTTGTCTTCGTAGGATACCGCTAACCTATTCTTAGATATGAAAAAAAAAAATAAATTTGTTTTTAACGACAGTTTCAAAACTCCATTTTCAATTTTTTTAAAATTTTGTTAAACAAATTTCAGAAATTTTTGATCATCTCATTGGGATTTATTAAGAATATAATAGGGAATAAAAATGTGAAAATATTATGAAAATATCTCTTATAGTTTTTCCGTACCTGCGATTTAAATTTTGAAATTTTCGAGAAAAACCAATTATTTGGCAATTTTTAGGCGAATGTGCTCTATTTCCTTACTCTTATTATAGTCCAGATAATTCTAAATATACTCTGAAACATTTACTGAAATCGAAAAACGTTAACCCTTAAATCGTGAAGGTCAAAGATCAAATTTTTCAATATTTGGAATTTCTCTTGAAAAGATTTTGAAATGTTGGCAATGTTGTATATTTTTGGGCCGATTTTGATGAAATTTAACAAAAATATAACACAAAGCCTAGTATTTACAAAAATAGCAGAAAAATTAAAATTAACCCTAAAACCATAAAAAAATTATTCTAAAACCATAAAAAAATTATTATTTTAAAAGTGTGGGGTCATTTTAATCCCAAGTGCCATTAAGTGTTAATTTCCATTCTTGTGCTGTTATTATAAACCCTAGAGCTTATGTTATATTTTTCTTAAGTTTCATCAAAATCGGCCCAAAAGTATATAATATTTCGCTATCTCTCCATGAAAAATTCCAAATATTGAAAAATTTGACCTTTGACCGTCACGATTTAAGGGTTAACGTTTTCCGATTTTAGTAAAAGTTTCAGAGTATATTTAGAATTATCTGGACTATAATATTCTGTATAAGTTTTGCTTAAAATTCATAAGAGTAAGGAAATAGAAAAATTGACAAATAATTGGTTTTTCTCGAAAATTTCAAAATTTAAATCGCAGGTATGGAAAAACTATAAGAGTAATTTTCATAATTTTTTCACATTTTTATTCCCTATTATATTCTTAATAAATCCCTATGAGATGAAAATTCTGAAATTTGTTTAACAAAATTTTTAAAAATTTGAAAATGGAGTTTGAAACTGCCGTTAAAAAAAAATTATTTTTTTGTTCATACCTAAGAATAGGTTAACGGTATCTTACGAAGACAGAAACTCATATACAAGTAAATATGGACATATTTTAAATAAAAATGAGCTTTAATTTTAATATTTATCAAAATATGTTAATTTTGTTCCTACCTTTCTTGTTCCAGTTGCCTGAAACACGTTAATGGCCTGGCGAATTTTTAATAACTTTAACATTTTTTGGCCAATTTCTGTTTTTTATGTCTCATTAGAACGACAATTACGTACACATTTCGATTCTTTTAAATTAAATTGCAAAAGTAATTTTTTAATGGCGAAATTTTTACAAAATCTGAAAAAATTCATTTTTTTCCCCTTGTAAATGCATCTCAAAACTTCAGAGGGCTTGCGGCACGTCTTAACCCCAACCGATTTACCTAAAATTGGTTCACGATGATTTTTTTACTAATGTTTACCAAACTGGGGGGTGAGAATGTCCAAAATCCAACTTTCGTTTATTAAGGGCCACCCTAATATACATATACCCTTCACCAAATTATGCTTTAAAATAAAATTTTTATGTAAACAAAATTTAAAACTTGTTTTCAAAATTGTTTTTTTATTTATTTTAAAAAAGTTTTTTCCAATTTTTAATTTTTTTTTGAATATATTGATTTTTTTTTTCTAAATTGTTTTTTAATTTATTTTAAAAAAACATTTTTTAAAATTTTTTAATTTATTGAACAAAAAATTGTATGTGAAAAAAATTCGGGTTAAAAAAATATTTTTCCCGATTTTGACCCATTGTGGGTCCAACTTATATACTTACCTTATATACATTGTTGCAATGGACTTTGAAATATCTATCATTGGATATCCATACTGTCTATATTAAAGACTTAGTAATAAAGATATAGATCAAAAATAGGTCAAAAATCGAGGTTATCCCGGTTTTTTCCATTTATGGTCCGATTTTGTCCATTTTAAATAGCAACCGAGCCGGAATTTCCGATATATTGATGTATGAATCATAAGTTATTTGGGGGCTACGAAAAGTTGTTTTCAACATACAGACTGACATGGCTATATCGACTTCGCTATCTATAACGATCCGGAATATATATACTTTATGGGGTCGAAAATGAAAAATGTAGAAATTACAAACGAAATGACAAACTTATTATAATCATGGTGAAGGGTATAATTAATGAATAAAAAAATTAATTGAATTACTTCAAGAAAATAATTCTCAAAAATTCATTTTTTTAAAGAAATAGTGAAAAGTTATTATATGCAAGTCAAATTGTGCAACAAACCTTAACTCATTTAATTGAGGTAATACGTTATATAGCAACCAGTACTTTTTTTATGGAATATTTATAGATTCAAAATCAACAGCAAACCGAAAATTTACAGTATCCTGCCGTTTTGCAATATATTTTTGTGCACTGCATTACCGACTACTGCATTAACAATAATCGGAGAACTCTACAAGATGAAGTTAATTACAGTGAGTTATGCACATATTTTGAAGCCATTAATGAGACGTCTGGAAAATATAAGATATACGTATTATATATCAACGTATAGGAAATTGTGTTTTCTTTTCAAAAATGTATAAAATTTTTAAGAATTAAAAAATTTATAGAATACTTTTTTCAAAAAAATGAGAATAAAAAAGTTTTAGCTGATTTTTTTTTAGAAAATTTTAATTTTTAAAATGCAATAAAAGTTTTGTTTAGGAATCGTTTTTGATAAAATTTTAAACTTATATAGGGGGCATTTCATGTCAAGTGAACCAACTTTTGAAATCGATGTCTTCCGATCGGGATGAAGGTTAGCTCTATTGGATAGTAACTCAGACACAATTTTTCAACAACATCGGTCGAGAACTCTCTGAGTTATAGGGGGTAAAATTTTGACAATTTGGTCAAACAGGGGTTTTTTCTTATCCATGTAACTTATTACCTATTGTTCTTAGCAAAATGTGTCCCAAATAGTATAGATAGCTATTTCTTCGATCTTTCGAAAAAAAATATTTAAAAAAAAAAATAAAATTTTTTTAATATTTTTTTTCCGAAATCAAAAACTTTTTTGACTTTTTTTTCAATTTTTTCTCTTTTTTTTTTTTTTTTTTTTTCTTAAAATAAAGTTTAGATATTTTCCTTGAACACCTACTTGGTCGCTTAGTGGGATGCGAGTGGGATATCTATCAAAATAAATATTTTGTAACGCAAGACATACAATTTTTTAATTTTTTTTTGCAAAATCAAAATTTTTTTCCAATATGGGCCCTTTTTTAATTTTTTTTTTTTGCTCAAAAGAAAGCCTAGGTCCATTCCTTTAAGATATTTTTAGTCCCTTAGTGGGATGCGAGTGGGATATCTATCAAAATAAATGTTTTAACACAAAAATTGTATGTCTTGAGTTACAAAACATTTATTTTGATATATATCCCACTCGCATCCCACTAAGCGATCAAAACCATCTTAAAGGAAAAGGCCTAAGCTTTCTTTATAGCAAAAAAAAAATTACAAAAAGGGCCCATTTTAAAAAAAAGTCAAAAAAGTTTTTGATTATGCCAAAAAATCAAAAATTGTATATCTTGAGTTACAAAATATTTATTTTGATAGATATCCCACTCGTATCCCACTAAGGGACCTAAAATATCTTAAAGGAATGGACCTAAGCTTTCTTTTGACTAAAAAAAAATTTTTAAAAAAGGGCCCATTTTGAAAAAAAATTCGAATTTGCAAAAAAAAAGTCAATAATTGAATGTCTTGAGTTACAACATTTTTATTTTAATAGATATCCTACTCACATCTTCCTAAGTGACAAAATAGGTCTTAAAGGAAAAGACCTAAGCTTTCTTTTGAGCAAAAAAAAATTTTTAAAAAAAAGTCCCATATTGGAAAAAAATTTCGATTTTGCAAAAAAAAATTAAAAAATTGTTACAAAATATTTATTTTGATAGATATCCCACTCGCATCCCACTAAGGGACTAAAAATATCTTAAAGGAATGGATCTAGGCTTTCTTTTGAGCAAAAAAAAAAATTAAAAAAGGGCCCATATTGGAAAAAAATTTTGATTTTGCAAAAAAAAATTAAAAAATTGTATGTCTTGCGTTACAAAATATTTATTTTGATAGATATCCCACTCGCATCCCACTAAGGGACTAAAAATATCTTAAAGGAATGGACCTAAGCTTTCTTTTGACTACAAAAAAGATTTTAAAAAAAGGGCCCATTTGGAAAAAAAATCGTATTTGCAAAAAAAAAGTCAAAAATTGTAAGTCTTGAGTTAAAAAATATTTATTTTGATAGATATCCCACTCGCATCCCACTAAGCGACCAAAAGGGTCTTCAAGGATAATATCTAAGCTTTTGTTTGACCTAAAAAAAAAGATTAAAAAAGGGTCCATTTTGAAAAAAAAAGTCAACAAAGTTTTTGATTTTGCAAAAAAAGTCAAAAATTTTATGTTTTGAGTTACAAAATATTTATTTTGATAGATATCCCACTCGCATCCCACTAAGCGACCAAGTAGGTGTTCAAGGAAAGTATCTAAACTTTATTTTAAGAAAAAAAAAAAAAAAAAAAAAAAAAAAAAAATTAAAAAAAAAAAAAAAAAAGTTTTTGATTTCGGAAAAAAAATATTAAAAATTTTTTATTTTTTTTTTTAAATATTTTTTTTCGAAAGATCGAAGAAATAGCTATCTATACTATTTGGGACACATTTTGCTAAGAACAATAGGTAATAAGTTACATGGATAAGAAAAAACCCCTGTTTGACCAAATTGTCAAAATTTTACCCCCTATAACTCAGAGAGTTCTCGACCGATGTTGTTGAAAAATTGTGTCTGAGTTACTATCCAATAGAGCTAACCTTGGTGCAAATTTCATCCCGATCGGAAGACATTGATTTCAAAAGTTGGTTCACTTGACATGAAATTCCCCATAGAAATATTTGATCAAAATTCAAAAAATGAAAAAGAAATTCGTGAATTGTTTTTGAGAATCCCACAATTCCCAAAAAAATTCTTCAAAAATCCCAAAAATTTAATTTTTTAGATTTTTGACTCTTTTGACGGTACCGATGTCCTATAAATTCCCTCATGAATGTAAATATAGGGTATCATATTGTCGAATTTATGACATTTTTATAACACAATTTAATTATTTCCACAACAAACGGATGAATGATAACAATATGATGGGAATAACAAAAAAGAAATCCATACAATATTGTGATTTAATTTTATATGACACTAATTATTCGCTTATAAAAAATTATAAAATTAATATGTAGTAGAAGGTATTATTTAATAAAAAAATAACAATAACAATATTATAAACAAAATGGTTTGGAAAATATAGACTTGAATGTAAAAGATATTTCCGAAAAGAAAACAAATTAAAATTTGTTTTATTGTTGAACAAAAAAACCGACCTTTAGCAAGTAATACATTAATTTGGATTATTAATTTTATTAAATATTTCAGAATATGTTTCATATTAAATATTACTTCAGACTGTAACTTGTACTCCAACTACAAACAATTTAATATTGTCATGTATGTAAAAATAAACTATAACAAAAATTGTAATTTTTTCAGTTTTTTTTTTTTTGTTCATTAATATTCATATTAAAATTATTACATTTTTTATTGTTATATTCTTTTTTATCAGTTTTTTTTTTAAAGGCATTAATAAAGAATCTGCTTTATGTTGAATTTTTTTGTAATTTTTCAGTTCAACTTGGCGTAAAATATGCATGACTTCATTTTATTTTGCTGTATATATGCATAGTGCAATAGAATTTTCCATGACTTTTTCTAAATAACAATTTTTTTTTAATATATTTTCCCCAGTTTTACATAAGCAAATATGAGACAAATTTTCTAAAATTTATAGAAGAGTGCTTTGCAATTACAAGGAAACCATAAATGCAAAGTAATAAAATATTTTTTAGGAAGCAAAAGAAACTGGAAAGGGACATTCATTGGAAGTTAGGATTAATATTACATGTTGTCAACAACTTTTAGATAAAATTCTCATAATTGCAATATTTTTGTTTAAATTATTATTTATAAAAGCTATAGGGTAAAGTAATTAGGGGAGTGTTTTTTAAAGATAAAAAATTTTTGAAATAAATTTTAAGTAATACCAAACAAACCCAGCAAAAATATGGGTAATGATATGTTGTTAAAGTTATATATAATTTGTAATGACTACTAAGCAAAAAAAGGCTTCACAAACCACTATATAGATTTTATACATCATGGTTACCTAAGTACAAAAATGGTAAAATTTTTTAATTCTTTGGATAGATTTTTTTAAATTTTTATACCCTCCACCACCATAAGTGGTGAATGAGGGTATATATAAGTTTGTCATGAAATTCTAAGTCGATTGAGCCATGTCCGTCTGTCTGTCCGTCTGTCTAAATCACGCTCACGTCCGAAATACGCAAACAAACTTAGTAGAGTTGCAAGAAAAATGTTTATTATTGACCTAAGCAGTTTGGTATTGAAAATCAGCGAAATCCGTACAGTGGAACCAAAGTTATGAATTAAAATGTGGGACAACCTCAACAAAAAATTGATAATTTTCACATATTTTTGGAAATTTTTTGTAAATATATTGCAGCTAATATCATAAAATATTGCACTCGTTACTTTTATGATAAAAGGAGTAACTCTGGTGAAAATTATAAGAATCGGTCCATGATTTCTCCTAGCCACCATACAAATTTCTTCCCGAAATATGGTTCTGTGGTCTATAAATGCCTACCCAATAGCACTACCCATAGAAAATTCAGCAAAAATAAGTTTCGTGGTAAAAAAAATTATATTACAAAATTGTTCGTGGATCGGCCCATATTTGACCATAGCCCCCATATAATGTACATTTCCGAAAATCTCTTAAATAAGCATAAATGTCTTATAAATGCCGCTATCAAGTTGAAATTCGACATAAATAATCCCCATATATACCAAAATCGTTGTACCTAATTCTATGAAGATCGGCAGATAATTGGTTATAGCTCCCATATAAGGACCACTTCCCAAAAACACAATAACCTACATAAATATCTCAAAAATATCAATATCAAAACAAAATTTCACACACATCCGTAGTTTATATTTAGAAATCATACTACTGGATTTTGTGAATATCGGTCCGTATTTGACTATACCTCCCATATAAGGTCCACTTACAAAAATCAGTTAAGTACTTATAAATCTCTTATAAATACAATTATCATGCAAAAATTCGACAAAAATAATACTCATATATATAGATATCACTGTACCAAATTTTATGCAGATTGGCCGATAATTGGTCATAGGTCCCCTATTAAGCCCATTTCCGAAAAAGATATTAACCTTAAAAAATAATAAAAACATATCGATATCAAAATAAAATTACGCACAGATTTGTATCCAGTAATAATACTTCTGGATTTTATGAATATCGGTACATATTTAACAATAGCTCCCATAAAAGGTCCACTAAAAAATCACTAAAATCCTCATATAGCTAGCTATAGGTTGAAATTCAAAACAAAATTTATTCAATATATACAAAAATCGATGTACCAAATTTTATGATGATAGGCCCATAATTGGTCATAACCTCCATATAAGAACCACTTCAGGAAAACACATTTACCTGCACAAATATCCAAAGAAATCTATACTGAACCAAAATTTTACACCGATCAGTAATTTGTATATAACAATCGTACAAGATTTTTTAAATATTGGTCCATAATTCGGCATAGCTCCCATATTAGGTCCACTCTTGTTAATAGCGTTGTTTATAAGAAATTCTACAAAAATAGCCCTTAAATACTTAGGACCATAATAGGTCATAGCATCCATATATTAAACCAAAATAGTACACAGATCAGTAATTTGTATTCAAAAATCATAATACTGAATTTTGTGAATATTGGTCCATAATTGGCCACAGCTCTCATATAAATACATAAAAGTCATGTTAAAATATTTTATGACAATCGAATCATAATAGGTCATAGCTCCCACATAAGTCCCACAACCAAATATATTGAAATTTGTCTAAATATATTTGTATACCCTCTTTTATACTCTGTTTCTTCACTTGAGGTTAAAAGGGAAAAATGTTGATACAAACGTATTAATTAACAAGTAAGGAAGTATGGTCGGTCAAGCCCGACTATATAATACCCTACACTAAGTAAAAGAGCAAAAACATTTTTCTTTTAAAATTTCAATAATTTATATTTTTGAGTGATTTTCGGAAGTGGGCCTTATATGGAGGCTATGACCAATTATGGACCGATCACCATGAAATTAGGTCGTGTGATTTATGTCTATATTAAAGTTAACTATGTTGAATTTTGTGTGTATACCAACATTTTTAAGCGATTTATGCACGTTAAAGTGATTTTCGGAAGCGGGTCTATATGAGAGCTATGACTAAATATGGACCGATCATAACAAAATTTGGTGACATGAATTTTGTGTATATAAAACTAGTTTGGAGCGGAATTTGTGGAGATGCATATATAAATTAAACATTTATGACCGATAAAGTCCAATTTCGGGAGGACATTTGTATGGGGGCTAGGTGAAATAATGGACCGATTTCAGCCAGTTTCAATAGGCTTAGTCCTTGAGCCGAAAAAATAATATTTACCAAATTTCATCGAAATATCTTCAAAATTGTGACCTGTACTCTGCGCACAAGGTTTACATGGACAGCCAGCCAGCCGACCAGACGGACGGACGGACGGACATCGTTTAATCGGCTCAGAAAGTGATTTTAAGTCGATCGGCATACTTTAAGGTGGGTGTTACACTAATATTTTTGGGCGTTACAAACATCTGCACAAACGCATTATACCCTCCCCACTATGGTGGTGTAGGGTATAATTAATATGTATATAAATTTTTAAATTTCATACGTTCTAATAGGAATTTCAGTTATAAATTGCTGAATTAGATAAAATTTTTTGTACATTTGAAATAGTATCTTCTGCGTAAACTAGTCTTTCTAACAATTGTTATATTATTTCAGCTTTTATACCATCATATTTAGGTGGAGGGTATTTAAGATTCGGCACGGCCGAATATAGTACTCTTACTTGTTTTTTTTTAAAAATTGTGAATTTTGTTTGATGTTTCTCCACATAATTCATGATAACTTAAAAAGTGTTAGACAGATATTATTGAAGTAAACTTAGAAAAGTTAACATTTGTATAGTTTTTAATCTGTTAATATATTGCATTTCAATCGGCTCAATACTTTCGGAGTAATAATACCAAATTGAAGCAAAAAATATATTTTATGTGAAAATAGCAAATTTTTGTGTTTTAAAAAAATTATGAAAAATCAAAAACGGCCGAAATTATTCAGATTTATTGATTTATCGCAAACTTACATGTAATAGAAACATAACGGGATATTGATCATAAAAATCGATGGATTCTTTTCGAATTTATTCACAATTAAGTGAATTCGCTCATTTTCACAAAATTTTAGTTTTTTGTTTGATATACTTAAAATTGAGTAGTTAATATTCTTCTTTCGATTAATTGAATTTTGAAAAAATTTTCCCCATAATATGTATAGGTTTTCACATATATATTGCGTTTCCATCGGCTCAGTAGTTTCGAAGTTATAATAACAAATTGAAGCAAAAAATATATTTTTTATGTGAAAATAGCAAATTTTTTTTGTTTTAAAAAAATCATGAAAAATCGAAAACGGCTGAAATTGTTAAGATTTATTAATTTATCGCAAACTGACATGTAATAGAAACAAAATGGGATATTGATTATAAAAATCGATGGATTCTTTTCAAATTTATTCACAATTAAGTGAATTCCCTCATTTTGACAAAATTTTATTTTTTTTTAGTTTTTTGTTTAATATTCTTCAAACTGAGTAGTTAATGTTCTTCTTTCGATTAATTGAATTTTGAAAACATTTTTCCCATGTTATGTACAAATTTTCAAATATATATTGCTTTTCAATCGGCTCAGTAGTTTCGAAGTTATAATAACAAATTATAGCAAATAATGTATTTTTTACGAGAAAATAGCTACTTTTTTTGTTTAAAAAAAAATCATGAAAAATCCAAAACGGCAGAAATTGTTAAGATTTATTGCTTTAGTGGAAAGCCACATGTAGTAGAAATCAAATGAGATATTGATCTTAAAAATTGGTACATTCGTTTCGAATTTATTCGCAATTAAGTGAATTCGCTCATTTTCACAAAATTTTTGGTTTTTGTTCGATATACTTCAAATTGAAGTATATCGATTCAATCTTCTTTCGATTGATTGAATTTTGAAAACATTTTCCCCATACTATGTACAAATTTTCACATATATATTGTGTTTCAATTGGCTCAGTAGTTTCGGAGTTATAATAACAAATTAAAGCAAATAATGTATTTTTTACGTGAAAATAGCTACTTTTTTTTGTTTTAAAAAAATCATGAAAAATCCAAAACAGCAGAAGTTGTTAAGATTTATTGCTTTATTGGAAATAAAATGAGATATCGATCATAATTTTCGAATTTATTCGCAATTAAGCGAATTCGCTCATTTTCACAAAGCCTTTAAAATTTATTAAATTTTGTTACTTTGTGTTATTTATGTTAGCATAAAACACGCTCAAGTTAAAAATACAAAATCTAATGATACGATATTTACCTAGAATGTTCATTATTGTCCTAAGTAGTTTGGTATTGAAAATCAGCAGAATCGGTTTTGTTGAAAAATTTTTATTAAACAAAATGTAAGCCAACCTTGGAAAAATTGTATAGTGGCTAACTTAAGTGTAAAAGTGTGTGATTGAGGCGTATAAAGTATTAATAAAAACAACAATATTGCGGCCCAGGTGTAACCATTTATAAATCAAACTGCTCTTATGATCATTTAAAACTATTTATTTATTAGTTCACTTTGCTAAAATGAAGAATTTTCCCCAATGTTCCCTGATCTACTCATATGTATCCACCAAAAGTTTGTCGAATTTTCCCTTAAAGAATTTTCTTAAAATCGTCTTCATCATTTTGTATTCAAATTTCATCTGCTCTATTACATATTTACGATACACTTTGGGGAAATGCTTATGGGCATAGGAATATTTACAATTTAAACATGAATTTAAAATTAAATTCAAATGTTGGTATTTTTTTTCTACAAACAATGCAAATAGGGTAACATAGAAATAACAATACACAAAACAGTAAAACTATTAGAAAGTGTCTTGAAAAGCAAATCCAAATCATAAATATCAGAAAGCGCATTATGACAGTTAGTTTGACAGTTAACCCTTTCGTAAGTTATTTTGGGCTTTAATTACTTTTTAACAAGTAAGAGCGCTATATTCGGCTGTGCCGAATCTTATATACACTTTACCAAATTGTACTTCAAAATACAAATTTTAAATATTTTTAGATAAACCAAATTTTTTTTTTCCAAAGTTGTTTTTTTCATTTTTTGGAAATTTTTTTTTCAATTATTATTAAAAAATTTTTTTTTTTTTTTGTAAATTTTTAAAATTTAAGAAATTTTTTTTTTTAAATTTTAAAATTTTTTTTTAAGTTAAAATTTTGTTTTTTGTTTTTTAATTTTTTTGGTAAAGAAAATTCGGGTTAAAACATTTGTTTTCCGATTTTGACCCATTGTAGGTCCAATTTACTGCGTTGCAAAGGTCTTTGAAATATCTATCATTAGATATCCATATTGTCTATATTAATGACTTAGTAATCTACACCATTTCCAATTGTATTTCAGAAGTTTCTAATTGTATTTCAGAAATTTCCAATTGAATTTAAGAAATTTCTGATTATATTTCAGAAAATTCCAATTCAATTTAAGAAATTTCCATTTATATTTCAGAAATTTCCATTTATATTTCAGAAATTTCCAATTATATTTCAGAAATTTCTAATTATATTTCAGAATTTTCTAATTATATTTCAGAATATTCCAATTATATTTCAGAACTTTCTAATTGTATTTCAGAATTTTCCAATTGTATTTCAGAAATTTCCATTTGTATTTCAGAATTTTTAATTTATATTTAAAATGTTTCTAATTGTATTTCAGAATTTTCCAATTGTATTTCAGAATTTTCTATTTGTATTTCAGAAATATCCATTGGTATTGCTATTAGAATTTTCTGAAATACAAATGGATATTTCTGAAATACAATTGGAAACTTTTTAAGTATAAAATAAAAATTCTGAAATACAAATGGAAATTTCTGAAATACAATTAGAAATATCTGAAATATAAATGGAAAATTCTGAAATATAATTAGAAATTTCTGAAATATAATTGGAAATTTCTGAAATATAAATGGAAATTTCTGAAATATAAATGGAAATTTCTGAAATTGAATTGGAATTTTCTGAAATATAATTAGAAATTTCTGAAATTCAATTGGAAATTTCGGAAATACAATTAGAAACTTCTGAAATACAATTGGAAATGGTGTAGATATAGGTCAAAAATCGAGGTTGTCCTGGTTTTTTCCACATATCTCAGACATTCGTTAAATAGGAAACTTCTCGAAAGCATGTCTGACAGAATTATTGAAGATTTGGATCCCGAACATATCTGGGGTCTTCAGAAAATTGATTTCAACAGACAGGCAGACGGACATGGCTTAATCAACTCCGCTATATATAAGGATGCAGAATATATATACTTTATAGAGTCGGAAAATTATATTGTGGAAATTACAAACGGAATGACAAACTTAGGTGAAGGATATAAAAATAGCAAGCCGATTTGAAAAATGCATCGGTATTATATTTCTAAACTATGTAGCCTTAGAAATTTAGCAGACTATGCTATTTCATATATATTTGTTATTCATTATTCTTCTTCTGCTTAAAATCTTCCATGGTTTCTGTTCCATGTCAAACATCTCACACTATATTAACAATATGTATTGGCATTTGTTAACTATGTTAATTTCAACACCCTGCTACATTTGTAACTGTTAAAATATGCATAAGAAATTGCGTGAATAACTGTTAAGAGCAACACATCTACATATACATTCATAAAATTCAGTCATACTCAAATATACATTTACATATGAACATGTAAATACAATAAAAACAAGTAAGAAAGTATGGTCGGTCAAGCCCGACCATATAATACCCTACACCAAGTAAATGAGTAAAAATATTTTTCTTTTAAAATATCAATAATTTATATTTTTGAGTGATTTTCGGAAGTGGGCCTTATATGGGAGCTATGACCAATTATGGACCGATCACCATAAAATTAGGTCGTGTGATTTATGTCTATATTAAAGTTAACTATGTTGAATTTTGTGTGTTTACCAACATTTTTAAGCGATTTATGCACGTTAAAGTGATTTTCGGAAGCGGGTCTATATGGGAGCTATGACTAATTATGGACCGATCGTAACAAAATTTGGTGACATGAATTTTGTATATATAAAACTTATTTGGAGCGAAATTTGAGTAGATATATAGATAAATTAAACATTTATGACCGATAAAGTCCAATTTCGAGGGGACATTTGTATGGGGGCTAGGTGAAATAATGGACCGATTTCAGCCACTTTCAATAGGCTTGGTCCTTGGGCCGAAAAAGTAATATGTACCAAATTTTATCGAAATATCTTCAAAATTGCGACCTGTACTCTGCGCACAAGGTTTACATGGACAGCCAGCCAGCCAGCCAGCCAGCCAGCCAGCCAGCCAACCAGACGGACGGACGGACGGACGGACGGACGGACGGACGGACGGACATCGTTTAATCGACTCAGAAAGTGATTCTAAGTCGATCGGTATACTTTAAGGTGGGTGTTGGACTAATATTTTTGGGCGTTACAAACATCTGCACAAACGCATAATACCCTCCCCACTATGGTGGTGTAGGGTATAACAATACCAAATGCGTTTGTTAAGCGGTACAATTTTAAAAATGATACACTGGAAAAATTGTAGTTAGAGACAAAAATGATGGTGGCTATCATTGAAATTTCTGAATTATACATCTCCTATGGACCACTTTTATTCAAATTTAAACCTCGCTTCATAGCTTGCTGATTTATTTGTTTAATTCGCCAACGAAATTAATTATTAAATCCTAATTATACTGTCCAACAGCAGACTTGGATTTTTGGAGATATTTTTAAAAAATTTGAGACCCGATATGGTGTGTAATTTTTCTAATTAAGCGTAAAGGGCTATATTTACAACTTTTGTGTCTTTGGTGACCCCCAATGAAATTTTACCGCAAACAATTTCGTAGAATATTTTAATCCTTAAATGTCCTTTTTGAAAGGACTTTTCCAATCAAAAAGTCTCAATTTGTTGGACAGTGTTATTAATACAATAATAATGTTAATGCAATCCACTAGTTATTGGTTTAATAAATGCAGAACACTCATTTTAACTCTTTCCGGTGTAGTGGTCACTTTTCTAACCACCTTTCTTAGAGACTTTAAAAAAATTTTAATGGCATCTATTGGCATTTTGCTAATAAATTAAAGTTTTTTATTTTCTGGTTAGATTAATATATTAATTTGAAAATACATACTGTAAACCGCAGTTTTTCTAAGGGGGGTTTTCCGCATTCAATAAAAAAGTGTTTATTGTTAATCAAATTCAGTGTAACTTTGTTATTTAGTGTTTGTTTGGTTGGCTTGTGCCAACAAAGTAATATTTTATACTATATTCTTTGATAAATAATGTAAGTAATAAGGTGGTTAGTATACTAACCACTGTGACTGAAATAGGTTCTATAGAATGTTTTTCTCTATATAATATTATGTTATTTTGTAATGATGTTGCGTTTTGTCAAGGAACATTCAATTGCAGTTTTGAACCCGACGAAGAAGAGAAGCCATCGATGTTTATGATAAATATCTCATTTTGTTCCTATTACATGTGGCTTTGCGATAAAGCAATAACTCTTAACAATATCTGAAGTTTTCGATTTTTCATGATTTTTTTAAAACCAAAAAAATTTCTATTTTCACGTAAACAATATAATTTTTTCTTCAATTTGTTATTATTACTCCAAAACTACTGTGCCGATTGAAAGGCAATATATATGTGAAATGGGAAAAATGTTTTCAAAATGCAATCATGCAAAAGAAGAACATTAACTACTTAATTTTATGTATATCAAACAAAAAACAAAAATTTTGTGAAAATGAGCGAATTCACTTATTGTGAATAAATTCGAAAAGAATCAATCGAGTTTTATGTTCGATATCTCGTTTTGTTCTTCTTACACTTGGCTTTGCGAAAAAGTAATAAACCTGAAACATTTCTGACGTATTCGATTTTCCATGAGTTTTTTAAAACACAAAAATTTGCTATTTTCATGTAAAAAATATATCTTTTGCTTGGATTTGTGATTATAACTCCGAAACTATTGAACCGATTAAAAAGCACTATATGAACAGATTAAAGGCTATGTAAGTTTGAACTTTTCTAAGTCTACTTTAATAATATCGGACAAACCCTTTTTGAGTTATCATTAATTAAGTGGAGAAACAATTTTAGAGAAAAAATTTTTTTTATAAAATCTATCCATAGAATTAAAAAATTTTACCATTATTGTACTTAGGTAACCATGATGCCTCAATCTATATAGTGGTTAGTGAAACGTTTTTTTGCTGTTGACCTGTGTAATCAGTATACTCTGGCAAATCATCATGAATAGATTGAACAACGCTACTAAATTATCCAAAATTTACTTTGAAAATCAGTCATCAATTCACGCAACTTATAGACGACTGTTTTATTGCACAATTGTGTTCAGCAATGAGGCTCATTTTTGGTTTAACGGGCATGCCGCATATGGAGTAAGATAAATCCTCAATGGACCATACAGAATCCATTACATCCAGAAAAATGCACCGTTTGGTAGCATCATTGGACCTTATTTCTTCAAAAATTAATCTGGAGCTCGTGTTAAGATCAATGGAGATCATTATCGCACTATGATCCTTTAGCAGTTTTTATTGTATTTCTCACGAACTTTTCTGAACCAATCCTTTACCAATGCACAGTGGGGTAGAATCAACACTTTTTGGAAATAAATCTGGCATTTCTAAAATTTGACGTAGGCGTAGCCAAGGAGCATTCGAGTTTAAGTTATAAAAATGGGCCCTACAAATGCTCCAAACGCGGCGCTATGGGGGCTCAAAGTACCTTCGACATATAAACTTTTTATAAACATGCAATTTTTTGTTTCTCGGCTAGGTCTTGAAAAAACATGCTTGTGTGTGCTATTTATCTGTTATCTCTATTTGTCTTTATCCGAGTTATAGGCATTTGAAAATTAAAATTTAAAAATTTTGCAATACCTTGGTCCCCTTTTTAAAAAATATAGGCCGTACTTTTGGACCGAATTGATTTCATTTTTTTTGCAAGTTAGATAACTAAATTACAAATAATATGTAAAAGATTTCAGACCAATATCAATTATGGATCCAAAAATAAATGATTTTCTATTTAAATAATAAAAACTAGTAGATTTTTGTTGTTTTTTGGGCAAAAAGTTGGCTTAACTCTTTTTGTATTAAAAAACAAGTAAGAATGCATGGTCGGTCAAGCCCGACCATATAATACCCTACACTAAGTAAAAGAGTAAAAACATCTTTCTTTTAAAATTTCAATAATTTATATTTTTGAGTGATTTTCGGAAGTGGGCCTTATATGGGGGCTATGACCAATTATGGACCGATCATCTTGAAATTAGGTCGTGTGATTTATGTGTACATGAAAGTTTACTATGTTGAATTTTGTATACCAACATTTTTAAGCGATTTATGCACGTTAAAGTGATTTTCGGAAGCGGGTCTATATGGGAGCTATGACTAATTATGGACCGATCGTAACAAAATTTGGCGACATGAATTTTGTGTATATAAAACTTATTTGGAGCGGAATTTGTGGAGATACATATATAAATTAAACATTTATGACAGATAAAGTCCAATTTCGGGAGGACATTTGTATGGGGGCTAGGTGATATAATGGACCGATTTCAGCCAGTTTCAATAGGCTTAGTCCTTGAGCCGAAAAATAATATGTACCAAATTTCATCGAAATATCTTCAAAATTGCGACCTGTACTCTGGGCACAAGGTTTACATGGACAGCCAGCCAGCCGACCAGACGGACGGACGGACCGACGGACATCGTTTAATCGACTCAGAAGGTGATTCTAAGTCGATCGGTATACTTTAAAGTGGGTGTTAGACTAATATTTTTGGGCGTTACAAACATCTGCACAAACGCATTATACCCTCCCCACTATGGTGGTGTAGGGTATAAACAATTTTCTTTCAAATATATAACAATTTTATGTTTTTCTGTAAAGTATCTTTACGGAGAATATTTTGTAATAAAAAACATGTCCTATTATACGAATCTATCACCCCTACGATTTCAGGAATTTGACCTATTTTTTTTTATAAAAATTTAAAATATGGGCCACATGTTCTAAAATCTCAAAGCTGGAATCAGAAAACGGAAAGCAGATTTGGAAAACTTGATGTGTTCTTTATTTACTCCCAAAGTATTTTCCCAGCCCCAAAGGAAATGTGGACCCAAATTGGCAAAATTAAAAAAAATAAAATTTTTGGAATTTTCGCTCTAATTGTTAGGAATTTAGGGATTGCCTTTGTTCTTTTGACAATTTTATTTTTTAATTTTTGTTATTTAGAATGACATATTTAAAATACTTTGAAAATTTCATTGAGTTTTCTTAATAAATAAAGTTTTTTATTACATACTAGTTGATCGCCCCGGCTTCGCCCGGTAGCATTTACTAATGTTAGTTCTTCAAGTTTCTCCAACCCACGTACACCAGCCTGATGTTATTTATTTGCAAATAAAATATCTAAATTTGTACTGCATATTTTAGGGAGCTTTTTTATTACAGTTGACTGAATTTCCGAGTTTTACCCGGAATTTTTTTTTTTAAATTTTTAAAATTTAAAAAAAAAAATTTTAAAAAATTTAAAATTAAAACAAAAATTGCCAAAAAAAAAAATTTTAAGAGCAATCAAAAAAAAAAATTTTTTTCTTTTTTAAATTTGAATTTTGTTTAAATAAAAATATTTTTAAGTATAATTTGAAGATTCGGCACAGCCGAATATAGCTCTCTTACTTGTTTTTTTATATCACAGTGCGGCTTACAGATACGCCATCTGTTGTGAATCCCCTATTATTAAGTTATGCACCCAATATTTTTTTAAAAACTAGCAGATGACTTTTATAAACACTTCTTTTAGCTTCTACCATAATTTTTCCCGCAGTGTATTTAGGAATTGAGATTTTCTTTCAGCTTTTTAAACATTTCTTCCTTAGGGGAGTTTTGCCACATTACGGCAACATAACGCCAAAAAAGAACGTAAAATACATGCGAACAAAAATATAATTTTAAGTTATATTTTAGCCCAACAAAATGCTTACAGCCACAACAAGTATGTGAAGCGCAACTAATGTTAAAGAAATGTAAATTTTAAATTTTCCATACCAAATCTTGTTAAGATGTTTTGTTACCTGCTTATGTAAATTGAATAAACCAAAAAGTGGTGGTGTGATGATAGCAAAAGTATCTAGTAGGTGTTAACAAGGAAATAATATTTACATATGTATAATAGAAGCTATATATAGTAAGCCAACAGAAGTATCTGAATATAAATCGGAAGTGTATACAAGAATGTGCAATGTAAAAATTGAATCTTAGAAAATTAAAATTCTTTAAAAAAAAAATCATTTATTTATTAGATATATTTTATTGCATATTGTTCAACATAAAATTAAGTTAAAATTTATTTAAGTTTTCCAACAATTGTTTAACTTTATTATGAAGTAACATAATTTTCTTTCGAGAAAAATATGTTCGTTTAGAAATATTTTCATAAAAAATTTCTATCACGTATTGACAGCAAATAAAAATTTATTTTTTTTTTTTGCCTTCTCCCATAAATAAATAAACTCTATTACTGCCAGCCTGACAGGGTTTTGCTGTAGCAATAGCAAACTCTTCGAACACACATATGAGGCAAGTTTCAAAGAATTTCCTGCATCTTTCCTGATGAGTGTGATGATAGAAGATGTTGTTGATGATATTGTTGCTGGAAATCAAACGTATGTTTTACTGGTTTTTCTTCATCAAAGAACACATAGATAACGTTGTAAGAAATCCACAATAAATATCTTAAAGCAGCTAAATGAAATTGTATCTGGGAAATGTTGCATAAACTGCAAAATCAGCATTACATGATGCTACCGCTGCTTAAGACCGGATACAGTTTGTTATTGATATTGTGTTTGGAAACCGTTAGGGATTTTGTTACTATATTTCATTGACCAAAAGATACACAGGACTTAGAAGCAAAAAAAGGAAAGAAAAAAATGTTAAGTAAATATAAACAATAAACAGAAATCAAGTATAATAAATATAAATATGAACAAAAATAATATTTACTAAAAGTGACCCATAAACTAGGAGAAAGACAGTCAATACTTAAGAGGCAAACTAAATTAATGGACATTAAAGATAATTTTATAAGTTTTTTTCTAGGATTTATACACAATTTAATAAAATATGTTGGTGAAATCCTCAAAGCGGCCGCGGTAGGACAAAGAATATATGGAGACGCACGATACTCCAAGAACTAGGACAGTGTAATCTTACAGAAGGAGATACTTTTTGGAAGCCATATGCTCCCAAGATGCGAGAAAAAATGCAGTTTGGTATTGAAAATCTACAAAATAACTTTAATAGAACCAGAGTTATGGATCAATTTATAAGACAACCTCCATAAAATAGATATTTTCTTTCGTTTTTTAAATATATTTCAGATAATCCTTATGTTAAAAATAGTAATAAAAATTTCTTACCGAAATATGGTGCAATGACACAGAAATACCAATCTATTCACGAATTAACTCATATTAGACCATAGTCCTATATAAGGTTCACTTCCGAAAAACACTTAAATATGTATAAATCTCTTACAACTATCGTTATCAGATTAAAATTCGACACAGCTAATCCTCGCAACTTATTTTACAAAGATCGGGCCCCTTGAAAACACATTAACCCACATAAATATCTTACAAATATTTAAGTATTATATTGATGGTGGCTATAAAGGATTCTCTCTTAATTGTTTAAACTAAAAACCTCAATTAGAACACTTTTTTTAAAAATGTCACTTATAAAGTATTAGTTTTAGTTGAATTTCATATGAAAGCTTCTAGTTTTAACTAGTTCCCTTTCAACTAAAAACTCTTTTTAACTTTCAATGCATAATTTTCTATCCAAGTTTATAGTTTAATGTAATATTTCTTAGAATTTTACTGGTTTTTTATGATAATTGCTGCATTTCAGTCAATCCTTTATTTTACTACATACTATGTATGCATTGCCTTTTATGGGACTACATTTATACTGTCATGTTGTTTGCAACTTCGTTATGCTTTTCATATTTATGATGATCCTTTAACATTTCAACGCTGTGTATTTGCGTGTGTATGTGGCATAGTATTTTTTATGCACTCTACCATGAGTGGTAAAGGTATATATAAGTTTGCAATGCCGTTTGTAATTTCCCAATAAAGTATATATATTCTGGATAGTCATAGTCTAGTCATAGTCTAGTCATAGTCTAGTCATAGTCTAGTCATAGTCTAGTCATAGTCTAGTCATAGTCTAGTCATAGTCTAGTCATAGTCTAGTCATAGTCTAGTCATAGTCTAGTCATAGTCTAGTCATAGTCTAGTCATAGTCTAGTCATAGTCTAGTCATAGTCTAGTCATAGTCTAGTCATAGTCTAGTCATAGTCTAGTCATAGTCTAGTCATAGTCTAGTCATAGTCTAGTCATAGTCTAGTCATAGTCTAGTCATAGTCTAGTCATAGTCTAGTCATAGTCTAGTCATAGTCTAGTCATAGTCTAGTCATAGTCTAGTCATAGTCTAGTCATAGTCTAGTCATAGTCTAGTCATAGTCTAGTCATAGTCTAGTCATAGTCTAGTCATAGTCTAGTCATAGTCTAGTCATAGTCTAGTCATAGTCTAGTCATAGTCTAGTCATAGTCTAGTCATAGTCTAGTCATAGTCTAGTCATAGTCTAGTCATAGTCTAGTCATAGTCTAGTCATAGTCTAGTCATAGTCTAGTCATAGTCTAGTCATAGTCTAGTCATAGTCTAGTCATAGTCTAGTCATAGTCTAGTCATAGTCTAGTCATAGTCTAGTCATAGTCTAGTCATAGTCTAGTCATAGTCTAGTCATAGTCTAGTCATAGTCTAGTCATAGTCTAGTCATAGTCTAGTCATAGTCTAGTCATAGTCTAGTCATAGTCTAGTCATAGTCTAGTCATAGTCTAGTCATAGTCTAGTCATAGTCTAGTCATAGTCTAGTCATAGTCTAGTCATAGTCTAGTCATAGTCTAGTCATAGTCTAGTCATAGTCTAGTCATAGTCTAGTCATAGTCTAGTCATAGTCTAGTCATAGTCTAGTCATAGTCTAGTCATAGTCTAGTCATAGTCTAGTCATAGTCTAGTCATAGTCTAGTCATAGTCTAGTCATAGTCTAGTCATAGTCTAGTCATAGTCTAGTCATAGTCTAGTCATAGTCTAGTCATAGTCTAGTCATAGTCTAGTCATAGTCTAGTCATAGTCTAGTCATAGTCTAGTCATAGTCTAGTCATAGTCTAGTCATAGTCTAGTCATAGTCTAGTCATAGTCTAGTCATAGTCTAGTCATAGTCTAGTCATAGTCTAGTCATAGTCTAGTCATAGTCTAGTCATAGTCTAGTCATAGTCTAGTCATAGTCTAGTCATAGTCTAGTCATAGTCTAGTCATAGTCTAGTCATAGTCTAGTCATAGTCTAGTCATAGTCTAGTCATAGTCTAGTCATAGTCTAGTCATAGTCTAGTCATAGTCTAGTCATAGTCTAGTCATAGTCTAGTCATAGTCTAGTCATAGTCTAGTCATAGTCTAGTCATAGTCTAGTCATAGTCTAGTCATAGTCTAGTCATAGTCTAGTCATAGTCTAGTCATAGTCTAGTCATAGTCTAGTCATAGTCTAGTCATAGTCTAGTCATAGTCTAGTCATAGTCTAGTCATAGTCTAGTCATAGTCTAGTCATAGTCTAGTCATAGTCTAGTCATAGTCTAGTCATAGTCTAGTCATAGTCTAGTCATAGTCTAGTCATAGTCTAGTCATAGTCTAGTCATAGTCTAGTCATAGTCTAGTCATAGTCTAGTCATAGTCTAGTCATAGTCTAGTCATAGTCTAGTCATAGTCTAGTCATAGTCTAGTCATAGTCTAGTCATAGTCTAGTCATAGTCTAGTCATAGTCTAGTCATAGTCTAGTCATAGTCTAGTCATAGTCTAGTCATAGTCTAGTCATAGTCTAGTCATAGTCTAGTCATAGTCTAGTCATAGTCTAGTCATAGTCTAGTCATAGTCTAGTCATAGTCTAGTCATAGTCTAGTCATAGTCTAGTCATAGTCTAGTCATAGTCTAGTCATAGTCTAGTCATAGTCTAGTCATAGTCTAGTCATAGTCTAGTCATAGTCTAGTCATAGTCTAGTCATAGTCTAGTCATAGTCTAGTCATAGTCTAGTCATAGTCTAGTCATAGTCTAGTCATAGTCTAGTCATAGTCTAGTCATAGTCTAGTCATAGTCTAGTCATAGTCTAGTCATAGTCTAGTCATAGTCTAGTCATAGTCTAGTCATAGTCTAGTCATAGTCTAGTCATAGTCTAGTCATAGTCTAGTCATAGTCTAGTCATAGTCTAGTCATAGTCTAGTCATAGTCTAGTCATAGTCTAGTCATAGTCTAGTCATAGTCTAGTCATAGTCTAGTCATAGTCTAGTCATAGTCTAGTCATAGTCTAGTCATAGTCTAGTCATAGTCTAGTCTAGTCATAGTCTAGTCATAGTCTAGTCATAGTCTAGTCTAGTCATAGTCTAGTCATAGTCTAGTCATAGTCTAGTCATAGTCTAGTCATAGTCTAGTCATAGTCTAGTCATAGTCTAGTCATAGTCTAGTCATAGTCTAGTCATAGTCTAGTCATAGTCTAGTCATAGTCTAGTCATAGTCTAGTCATAGTCTAGTCATAGTCTAGTCATAGTCTAGTCATAGTCTAGTCATAGTCTAGTCATAGTCTAGTCATAGTCTAGTCATAGTCTAGTCATAGTCTAGTCATAGTCTAGTCATAGTCTAGTCATAGTCTAGTCATAGTCTAGTCATAGTCTAGTCATAGTCTAGTCATAGTCTAGTCATAGTCTAGTCATAGTCTAGTCATAGTCTAGTCATAGTCTAGTCATAGTCTAGTCATAGTCTAGTCATAGTCTAGTCATAGTCTAGTCATAGTCTAGTCATAGTCTAGTCATAGTCTAGTCATAGTCTAGTCATAGTCTAGTCATAGTCTAGTCATAGTCTAGTCATAGTCTAGTCATAGTCTAGTCATAGTCTAGTCATAGTCTAGTCATAGTCTAGTCATAGTCTAGTCATAGTCTAGTCATAGTCTAGTCATAGTCTAGTCATAGTCTAGTCATAGTCTAGTCATAGTCTAGTCATAGTCTAGTCATAGTCTAGTCATAGTCTAGTCATAGTCTAGTCATAGTCTAGTCATAGTCTAGTCATAGTCTAGTCATAGTCTAGTCATAGTCTAGTCATAGTCTAGTCATAGTCTAGTCATAGTCTAGTCATAGTCTAGTCATAGTCTAGTCATAGTCTAGTCATAGTCTAGTCATAGTCTAGTCATAGTCTAGTCATAGTCTAGTCATAGTCTAGTCATAGTCTAGTCATAGTCTAGTCATAGTCTAGTCATAGTCTAGTCATAGTCTAGTCATAGTCTAGTCATAGTCTAGTCATAGTCTAGTCATAGTCTAGTCATAGTCTAGTCATAGTCTAGTCATAGTCTAGTCATAGTCTAGTCATAGTCTAGTCATAGTCTAGTCATAGTCTAGTCATAGTCTAGTCATAGTCTAGTCATAGTCTAGTCATAGTCTAGTCATAGTCTAGTCATAGTCTAGTCATAGTCTAGTCATAGTCTAGTCATAGTCTAGTCATAGTCTAGTCATAGTCTAGTCATAGTCTAGTCATAGTCTAGTCATAGTCTAGTCATAGTCTAGTCATAGTCTAGTCATAGTCTAGTCATAGTCTAGTCATAGTCTAGTCATAGTCTAGTCATAGTCTAGTCATAGTCTAGTCATAGTCTAGTCATAGTCTAGTCATAGTCTAGTCATAGTCTAGTCATAGTCTAGTCATAGTCTAGTCATAGTCTAGTCATAGTCTAGTCATAGTCTAGTCATAGTCTAGTCATAGTCTAGTCATAGTCTAGTCATAGTCTAGTCATAGTCTAGTCATAGTCTAGTCATAGTCTAGTCATAGTCTAGTCATAGTCTAGTCATAGTCTAGTCATAGTCTAGTCATAGTCTAGTCATAGTCTAGTCATAGTGAAAGGTGAACGGTATATAAGATTCTGCCCAGCCGAATATATCATCCATACTTGTTATATTTTTAAGCTGCTTTTAGCATTTATTGCGTTTCCCAGGGTTAGAAAACTATTTAAACAAATAAAATCTGTTTACACTTAAGCAGAAAATATATGGATGTATATGAAGAAAGATTTAGTTTAAGCTTCGCATATACAATGTTGCAACATATGGCAAGTAAGCAACAATGTAGTCATGTGTTTGTTAAATAGAATTTATGTACAAAATGAAACCTTATAGAAAATTTGCTGTTCAAGACCGGATAAACTAAAATTATTTTATAGGTACAAGTCATTAGAGGGAAGGGAACTATATACCCAAATTCATTGGAAATAGGGTTAACTTTATACATATTGTTACGTTTTTACCTTTTAAAATCCGTGATTTATTTCCTTTAAGTAAACAGTATTCTTTTAATTGCAAATAAAAGCTATAAATAGTTGAAAAATTGTAACAACTCTTTAATTATTTAAATTAACACAACAAATTAAATAATAACTATCTTTTAATAATAACACACTTTATAATTTACAAGAATATACTGGTAATACAGTTGATGTTAATTCTAACAAAGCATGTCTCACTCACAACTTGCTGTTACTATTTACATCTACAACACCATCTTTTAGAAGTCTAATGAATAATCTAACGGATAAAACTAGAATGTTCTATTTCTGTAATGATCACCTAGAGCTTTTAAAGCTGCTTCACATTGTTGATAAGTTGGCTCCCTAAATTTCCTACTGCGACAGTTTGTAAAGAATAAAAACTAGCTAACGATTTATTATTCTGATTTAAACCAGAATAAATGATAGAGAATTAGAAAATGGTAAATGGTAAATGCTAAAAAGGAAAAAGGAAGTTAACTATTTCACAAAGAATTCGTTAACATTATTTTTCTAATTAACCCAATTTTTTTTGCAAACAATTTCTTTTACTCTTGCAACATTTTATTAAGTTTTGCTACAATTTTATTTTCCATATTTGTATGTAGCTTTATTGTATTTATTTATCTTTTTTTTTGCTTTAAACTACTACTAACTGTTGTTGAAATGTGTGGTTTAGTTTTAAGGGGAGTGGCAGGCAACAAACAAAACATAAAGTATTTTAATAGACAAAACCAATATAAAATGAAACTGAACGTATAGTTTTGTTTTTTTTTTTATATATAAAACCTTCAATGAAAGGGACACTTTGAGTGAATTTTGTTGTTCCCCAGTGTGGTAATTGCATTGTGTTGTATTACTCTCTTACCTTGTTGTATGTGTGGCAGCAGCAACTCTTCGTACATACATATGTTGCAAATGCTAAAACTGTCAATGTTTTTAAATGCTAATGACAGTTTCTGTATGTTGTCGTTGCTGTTTCTCCTTTGGTGTTTGTTTGCTGCTCCTGCTACAATGTAAAGTGTTGCTTTGGTTACAGATTTTTTTTTGTTATTGAAAATCTATGCGGTTTTTTTTTCTCTAGATTCTTTTTCCATAGATTGCTTTTCACATTTCCTTTTTGCTGTTGGCATATAAGAGTGGAATGCTGGGCATAGGCGAATGGATTAGTAAGCTAAAATATACAGTTTTTCGTATATTATGCAACATATTGGATTAGCAATATCTCATGAAGTATTATGAGTCCCATTTATACCCAAGGGTTATCATCAATAGTTTAAAGATAACTTTATTCCTTAAGTTATCTTCAAACTAGTTCAGTTTCAATCAGAATTGAATGTTAAGAAATCCGTTTGAAGGCGTCTGTGGGTTCAAAAATCCAACAATATATTTATCTATAAACGAGTAACGTTACCGAGGGACTGAAAGATTTAACATCGCCAAGCTCAAACGCCAAATCGACATGAAAAAAAGTGGATAGGTGTCTGGTACTTTTTGGAAATTCGAACATTTTGGTGGAGAAAACGTGGAGAAATTATGCTTTGGTACTTTATATGGATCAATATGTATCTAATAAATCTAAAACCATAGAACTAAATTTTAAATCATGTTCTTTAAATCTGAAAAATACAATTAAGGATAGGATGCTTAAACGTATAAAGGTTAAATGTATAAAGAGCGAACAAACGGTACTTTTTCGTTCCATTAATGGTGCTTTTTAAATTATCTTTAATAATTAACTATTTTTTTAAACAATAATTCCCAAATTGGAGACTTTCAAACCCGAATAATCGAATAATAAAAGTTTCTATTTCTTTTTCCATAAATTTATCTAGTTATATGATGTTTTTACAGAAATACTCAAATAATAATTCGAATAAAAAACCGAATAAATTTTCTAAGCATTTAAATCGAGAAAATTTACTAAAGTTTCATGTATTTGATTTTTCGATTCGATTAAAATTAATTTATTATTTATTCGATTAAAAAAAAACCGAATAAATTAAAAAGTTTGTGTGTTAGTTTTTCTATGGGTTTATCAATATAAACGGAGTTTTTAACCAAAAAATATTCGAATAATTATTCGAAGATAAACCGAACAATCGAATAGTATTTTTTTTAAATTTTAAACAATAATTTTTTTTATTTGATTTTTTTATAAATTTAAAAATATAGATTTTTTGTACAAAAATACTCGAATAAAAAAAATATTCGAATAAAAAAACCGAATAATTTTTTAACACTTGATTTTTATATAAATACTCGAATAAAAAACCCAATAATTTTTTATCATTTGCATTTTTTAAGAAAATTAATAGATTTATTCAAATAAAAACCGAATATATGTATATGATAATACATATGATGTTTTTTACAGAAATACTCAAATAATTATTCGAATAAAAATCCGAATAAATTTTCTATGAATTTAAATCGAGAAAATTTACTGAAGTTTCTTCTATTTGATTTTTACATACATTTATAAATTGTTACGGTTTTGATCATTTATTCGATTAAAATTAATTTATTAAATATTCGATTAAAAAAAACCGAATAAATTAAAAAAAATATTTAAAAAAGATTGTGTGTTAGTTTTTGTATGGGTTTATCAATATAAACGGAGTTTTTAACCAAAAAATATTCGAATAATTATTCGAAGAAACCGAACCGAAAAACCGAACAATCGAATAATATTTTTTTTAAATTTTAAACAATAATATTTAAAATATTCGAATAATTATTCGAAGTTAAACCGAACAATCGAATAATATTTTTTTTAAATTTTAAACAATCATTTTTTTTTATTCTATTTTTTTTATAAATTTAAAAATATAGATTTTTTTTGCAAAAATACTCGAATAAAAAAAATATTCGAATAAAAAAACCGAATAATTTTTTAATATTTGATTATTATATAAATTTTCTAATATAGATTTGTGTACAAAAATACTCGAATAAAAAAACCGAATAATTTTTTATCATTTGCATTTTTGAAGAAAATTAATAGAATTATTTTTCAAATAAAAACCGAATATTGGAATATTGGTGAATTTTTGTGATAAGATTTTTATAAAAATATTCGAGTAATTATTCGATTAAAATATTCGAATATTCGTATAAATTTTAATAGTATATAATTTTATAAATTTATAAGTTTTTTTACAAAAATACTCGAATAATTATTCGAATAAAAAAACCTAATAATCGAATCAAAGAAAAAAAATTTTTTTTCTAAATTTTTATATTATTTTATCAGAATTATTAAAAAAAATTTACGTGAATTAATCGAATAAATAAAAACCGAATAATCGATTTTTACTTATATTTATTAAATTTTGGTTTTGTTTTTGGTTGGTGACGCAAACTTTTATTTCATTATAAATCTCTTTGTTTGATAAAATACAGTTTTAATCAAATTTAAATATTGCCTACTTTTGGGATAACTTTCCTGCTATTTCCAATCTAAAGGGTGTGATTGGGTGTATGACTAAATAATGAGGGAGTTTTTTCAAATTTTTAGCTTTTATTTTGAAACTGTTGTAAAATATAGATTTAATCAAATTATTGACCATTGTTAGCTATGAGCTTTATTTGCCTTTCAAGGTCTCTCAGCTTCAATTCGTATGGTACCCAATTTTCCAGCTTTTGAATGAACCCTGCTGCTCGCAAATCAAACGTTTTGAAATTGCAGCTTGAGTAGCTCCCAATGATTTTGCACATAGTGACTATTTACAATTTTAAACTACTAAACTGCTTTTATTTTCAATAAAAAGTATTCGGCTTACACAGTACAACATTTTTCAGTTCATTGCTTTGGGACTCAATTCTGACAATTGCACGTGAAAGTAGCCCCAAAAATAAGAACTTCTGCATCATTAGTTTTGTCAAGTTGGCTGCCGTATTAATTTAATGGCCATACGAATTTTTTTTTCCTCAAGGTGGATTTTTATCACTTTTTCTATATTTTAGCACGGTTATATCTCGTATACCGTACGGAATATCTCTTTTGTGTCTGAAGCAAAGTTGTAGATATTGAATAGTAGAAAAAAAGTACGGAACATACCTACCCGAAAAAGGTGCATCCAGTGCCTTAAAAATCGCAAAAATGCCCATTTTTTTAAATTTTTTACCAATTTTTCACCTTTTTTGCTCAATAGCTGGATTACAAATCCAATTATGGACTGATAACCATGAAATTAGGTCGTGTGATTTGTGTCTATATAAAAGTTATTTATCATGAATTTTGTATGTATACCATAATTTTTAACAGATTTATTCACTTTAAAGTGATTTTCGGAAGCTGGTCTTATATGTGAGCTATGAATAATTATGGACCGATCATAATAAAATTTTTTGACATGAATTTTGTATATATAAAACTTATTTGGAGCGAAATTTGTGTATATACATATATAAATTAAACATTTATGACCGATAAAGTCCAATTTCGGGAGGACATTTGTATGGGGGCTAGGTGAAATAATTAACCGATTTCAGCCAATTTCAACAGTTTTCGTCCTTGGGCCGAACAAATTATATGTACCGAATTTGTTTATGATCGGTCCATAATTAGTCATAGCTCACATATAAGACACGCTTCCGAAAATCACTTTAAAGTGAATAAATCTGTTAAAAATTATGGTATACATACAAAATTCATGATAAATAACTTTTATATAGACACAAATCACACGACCTAATTTCATGGTTATCAGTCCATAATTGGATTTGTAATCCAGTTATTGAGCAAAAAAGGTGAAAAATTGGTTAAAAAATTTAAAAAATGGGCATTTTGGAGATTTTTAAGGCACTGGATGCATTTTTTTCGGATAGGTATGTTCCGTACTTTTTTTCTACTATTCAATATCTACAACTTTGCTTCAGCCACAAAAGAGATATTCCGTACGGTATACGAGATATAACCGTGCTAAAATATAGAAAAAGTGATAAAAATCCACCTTGAGAAAAAAAAAATTCGTATGGCCATTAAATTAATACGGCAGCCAACTTGACAAAACTAATGATGCAGAAGTTCTTATTTTTGGGGCTACTTTCACGTGCAATTGTCAGAATTGAGTCCCAAAATCATGTGTTGTACTGTGTTATTTAAAGGAAATAAACTACTGTCTTTAAAAGGTAAAAATAACAATATCTTAAATTTTGTACAGGTAACGGCAGTTGAGCTGAAAGGGTATTTTAGGGGTGGCGGTAGCCAACATTTGCAAGAATGCATAACACTCAATCCTTAAAGAGAATATCGAGCCCTTAGTGCCAAATTATCGTAAGCGACAAAACACAAATTGTACAGGAGAAGGTTTTTTCGATTATTTTGAAATTTATACATAGAATTAAAAATGTTATGATGCGATATAATATAATTTCGTTCAAGCTATTTGTCTATTTTTCAAAAATATTTATAACTTTTGACAATTAAAAATTCATGGAATACTTTATTGAAAAATATGACAAAAAATATTTTTTTATTGAATTTTTGCATAGATACAAATTTTTCGAATTGAAATAAAATTGTTATTTATGAATAGTTTTTAATGAAATTTCACAGTTATGTAAAATTTTCTATTCAAAATGGAAAAATAAAAACGAATTTTGAAATTTATTATCAGCAATCCCGCAATTCCCAAAAAAGTGTTGAAAAATCCCAAAAATGGAAATTTTTAGTTTTTTGGCTATAATATCCATACCAGGGTCGGAGTTATCGGAACCCTTTACAAAAGAATTAAAAGCATATTGGACCATCTAAAATCGGTTACTATATTTTGATATCGAATATGTGATTTGAGAATTTTTGCCCTAAAATTTAATTTTACATAAAAAATAGGTGTTTTTTGAATGGACCTGGTCCCTTCGGTAACAACAATTTTTTAATTTTTTTTCATTTAAAATATTTTATGAAAACTTAGCTTTCAGAAAGTATAAATTCCTTATACATCCTCTTAAAATTTTTTTGCTATAACTCAAAAAGAAAAAAAGTTCTTTTTTCCCAAAAAATTAGCGAAAAATCGCCTTTTTAAAGTTTTTAAATTCATATGCATATAACTTTGGACTTAGTCATTATTTTCAAATAGTTCTTTTTCTATTTGCCACATACATATGTTGTTAGTCCAATGAAGAAAAACTGGAGAAAATCGGAAAATATTTGGATACGCTGTTATCAAAAAACTGGAGTATGTTGGGTAAAAATATTGAAAAATTAATTTTCAAATGCGAATATCTCCTAAGCCATAAGAGGTAATTGATAGCTACGATTAGATCTTTTCTAGCGCTCGATGAAAAGATTTTATATGTGTAATTAAATTGAAATCGGAACACAAACGAAGAAATTGGATAATTTTAAAAATGTAATATTCCCGAGGTGTCCTACTTTGAGGATTCTTGGTCGCTACCCTGGTGGGCAACTGAGGTCCTCGTTCAGAACTTAAACTCGACAGCACTTCTTCTTTGTGCATGTGAAATTTCATTCAAACCAATCTAACCATTTAGAAGTTACAGATTTATTTCCATCTTTTTTTTCTATACCACTATGTGTCGCTTACGATAAAATTCGTTTACTGTAAAAGGTAAACATTGACTTACGATAAAATCTTACCCCCTATAATTTTGAAGTTTTTAACAATTTTGATATTCTGAGAAACATCAGTCGGTCCATAAAATTTTAATTTTTGCAATAAAAAAAAATTTAGAAAATGTCGCTTACGATAATTTGGCGCTAAGGGCTTGATATAACAACTCATTATAATGAATGTACTGAAAGTACTGGTTGTGCTTGTTTTGCCGAAAATATTGTCATTATGTCTGAAAGTGTATCGAATGAGTCGTCAACGTAAACCAGATGTCATTTCTCATATTCGGTCATTATATGTTCATATTTACGGCACATTTTGATTAAATTCATACAGATGTTCCCTTCAAATCTTAAAACTACTGGCTGCAGAATGTCAAACGTTTCTAAACTCTATTGTTCTCCTGAATCTAAAAAGCTCAAAAAGCCATTACGTCCACTAATATTTACTGCTCCACGAGGCCTAGGGTAACGTGGTTATTGTATGTTTAGCTATTTAATCCAGCCTTCAATTGTAAAGTTAAATGGAATCCCCCTTTATAAGTTATTCACATTTAAATTTATTTAAAACAAGTAAGAAAGTATGGTCGGTCAAGCCCGACCATATAATACTCTACATTAAGTAAAAGAGCAAAAACATTTTTCTTTTAAAATTTCAATAATTTATATTTTTGAGTGATTTTCGGAAGTGGGCCTTATATGGGGGCTACGACCAATTATGGACCGATCACCATGAAATTAGGTCGTGTGATTTATATCTATATTAAAGTTAACTATGTTGAATATTGTGTGTATACCAACATTTTTAAGCGATTTATGCATGTTAGAGTGATTTTCGGAAGCGGGTCTATATGGGAGCTATGACTAATTATGGACCGATCGTAACAAAATTTGGTGACATGAATTTTGTGTATATAAAACTTATATGGAGCGGAATTTGTGGAGATACATATATAAATTAAGCATTTATGACCGATAAAGTCCAATTTCGGGAGGACATTTGTATGGGGGCTAGGTGAAATAATGGACGGATTTCAGCCAGTTTCAACAGATTTGGTCCTTGAGCCGAAAATAATATGTACCAAATTTCATCGAAATATCTTCAAAATTGCGACCTGTACCAGCCAGCCGACCAGACGGACGGACGGACATCGTTTAATCGACTCAGAAAGAGATTCTAAGTCGATCGGTTAAGGTGGGTGTTAGACTAATATTTTTGGGCGTTACAAACATCTGCACAAATGCATTAAATCCTCCCTACTATAGTGGTGTAGGGTATAAAAAAATTATAAACCGAAGATAATATATTCATAGTAAAAATAAAATTTAAATGATTAACATTTTTTCCTGACCTTTTTGCTCTTTTTATATTTATTTAATTATATTTGTACTTATTTAGTGATTCATACAAATACGGTATATTTACTTTTCTTAATGAAAAAAACAACCAATATTTTTAAACAAAAGTTATTGCTAAAGATGCCATTAATTGATAGGGGACTCCCCTGTCGCTTAAATTGATAAGAGTGTTGCAATGTAAATACGCTTATCATCAATTAAAAGCTAGAGCAAGAGGCCACAAGATGAGAAATTATCTGTATAAATACATAAGTACATTAGTGTCTATAAATACAATGGGTAATTCCATATGATTAACTGATTGCCTACACAGAGAAAACAGATTCGTGATAGCAACCGAATTTGTTGCCAATCGAATGATTCTGTCTTAGTTGCCGAATTTTACAGTTGTGGCTACAATATTTTGGAAGGGACAACTAAAATTTGGTTGCCTCAACTGAAAATCTTCTTTATCAACTGACTTTCTGTTGTAAGAACTGAAAAATTCAATGTGTGCAACCGAATCATTCGATTGGCAACAAATCCGTTTTCTATGTGTATAAAGACTGGAATTTAAATTTGCTGGAGAATATAATATTTATTATATGGAAAGCCTCATATACAAGATAATTGGAAATACCAAGTACTATATGTACTTTTGTGGTGTAAAAAAGCAATTTAAAAATCTTTATAAATAAAATTTACAATCTTTGTGCTGTTCAGAGACAACTCAACACCAGCATACATCAGTCGTTTTTTAAAAATATGAGGCAAAATATTTTGAAAATTTGTTTAGTTGTAAGCCTGGCTGCAGTTACATTAGCCACCCATACTCCCCAGGTATCCACCACAATTTTGGATGGTAATTTTTGGCTAAAATATGTTCTACATAAGTTTAATTTAAATAAAAATTGTTATAGGATTTCCCAATGATCTAAATATTCATCCATTTGTAAATGTGGGCAACAAATTGTATCATTTTGGACAAAGCAAGGTAAATTGAATAATTGTTATCTTGAAAAACCTAAATTATTTCATTTAAATTTCTTTTTAAGGTTACTTGGTACAAAGCTTTTCTGATTTGCCGTTCCCTGGGTGGCTTCTTGGCCTCTTTCGATAATCAGCAAGAATTGGCCGCCTTATCCGATTATATGGTTGGCAAATATCCCTTAGATCGTTGGTGGTGGTTGTCGGGTTCTGATCAGGATTCCGAAGGTGATTTCTATTGGTATCGCACTGGTGAACGTATTAGTTATGCCGATTGGTCTGGTGGCCAACCCGATAATGCTGGTGGTCATGAGAATTGTGTTCATTTGTGGTATCAAAATCCAAAGTATCAAATGAACGATTGGATGTGTAATCAGCCGGCGTATTATGTGTGTGAAGCTGATAAGCCAAAGACTATAGCTGTTAGTGTGTTTTAGGGAGAAAGGTATTGCAAAAAAATAATCAAGCATTTTTCTTAATTAAATTTTTACTTAAAATTCATGACAGTAAGAAAATTTGTTTCATTCTCTAAAATGTGGACAAAAGATTAGTTTTTCCTGAAAATCTAATCTTACACAGTTGGGCAGAATCAAATATTTTTGGAAATCAATCTGGAATTTCTAAACGGCTTGTCCGATCGCCATAAAATCTGACCTGGAAGTAGCCAAGGAGTATTCGAGTTTAAGTTATTAAAATGGGCCTTACAAATGCTCCAGGGTCGGCGCACGGTGGCTCATATCTCAATTTCATCGGCCAAAAGTCCAACTTTTTGTTAACTCCGATTTCAACATTTTTAATGCCATTCAATAGTAAACACATTGAAACTAAGGTAGCCAAAAAATTAGATAAAAATATTGTCAATTGCGTGCGTGGCATGCTGTTAAAGTCAAATATTTTATGTCATTTTATAAAAATGTGATTTTTGTAAATTTGATCAGAACTAAATTATCATTACTCGCAAACTGTTATAGATAATTGGATGATTTTTCTTTTGTTATGTTGGCAAGATAATAGTCTTTAAAAGCTGATATGATTTGTCACTGTACCGTTTATAGCTGATGTGTTATTAATTTTTTTTCTCAGGTACTATATTTAAGCCAAATTTGAATTTCAGTGGAATAAAAGTGCTTAGCGTCAAAAGGGGTTAAACAAATTTTACTACCAGGAGAAAGTCCAAAGTGTCCTCTTTAAGCCTATATATACTTGTTGACCTGTTTTGAACTGTTTGTTGAACACGTGTTTCATTTGAATGAAATTACTCCCAAATTTTTGTTCTATTTTTATTTTACTTGTTCATATGAATGGCGCAAAGTACAAGTCGCAATTTTGAAGATATTGCGATAAAATTTGGCACATAAATTTTTTTCGGCCCGAGAACAAGGTCTATTGAAAATTACTGAAATCGGTACACTATTTCACCTAGCACCCATACAAATGTTCTCCCGAAATTATACTTTATCGATCGTAAATGGTTAATTTATATATGTATCTACACAAATTTTGCTCCAAATAAGTTTTATATAAACTGAATTAATGTCACCTAATTTTGTTACGATCGGTCCATAATTAGTCATAGCTCCCATATAGACCCGCTTCCGAAAAACACTTTAACGAGCATAAATCTCTTGAAAATGTTGGTATAAACATAAAATTCAACAGAAATAACTTTCAAATAGACATAAATTACACGACCTAATTTCATGGCGATCGGTCCATTATTAGTCATAGCTCCCATATAAGACCTCCTTCCGAAAAACACTTTAACGAGCATAAATCTCTTAAAAATATAGGTACAAACATAAAATTCAACAGAAATAACATTCATATTGACATAAATTGCACGAACTAATTTCATGGCGATCGGTCCATTATTACTCATAGCTCCCATATAATGCCCTCTTCCGAAAATCATTCACTAAAATAAATTATATTGTAGGGTATTACATAGTCCAGCATGGCCGAACATACTTCCTAACTTGTTATACCCTACACCACCATAGTGGAGAGGGTATTATGAGTTTGTGCAGATGTTTGTAACGCCCAAAAATATTAGTCTAACACCCACCTTAAAGTATACCGATCGACTTAGAATCACTTTCTGAGTCGATTAAGCGATGTCCGTCCGTCCGTCTGGTCGGCTGGCTGTCCATGTAAACCTTGTGCGCAGAGTACAGGTCGCAATTTTGAAGATATTTCGATCTAATTTTGTGCATATTATTTTTTCGGCTCAAGGACCAAGCCTATTGAAACTGGCTGAAATCGGTCCACTATTTCACCTTGCCCCCATACAAATGTCCTCCCGAAATTGGACTTTATCGGTCATAAATTTTTAATTTATATATGTATCTCCACAAATTCCGCCCCAAATAAGTTTTATATACACAAAATTCATGTCACCAAATTTTGTTACGATCGGTCCATAATTAGTCATAGCTCCCATATAGACCCGCTTCCGAAAATCACTTTAACGTGCATAAATCGCTTAAAAATGTTTGTAAACACACCAAATTCAACACAGTTAACTTTAATATAGACATAAATCACACGACCTAATTTCATGGTGATCGGTCCATAATTGGTCATAGCCCCCATATAACCCCACTTCCGAAAATCACTCAAAAATATAAATTATTGAAATTTTAAAAGAAACATTTTTTTTGCTCTTTTACTTAGTGTAGGGTATTATATGGTCGGGCTTGACCGACCATACTTCCTAACTTGTTTTTATCTGCTGATAACTTTTTTAATAAGTATAGCTGATTCAAAAAACAAAAAATTTCCATTTCCATACTAAATGCTATACAAAAATTAAAAGTTCAACTTTAACCTTAAATTGCGCAACAACTGCTGAACCGATTTTAATGAAATTAAAACTGGAAAACAATTCTGTTATCTGTCCACCAAAAAAATTTCTAAAATATCTCTATCGGTTCAAAAGTTACAGAGTTTTGACCGATGAAAAACGAAAATGAGCCACTGTGCGGCGGTTTGGGGGCTCAAATTAGGGTACTTTCGACATGGAAACTTTTTAAACCTGTGCCATTTTTTTTGTGTCCCATTCGATACTTTTGGAAAGCGGGCCAATGCGAGAAGCTTGGATTTTCAGGGTTAATGCGGCTAAAAATAGAAGAAGTTGTCCAAGGAAAATGAAACTTGGCACATAGGCATTTTTTGTTTGAATCAAGAAAAATTTGAAAAATCAAAATGATCCGCCCACTTTTACGCCCACCTCCCATAGAAAGTGAAAATTAAATTTTGACCTACGGCATTGATTTTTCTCACTTAGGTTTTTTAAATCATCAGAATCATTTGTGTGAAATTTGATATCCGCCCACTTTTACGCCCACTTCCCATACAACTTGTATTGAAAAAGTTTCATAACTCCCTTGATTTTTAATGCATCAACTCAATTTTCTCAAAAAATAAATATTATAATTGTAGAATGAGCTCCTGAAAATATATACCTGATTCGCCCACTTTTACGCCGATCTCCCATATGAAATGTCCACTGGTAAAGTTGACCATATTAAAAAGCGGCGTTCTTTTAAATAATAAAAAATAATACTAAAGAGGACAGATTAAGACTTTTATAGTCCGATTTGTCCCTTTAAACAAATAAATAAATAAAAAGTTACCTAGATTTGACGTTGATCGACTGGCTTGGGATTACTTACTAATTTAAGTATAAAAAATAACAAAACACCCAGGAAAGGAGATAAATTTCTCCTTCCTACATCTAAAGAATTATGGCAACAACAACATGCATGAACGAAAATTCATGTTTTCTTACTTTATCACTATATCACTTTATAGTTTTTACTATTTGTTTTTGAAAGGATCAGGTAGGAGCAGCTGAATTTTTTTTTAGCTTTTAGCTGAGACTTCAAGCTGTAATTCGACATCTTTCGTTAAACAGCGCTCCACAGCGCTAAAAAGATGCAGTCCACTGAAGTTGATGAACATTGAAATTTTGATGTTGTTTATATTTTGTTCTACGAAATTTTTTATATGGCACTTTTTCCAACTTTTTTTTAATGCAAATCTCATCTATGGCAACTGTCATTTACGAAAATATACAACAAAGCCAAATGATAAGTTTACTGTGATTGTACCAAAAGATTGAATATACAGTAAATTTGCATGCCATTTTAAACAAGCGAATATATATGAACTTTGATCGTGTCTGTCCAAACAAATAATAAATATATCAGCCTAATATTACGGAATCATAATATTCAGATATCTGACAACAAAATACCAAAAAATTATCCAAATCGGCGAACATGAAAAAAATGAATTTCGGCCACTCTTCAACCAATGTGCGCCGTCCTTGAGATTTGTTAATTGTTTTCGCGAATGCAAGTCGTAACGGAAATTGTAAACATTTAAAATCGAATGCTATATCGGTCGTCCTATCAAAATGTCTTCTTCTTTGTACTATCCTTTAAGTATTGTTGCTTTTTTACGGCGTCGGGTGCCATTATGTTTCGTAACATTATGATTACCGATCCTACTTTCAGTTAGAGATTATGAAGCGAGTTTAAAACCTCTGTTGGATAGTTGGCGACATCATCTTGGGAAGTAACGGAATCCAGCGATTTGTACGACATCAATTTCACTTTGAATCATAAAATTAAATTCGTCAATATCAATGTTTTTTGCAGCCAAATAGGTGGTTGGTTTATGTTTCGTAATCCGAATTTTAGTTGGTGATTGTGAGGTGGTAATCCGAGAAATTCCAGCGAGTTTAATAACTCTATTGGATAGCTGACGACATCATATCGTGAAGTAACGGAATCCACCGATTTGTACGTCATCAATTTGACAGCAATTTCACTTTGAATCTTAAAATTCAATTCGTCGTCATCAATTTTTTTCGCAGTCAATTTAGCACGTTCGCTCAACCAATCATGATTTTTGTAATTGTGTGCAACTTTTGGAAACACCTTACGGATCAGTTCGGATTTTGATTTGGAGAACTGGCAGAAAGTGACGAGAAGTTGAATGCAGCCCATCGAAATGTCAACCCAGATTTTTCTGTTGCCAATGTTTATAAAATACTTCTCCAGATTGATCGTTCTGCAGCTCGGCACTCATGTTCACATTCAATTTGAGTTTCTTGAGGTGTTTCCACAAAACAGACGACTTCAAATATGCATTGGAATCCCTGGCATTGTTTACCGAAAATCTCCTGCCAACTGAACCATGGCGCCACTAAACCGGCATTGATTGTTTCGTAAATCTTGCAACATTTTGTGTAATGCCTCCAATTACTTTTTACACTCATACCACACAATCAGTTTGGTTTGCTGAAAAACTGTATCTGTTGCACTGTTCTTGGAAATGTTGCATGTTGATTTGAATATTCAATTGCAACTTGAGTGCTGAATGATCAGTTGGACTGCCTTCCAACAACGTAGGTGCAATTCTTCATGAAGCAATTGCAATATCATTCTACGAACGTATCGTTGTCAAAATCAACGCAAAATCAGTTCGAAAACAAATCTCTACAGATCCATATTTCACAACTTTCATGAGAGTGTCATACGCATATTTTTGTTTCCGATCAGTGAAACGTTTGTTCGAACTGATTCCCTCAAGGCATCGCAATCTTATTGTTTTTCGCGTCGCAACTCTTGATTAAATGCGTCCTACATCGGACGATTGGGAGCTGTCATGCATAACTCAGATACTACCTTGTTCAACATCATCAAGCACATGTTCTCAATTAATAGCAAAGCCTCGTTGTAAATTTCCTCGCTCAGTTGCAAATTTAGATTTGATGTTCTAATATGCATCTGATGCAAAATATCATCAAACATGGAATCTTTGTATTTGCTCCACAAATCAGTCGGTTTGGAAGGGAAGCATGTTGAGAGAACTATCGAAAATAATGTTTGAATTTGATGAAAACCCAGCATATCCGATTGTGTATTCCTAATGGTTGTCATTCTCTAACAATCGCAAGCGTTGACACGCTTCTCTATACTCTTCACACAATTCAGCATTTATAGTTCGCAAATCTTGGATTGATGTTTGTCCATGAACATTGACTAATAGCAAACGCAAATAGAAACACTCATCGTTTCTTGGATGGGCAGTATAAATGCGATCTAATGAGTCGGTGGAATATAAATGGACTGGAACTGGATTTCCTTGATTCCGCCCTTGAAATTTCTTTGAGAATTGATGCCAAGTATAATATGTTGGAATTTCGAAGTATAGAAGCGTTCGAGCAAATTTATCATTCCGGAACATTTAAAAAAATCTGGTCAATGTTGTAGATGGCAGTCGATCAACTCATTGTAATACATTCTCCTCAGTAAAGAAAACTCTTTGATCATTTTCCAGATGGACGGCTAAATGAACAACAGTTGGATGTCTTTCATGAATGGCAAATGAAAAAGTGCGCCAAATTGCTTTGTTACTGCTAACATAGAGGCCCATTTGAAATTGAGTGACTTAATTATAGGAATACTCCAATCACAGCGCCTTTGTTTAAATATTTTCAGATATATTTGAAAAGTGGGCGTGGTAATTTTTCTTTCTGTAAAAAGCTTTTGTGGACTAATGCAAACATTTAAAAAAAATTACACAAATCGGTCCAGGCGTTCTGCGAGTTTAGATATATCGAAAAAAAGTGGGCGTGGTAAATTTTTCTTCCTTTCCGTAAAAACTTAAATTGGATTACTACATTTAAATAGGAAGTTAGTCATATCGGTGCAACCCTTTTCCGATTTTATATAAATCGAAAAAAGTGGGCGTGGTCAATTTTTCTTTCCGTAACCAAAACCGTAACGTTGAACTATCACGAAAATTAAAAAAAGTTTCCAAATCGGTCCAGCCGTATACTCAGGATTAACGACTTTTTAAAAATGGTTACATACACCATGGAAATCAATAAATACTCTTCCTATAATATGTAGTGTAGTGAAATAAAGAAACTTTAATAGATGATGTCACTATTTTAGCTGTTGGTCGTTCGGTTGATAACCCAGGCACACTAGCACCAAAAACTACTCAATATTTATTGTTACAATCATAAAGAGAATTCAGCGATCACCATAAAAGTTTTACACAAAAACAGAATTTCAATGGCTAGCTTTAATGGTTGATAGTTAATGTGGTTCCTTTAGTGCCAGTACTAGTAGTAGTGGTAGCACTACTAGTGTCATTTCCTTTTTTTTTTTTTGAAAATCGTTACATAGATTTTATTTCCTCTTTGTAACTGTTGTCGTTAGTTTTTTACTGTACTTTTGAATACCCTTCAACATGAGTTAGGGTATAAATAAGTTTGTCATTCGGTTGGTAAAACTTAACATCCTTAACTATTGTCAAGTAGATATAACAAATTCCGTATGCTAGTAGAAATCAATTTATAGATCGTCTCAGATATCTAAAGGATCGCCAGATATTATATCAATATATCAGTTATATATTCGAGAATTTTGGTATTGAAAATCAAGAAAATCGTTTTATTCATAGAGCAGATATGGAAAAAAATCACCACTACCTCGATTTGTTGTCAATATTTTTAGATTTATCTCGAATATTCTAAAAAGAAGGCTATATAAGATTCGTCACAGCTAACTATAGCCCTCTAACTTGTTTTTATTGTTTTATTTTGCAGTGTTTTTATATATATATTTTGTTGTACTTCTATATTTTTTAAGAGGAATTTCAAATCTGCGGTTATTGAGTGTCATTTTCAACAACAAAAAAACTGTGTTTAAGCTTTTAGTACTCGTATATTTGAATTTGCAGTGGTTTACTTTGTTTTTGTTTATGGCGGATTTGTGGCCAAATGTAGTTTATATTTTTTTTTAGTTATTTTATTATAACAATCCTCTCTAAATGGAATACTCAACAGAAATTCTTTGTGTGTGGAAAAAAAATTGGTTAAATTATTTAAATCCCGGGTTTTTACTGTATGAAAAAAATCCTAAACTTTTTTAAATTTAGTTGCTTTAAATGTTACTAGGACATGGCCAGTTTTCAGCCTTAAACCGTTGATGGATTTTTGTAATTTTTTTTCCTTTTAGAGGGAAATATTTCATTTGTTATTCATCACTTGTTTAGATTTAAATTCATTGAGTGGTTTGGTTTTTCGGAAAATGTAAAAAAAAGAAATAGCGCCTCTAGAATTACAATAGTGTTGACTTAATGGTAGTTTAGAGGAAGTTTTGATTTTAATTTTGTAGTTGAAACTATTTTGTAAATTTGTTTAAAGAAGAGAAAATGGAAACAGTTTATCATTATATGCAAAAACATGTCATGAACTGAGTGATGACTAGACTATGACTAGACTATGACTAGACTATGACTAGACTATGACTAGACTATGACTAGACTATGACTAGACTATGACTAGACTATGACTAGACTATGACTAGACTATGACTAGACTATGACTAGACTATGACTAGACTATGACTAGACTATGACTAGACTATGACTAGACTATGACTAGACTATGACTAGACTATGACTAGACTATGACTAGACTATGACTAGACTATGACTAGACTATGACTAGACTATGACTAGACTATGACTAGACTATGACTAGACTATGACTAGACTATGACTAGACTATGACTAGACTATGACTAGACTATGACTAGACTATGACTAGACTATGACTAGACTATGACTAGACTATGACTAGACTATGACCAGACTATGACTAGACTATGACTAGACTATGACTAGACTATGACTAGACTATGACTAGACTATGACTAGACTATGACTAGACTATGACTAGACTATGACTAGACTATGACTAGACTATGACTAGACTATGACTAGACTATGACTAGACTATGACTAGACTATGACTAGACTATGACTAGACTATGACTAGACTATGACTAGACTATGACTAGACTATGACTAGACTATGACTAGACTATGACTAGACTATGACTAGACTATGACTAGACTATGACTAGACTATGACTAGACTATGACTAGACTATGACTAGACTATGACTAGACTATGACTAGACTATGACTAGACTATGACTAGACTATGACTAGACTATGACTAGACTATGACTAGACTATGACTAGACTATGACTAGACTATGACTAGACTATGACTAGACTATGACTAGACTATGACTAGACTATGACTAGACTATGACTAGACTATGACTAGACTATGACTAGACTATGACTAGACTATGACTAGACTATGACTAGACTATGACTAGACTATGACTAGACTATGACTAGACTATGACTAGACTATGACTAGACTATGACTAGACTATGACTAGACTATGACTAGACTATGACTAGACTATGACTAGACTATGACTAGACTATGACTAGACTATGACTAGACTATGACTAGACTATGACTAGACTATGACTAGACTATGACTAGACTATGACTAGACTATGACTAGACTATGACTAGACTATGACTAGACTATGACTAGACTATGACTAGACTATGACTAGACTATGACTAGACTATGACTAGACTATGACTAGACTATGACTAGACTATGACTAGACTATGACTAGACTATGACTAGACTATGACTAGACTATGACTAGACTATGACTAGACTATGACTAGACTATGACTAGACTATGACTAGACTATGACTAGACTATGACTAGACTATGACTAGACTATGACTAGACTATGACTAGACTATGACTAGACTATGACTAGACTATGACTAGACTATGACTAGACTATGACTAGACTATGACTAGACTATGACTAGACTATGACTAGACTATGACTAGACTATGACTAGACTATGACTAGACTATGACTAGACTATGACTAGACTATGACTAGACTATGACTAGACTATGACTAGACTATGACTAGACTATGACTAGACTATGACTAGACTATGACTAGACTATGACTAGACTATGACTAGACTATGACTAGACTATGACTAGACTATGACTAGACTATGACTAGACTATGACTAGACTATGACTAGACTATGACTAGACTATGACTAGACTATGACTAGACTATGACTAGACTATGACTAGACTATGACTAGACTATGACTAGACTATGACTAGACTATGACTAGACTATGACTAGACTATGACTAGACTATGACTAGACTATGACTAGACTATGACTAGACTATGACTAGACTATGACTAGACTATGACTAGACTATGACTAGACTATGACTAGACTATGACTAGACTATGACTAGACTATGACTAGACTATGACTAGACTATGACTAGACTATGACTAGACTATGACTAGACTATGACTAGACTATGACTAGACTATGACTAGACTATGACTAGACTATGACTAGACTATGACTAGACTATGACTAGACTATGACTAGACTATGACTAGACTATGACTAGACTATGACAAGACTATGACTAGACTATGACTAGACTATGACTAGACTATGACTAGACTATGACTAGACTATGACTAGACTATGACTAGACTATGACTAGACTATGACTAGACTATGACTAGACTATGACTAGACTATGACTAGACTATGACTAGACTATGACTAGACTATGACTAGACTATGACTAGACTATGACTAGACTATGACTAGACTATGACTAGACTATGACTAGACTATGACTAGACTATGACTAGACTATGACTAGACTATGACTAGACTATGACTAGACTATGACTAGACTATGACTAGACTATGACTAGACTATGACTAGACTATGACTAGACTATGACTAGACTATGACTAGACTATGACTAGACTATGACTAGACTATGACTAGACTATGACTAGACTATGACTAGACTATGACTAGACTATGACTAGACTATGACTAGACTATGACTAGACTATGACTAGACTATGACTAGACTATGGCTAGACTATGACTAGACTATGACTAGACTATGACTAGACTATGACTAGACTATGGCTAGACTATGGCTAGACTATGACTAGACTATGACTAGACTATGACTAGACTATGACTAGACTATGACTAGACTATGGCTAGACTATGGCTAGACTATGACTAGACTAGACTATGACTAGACTATGACTAGACTATGACTAGACTATGACTAGACTATGACTAGACTATGACTAGACTATGACTAGACTATGACTAGACTAGACTATAAGAGATCTATTTAAAAAATTTAATACTTTAAATTCCTGATATTATTTTTTTGTATTCTATCATTTGATAACTTAATTAAAATGCATGTTAAGGAAATTTTTGCTTCATTTATTTAAAAACTGCTTTCATTTATTAAACATAATCAAACTTTATAAACAAAATAGTACTTTATAACAATTACTCCCTAATTGTTATACGTTTATTATAAAATTCCATCATAGAACTAATCAACATTCTAAAAAGCTCCCTTTTTAATATACTAAGCCCCCTATCAACTCCCCAAAAACCTAATTGACTCATATACATATGCTAAACAACAGGTGTAATGGAGAACTGAAATTTAAATTTTCTACAAATTAAGGATATGTGCGTGTGTTTGTTTGTATAATAAGTTTGAAATTTCTATTTATGGTCGGTCGTTGTTGTTTTAGACGTAATTTATGCAAATTGCAAACGGCAACAGGAACTAAATTGTATTGCATATTTTATAAAATTGCAATTGAGAGACAGGCATAAGCATGATAACTGGAAAAGCATTTAATATGAAATTCCTTTAAATACCCATAACTAGGACCACAAAACAGGTGGTGGTTAGGTGGGAAAAAAGCTTTAACACATGATCAACATAAAATATTTGTTAGAGAGAGCCCATGTAAGCCCAACATAATTAACACAACAAAAACCAAAAATGACACAAAGTATCCACAATATGAATATTTACAATGGATGTAGTTCTACGAGGGCAATCTTACCAGTTATTTAGTAAAGAGATAATCGGAATGTTGATTTCAACCAACATGCTGACATCGTATTTGAATCCTGTATGAAAATTGTTGAAATTACAAATGGAATGACAAATGTGGCGAATCTCCTAATTTTTTCAAATATTGTTTTTTCCAAAAAATTTTTCCCTATTTACAGATTCGAAAAATCACATTATTTAGGAGAATTTTTTAAAGACTGGGTAACATTAATTAAAAGTTTAATAATATGTTGAAGATTATCTTATACCAAATGATTATCCTATTATTCTGATCTCAAAACTCTTTTCAATTAATCTTCGTAAATGGATATCTTTTTGATTTTGAGCATGTATCAGCTATTAATGGAGATGTGTATAATTAATATGATACAAAACATTTTCAAAGTAATATATTAACAGTAAATGTACGTAATAGTTATAAAAATTCGTAAAAAATATTCGTATAATATCTGAATGTCCTTTTTGAAAGGCTTTTTTTATTTTCTCGAATAAGGGTCAAATTGACCCCTAAAGAGAGGAGATAGAGGGTTAATATCTTTCGCAAAAATGATCCCCATAAAATTCCACAATATAAGTCTGACAATAGGAATTCTCTCAGATATTAACTTACAACATTTTTTTTCATTTAGTTTAATGCTGATCAAAAAATTAAAACTTTGATCCACTGTAAAAAAAATTCAGACCAGCTGGGCTATAAGTGCATTCTACAAAAATGATCTACTCAACATGCCCTTTTAGAATTATAGGGTCACTGTTCTGCTTCAATCAAAAAGTCCCAATTTGTTGGACAGTGTAATTAATAGCGAAAATGGATTTTTTGTTAAACTGAAATCCCACATATTCGGGGGAATCCAATCTTTGTCGGAATTGGTTTTGAAAACCACAGAAAAACTAGTGAAAACGAGTTTATTATCGGTTATCGGTTTTACATTCGATCTAGAACTAAATTCTTTATCGATTAAACAAAAAATTAGATTGGATTTCATAAGTCCAATGTATTTTTTTGGCGTTTTCCAAACCGATTCCGACAATGATTGGATTCTGTGACAACCACGATTAATAACAATTTCAGTTTTCGTTTTCAACTCAGACAAGTATATTTCTACTTTAGTAAAAACTGAGAGGTAAAAAAAACGAAAGTGTCAAATAGTTTTTTTTATTAAAAACTCATTATCAATACGCGATTTTACATCTAGGATGGTTCTTTTTCTGCAGGTACTGGTATCCGTGATATCTGATTGATAAAAAGCAGCTGAATTCTTCATGATCTTTTGCTTACGAAAATGACTTTGTTAGTTTTCCGTAAAAACAATCAGAATTGCCCAGCTGATAGTTAAATTGTCCCAAAAAATTGCGAGTTAAAGCATAGTTAACTATTTGCATGGAAGGCGTTTCGAAATAGTAAAAAAACAGAATTTCCTTTATTTCAACAAAAAAAAAATGTGTTTATTTTTTAGCGTAGTAGCATACCCTTCACCATGAGATTCAAGGGTATATATAAGTTTGTTTCCACATTTTTCATTAGCAACCCCACAAAGTATATATATTCTGGATCGTTATAGATATCGAAGTCGATATAGCCAAGTCCGTCTGTATGATGAAATCAACTTTCCGTAGACTCAAATAACTTATATACATCCATCAATATATCGGGAATTCTTCCGGCTCGGTTGCTAGTTAAAATCGACAAAATCGGTCCACAAATGGCTGAGATATAAGAAAAAAACCAGGACAACCTCGATTTTTGCCCCATTTTTTTTGATCTACATATATCTGGATTACTAAGTCATTAATATAGACAATATGGATATCTAATGATAGATATTTCAAAGACCTTTGCAACGACGTATATAAGACCATAGTAAGTTGGTCCTACAATGGGTCAAAATCGGGAAAAAAAATTTTCATTAAAAAATTAGTTTGTCATAAATTCTTTTTTCAAAAAATTTACATACATGATTCAACCATGTAAAATTTCGTAACAATGTCTTCCCCGTATTCCTGTCAACATATGGATTCCGAGAAAAAAGAACAGGACATCTTTTGAGGACAAGAACGAATCAAGCCAATATCGGATACTCTGCTCCAAAGTGTATTACAGAGAGACAAGATAAGAATAGTATTCGGACGGGGCACTGTCTGGACTATATAGCTGGTTAGGCAAGACGTCCCAACCACTTCATTCTAAATTCTTTTTAACAGGTATTGCAACATGTGGCCGAGCGTTGTCATGATGGAACGAATCAGTTGTTTTCAAACGAATCAGATGCATTCGATACAGGTTCTCTGTGATTGTCTGGTCAAACTTCAACAGCTCATAATAGAATATGGAGTATTACCTTAGCGCCATCGATAGCGATTTGGCTGGTTGGTCGGGCTTCATCTACGAATTAACATATGGGTCCATTTTTCATCTCGAGTAATAACTCGGTGCAAAAATTATTTTTTTTAATAGCGTTCAAGCATCATTTCGGACATGAAAAGGTCCCTCAGCTTCAATTCGTATGGTAACCAATTTTCCTGCTTTTGGATGAATTCTGCTGCTTGCAAACGTTTTGAAATTGCTATTTGAGTATCTAACTCTTGTTGAGTTTTACATCAATCTTCATTGAGTAGTGCCTCCAATTGTTGGTCTAAAACTTTTTTGGGTGGCCTCTACTGAACCGCACAAACTATCTATCGCTCATTAAAATCGATGTAACGCATTCACCATAAGCTTTGATGAGCACTCGGTGTGCTTCACCGGTACTTTTTTTTTAAAGTAAATCAAACATTTGTAAACATTCCTTGATGTAAATTGCAATATTTATAGACCCCATTTGTAAAAAAATTTTGGGAAAATTTTCTGCTTTCGGTTCCTAACTTTTCTACAACATTTTCTCGAGCATCAGCAACATAAAAATATTGAACCGGAAGCTGCGAAAAATTTTCCGTACGTCATCTACTATGCAGCGGGTATATTTTTTTATAAAATTTGACTTCAATTTCCGTGCTCTGTCTTTGGCCTCTAAATCTTTAGAAGAGTTCCTGTTAGGAAATTTTTGGGGCTTGTATGTTTGTAAACCTACATTAGCTTTAACTTTTCGTACCAAATAGTCCGAGTACTGAGCTAACCAGATGTGTTGGGAGCTCTTTTGAAAATGCTTTCTATTTATTGGCTTTATCAACATCATGTGGACCATTTCTTCTACACGAACCAGGTTTTCTATCAATGGAAAAGTTCTCCCAATACTGTGTAATAATAATGAAAACAATTTGACGGCAAACCTTTGATTGTTTGACCAACTTTTTGTAGGACCAAGTTGAATTTTGTTGAAAATATTTAATAATTTTTGTACGCACTTTTTTCTCGTCACTCATTTTAATCAGATTAACAACAAATGAACATAATTGATATTAAACATAATAACTGACATACTTTTCAAAGGTAACGTGATAAAAAAAAAAAAAAAATCAAATAATACTTGGGTTAAAAGTTTTAAGGAAAAACATGTGTAAAGGTTTTTTCGATCTCATTCCTTATAAGTTATTCAAAACAAAAACCGCATTCAAAAATACGCCATCTATTAAAAATCTCGAATTTTTAAATCATACGAACAATATATTGTTACTTTCATTTTCATTGTTTTTTTTTAATTTTTTGCAAAAATAATTTTTTTGAATTGTTTTCTTAAATTTTTTAAAGTTTAAAATTTTTTTTGTTTTTCCAATTTTTGTTACTATTTAGCGAAAAAAAAACTTTTGGTGACAAAAAAAATTCGGGATAAAAAATATTTTTTTCGATTTTGACCCATTGTAGGTCCAACTTATTATGGGCTGATATACGTAGCTGCAAAGGTCTTTGAAATATATATCATTAGATATCCATATTGTCAATATTAATGACTTAGTAATCCAGATATACAATGAGCCTCAAAAGTGAGTAAACACCAAAAATTATTTGATTTTTTTTAAGATAATGAAAATCCTAAAATCTATCCATCGATTATAATTTAAAAGTTTAGGTTTGATGGATATTGAGTTGAATAATAAATTTGGTGCTGAAAAAGAAGATTTATGTCGGAATATAATGATTTTTATGATCTTAAAAAAATCAAAAAATGCACTGGTGTATACACACTTCTGAGTCTGAGTGTAGGTAAAAAATATGTAAAAAATAGATGTTATACTGGATTTTTCCTTATATCTCAGTCATTTGTGAACCAATTTTCTCGAACCGGAAGAATTCCGGAGATATTGATGTATGAATCATGTATGTAAGTTATTTGGGGGCTTCGGAAAGTTGATTTCAACAGACAGACAGATGAACATGGCTTAATCGACTCCTCTATCTATAAGGATCCAGAATATATATACTTTATAGGGTCGGAAAATTATATTGTGGAAATTACAAACGGAATGACAAACTTATATACCCTTCTCACGAAGGAGAATTACACAGCTTATAATGTACAAGAAAACACTGGCAATGCAGTTGATGTTAATTCTAACAGCGCCTATGATCAACTGACTGGTTTGATGCACTTCCTACACTATTTATACTCAGCGACATCTTCTAGATTTTTTTTTTTATTCGTTTATTATATTATTCCTACCTTTAATTTCTAGGCCTTACAATATGTAATTAAATCTTAAAAATAAACAATTATGTTCTCTCAGTGGAGAATCATATTTCGAAAATTAGATGAGTGGTAAATCATCATCTAAGTCTCTGTGGATGTTCTCGTTTCTTATGTACCATGGAGCTCACGTCATAGTTCTAAGAATTTTGGATTGTGCCCTCTGTATAAGATCTATACTGGTATTGCTTGCTGTTCCCCATAATTGGATTCCGTATGTCCAAATTGGTTTTAAGACTGTCTTATACAGGATGACTTTGCAGTTAAGGCTTAATTTCGATTGGTGGTGGATTAGCCAGTGTAAATTAGAAGCTTTTAGTTTCATGTGGAGCCGCTTGGCTTCTGTGTGCCGATGCCAAGTAAGACGTCTATCTAAATGAATGCCAAGGTATGTAACGTGGTCAGACTGTGGGATGTTCACACTGTTTAGTGTCACTGGTGGACAATTTCCTCTCCGAAGTGAAAACATTATGTGCTTGCTTTTGATTTCGTTCACCTGTATTCTACAATTTTTTAAACCCGATTCCACGTGCCTGAGATAATTATCAAGGTTTCTAGATGGTACATTTAAGTCCACATGAGGACTAAGAATTGCAGTGTCATCTGCAAAGGTGGAAATTGTTAATTCTTCGGAGTCGGGCAAGTCTGAGGTGTATAATAAGTTGGGTTGGTCCTAGAACACTTCCCTGAGGTACACCAGCATTGATCGCATAGTCGCTTGTCACATAATCGCCGCATTTTATCCTAAACAAGCGATCCGATAGGTAAGACTCTAGTATTTTGTGAGTACTAGAAGGCAGTAGGCATTTAATCTTTTGTATTAGACCTTTATGCCATACCTTATCAAAAGTCTGGGCAACATCTAGAAATATTGCCGAACAGTACTTTTTTAGTTCGAAAGATTTTCGTATCTCTCCAGTTAGGCGGTTAATTTGCTCAATTGTTCAGTGATGTTTACGGAATCCGAATTGATGATCTGGGATAATGTTTTGACTATTTAAAAATGTTAAAATTTTCCCTTGGATTATTCTCTAAAATAGTTTAGAAAAGCAAGGCAATAAGCTAATAGGTCTGTAGGATGATGCCAATGTCCATTCCTCTCTTCCAGATAATTCGTGAATTATCTTAACGGAAATAACTCGAATGTCTAAAATGTTAAATGTTGTCATACTTATAAAGAATAACAATAAAATCCTCTAATTTCTTTATTGAATTTAAAATAATATCAACAATTTTCCTAAGATTTAATTTAATTTCTTTGCCTGTATATTTAAATTTTCAAATGCCTTTTAATATTTATTAAAAATCTAAAACATTTTATGTATTTGTAGCTGCATATTAAATTGTGTGTCAACAGGTCAACAGTCACAGAGTCGAGTGGTTTGTAGGTAGTTTTATGGCAACAAATCAAACATGTAAACACGTCAACGGGCTTATGCAACATTTATTAAAAAACCACATGCTATGTTGTGCAGTAGCGATGAAAAATTAAAGTAAAAATGTATTTATTGCTTAATTAAAAATGGTTTCATTCAAAAAGAATTATTCCGTAAAATCTTTGGGTACAATTTAAAATAGAATAGCTTTCTATAAGCTTTACTTGGCTACTCTCCATATTTTTGTGATTCAATTCTATAACAACTTCTATGTAATGTATTTGTAATGTATAATTACATCAATTACCAGACAGCATTTTAGAAGTTGAATTTGTATAATCGCTAATAAGAAGGTTGTAATTTCGCAATAGATTATTTACAATCCCTGTGGTAATTCCTCCTGTTTATGTATCAATAAATTTATAGTTTATTCGAATGAAATTTTACAATTTAAACTTTCTACCTTTGAGCGTTTTACTTCTGTAGAACATAAGTTGCGTGTTTTAAATTTATTTTTGCCACTAAAACAGTGTCTAGTGCGTATGAGTTTACTCTCAATAAATGTTCATGGGTGCGTATGCATGCAAGTGCGTGTTTATTATCAACATTAATCATACGTATTGTTGCACGGAAATGTTTTTAATTTGCAGCCGTATTTGTAGTAGAACAATCAAACAAAAAAAGGCGAGAAAAACTCAAACTTAAATTAATTTTTGATTAAAATTTTTATTTGAATAGTGCAACTGAATGAAAATAAATTAAATATAAAACAGTTAAATGAAAATTATTTGCAAAATTATGTTTAACTAAGAATTTATTATTCCAGAAACAAACGAAATTTTGAAAAATATCTAACTGCCGGTTTAAGTATTTGGCTTACCCTGATTGTGAGTCAAATTCCAAGAGCAGCTAACTTAAACATCCCATTCTCAGTAAATCAAAATTATGTTTAATAAATCCCTCATCCCCCACCCAAACTCTTGGTCAGACAATTACGCCTTTATTTATGGTTTAATAAGTGTGGAATATTTACCAAACCCTTTGCTAAAGTATTTTCGGACACTATACACTGCAACAAAGACAGCAACTGCAATAACTCCAGCTTACTGAACAAAAGCAAGCAGTTGTTTTAATGTTTTTGTTGTAACATTTCTTTTTTTTTATTTTTATTTTCCATAAAACAGCTTTATTTCTGTTAAAAGCCAAAAACCCACCCACAAACTATCAACGCAACAATTTATGCACTCAACAGCGAAATAGTCGAACCACACTGCTGGCCAGTCATCCAAACCGAGTAGAATTTAAGTAGTTTTTTTTTTTTTTTTTGTTTCGTTTGTTTGTTTTTTATCTGCTCGAGGCAGTTTAATAATGCACGTTAACACCCATGAAAATATTCAGTGCTATAGAAAAATCGTAAATTTTCTTTTATTTTATGCACTTAATTGCGATTCACCAGTGAAATGAATAAAATGTAAGAGAAACGGAAGAGGAAGTGGTGAAACATGTCGCTACATTTTTATCATTAAAGTAATGATTTTAAAGCTTTAACACAACAACATTAAAATAGTTTCTAACAAATGTTTTGAGCGATTTCGTAACTGTAAAAATTTGATAAAGAAAATTAAAAATTTAACGAGAACTTACAAAAATTTCCATAGGAAATTCCAAAGTTATCGATTACTAAGAAAAATTTAAAAAAAAAATTAAAAAGTTATCGATAACTAAGAAAATTTCAAAATTAACGATAACTTAGAAAATTTTCTAAGAAACATTTTTAAATAAAAATCCAATCTAGTTGATAACTAAGAAAAATTTCTAAAAATTCTGATGTTATCGATAACTAAAAAAAATTATAAAACTCCAAAGTTATCGATAGCTAGAAAATTTAAAAAAAATCCAAAGTTATCGAAATTTCCAAACTTATCGATAACTTAAAAAAACTTCAAAATAAAATTCAAAAGCTATCATAACTAAGAATATTTTCTAAAGAAAATTCAACAGACATTGATAACTAAAAAAAATGTTTTAAGGAAAAATCCAAAGTTATCGATAAATAAGAAAATTTTCTTAATAAAATTCCAAAATTATCGATATTTAAGAATAATAAAATTTAATCGAAAACTAAGAAAAATTTCTAAAAAGAAAATTTAAAAAATCCAAAGTTATCAATAGCTAAGAAAAATGTCTGGTGAAAAATCCAAATCGATAACTCAGACAATATTCTAAAAAGATTTCCAATGTTATCGATAACTGAATTTTTTTTTAAAAAATCCAATTTTATCGATAACTTTTTTTAGAGAAAAATCTAAAGTAATCGATAACTAAGAAAATTCAAATGCCATCAATAACTAAAAATATTTGTTTAAAGAAATTTTCAAATATATCGATATCTAAAAAAATTTTCGAAAGAAATTTCCAAATTTATCAAAAACTAAGACAATTTTTTAAAGAAAAAAAGAATCTAATCGAACTGGAAAAATTGTCTAAAGAAAATTCATCTGCGAACAATAACTAAAAAAATGTTTCTAAAGAAAATTCCAGTATTATCGATAACTAAGAAAATGGTTTCTAAAGAAAAACCGAAAGTTATCGATAACTAAGTTTTTTTTAAAAAAAATTGCAAAGCTATCGATAACTAAGAAAAAATTCTATAGAAAAATCTAAACTAATCGATGACTACGAAAATTATTTAAAGAAAATTCAAATTAATAAATTTTTATTTTAAAAATTCAATATTATCGATAACTTAGAAAATTTTCTAAAGAAAAATCTAATCAATCGATAACTGAAAAAATTCATAACTAAAAACATTTTTTAAGAAATTTCCAAAGTTGACGATAATTAAGAAAATGTTTCTAAAGAAAATTCTAAAATTATCGATAACTTAGAATTTTTTTTAAATTCCAAAGATAACGTTAACTAAGAAAATTTTCAAAACAAAAATCCAAACTAATCGATAACTAAAAAAATCCAAATTTATCGATAATGTGAGCATTTTTTTAACAAAAAATTCCAATGTTATCGACAACTAAGCAAAATTTGTACAGAAAAATCTGAACGAAGAATTTTTTTTTTAGAAACTAAGCGATAACTAAGAAAATTTCAAAGTTATCGATAACTAGAAACATTTTTTATAGAAAAATCTCAACTAAGAAAATTGTTTCAAGAAAATTCAATTGCATCGATAACTGAGAACATTTTTAAAGAAATTTTCAAAGTTAGCAATAATTAAGAAAATGTTTCGAATAAAAATTCGAAAATTGTAGATAACTAAGAATTTTTTTTAAAATTCCAAAGATAACGTTAACTAACAAAATTCCTAAAATATCGATAACTGCGAAATTTTTTTTAAAAAAATTCCAAACTTATCGATAACTAAGAAAATTTTCTAAAGAAATGTCTGAACTAAGAAAATTGTTTAAAGAAAACTCAAATGTCATTGATAACTAAAAAAATTTTCTAAAGAAATTTCTAAAATTTATCGACAACTAAGAAAATTCAAAAGTTACCGATAAATAAAAAAAATGTTTAAACAATAATCCAATCTAATCAATAACTGCACAGAAAAAATTATATTTCAATTCAAACATTTATCACATATTGAACTGGTTTCAATTATTTCATAATTGAATCAAGTATTCATGTGCTCAAAAACAAAATTTTCTGATATTTTCTATTGAATTTTAAGTTTTGAATTTGATAATTTTGACAATTCAATATTCGTCATTGGTTGAATTTCAAATACAAAAATTATTTAATAGATAATTTTCGTAATTGAAAACACACAAAAAATAACAAAAATGTGTTTTCAATTACGAAAATTATCTATTCAATAATTTTTGTATTTAAATTTCATCCAATAACGAAAATTTTATATTCAATTGTCAAAATTATCAAATTCAAAACTCAAAATTCTATAGAAAATATCAGAAAATTTTGTTTTTGAGTACATGAATACTTGATTCAATTATAAAATAATTGAAACCAGTTCAATATGTGATATATATTTGAATTGAAACGATTTAAGAAATAGTTTTTTCTGTGTGAGAAAATTGTTTTAAGAAAATTCAAGTGCCATCGATAACTACGAAAATGTTTCTAAAGAAAATTCCAGTTTTATCGATAACTAAGAAAATGGTTTCTAAAGAAAATCAGAAAGTTATCGATAACTAAGATTTTTTTTTAAAAAATTGCAAAGCAATCGATAACTAAGAAAAAAAATCCATAGAAAAATCTAAACTTATCGATGACTAATAAAATTATTTAAAGAAAATTTCGTCGATAATTAATAATTTTTTTTTAAATTCCAAAGTTATCGATAACTTAGAAAATTTTCTATAGAAATTTATAAATAACTAAGAAAATGTTCTAAAGAAAATGTTGTCGATAATTAAGAAAATGTTTCTAAAGAAAATTCCAAAGATAACGATAACTAAGAAAATTTTCAAAACAAAAATCCAAACTAATCGATAACTAAAAAAATGCAAAGTTATCGATAATGTGAACATTTTAAATAAAAAATTCCAATGTTATCGATAACTAACTAGAAACAATCGATAACTAAGAAAATTCCAAAGTTATCGATACTGTGAATTTTTTTAAAAAGAAAATTGTTTAAAGAAATTTCAAATGGCATCGATAACTTAGAACATTTTCTAAAGAAATTTCCAAAGTTACCGATAAATAAAAAAATTGGTTTAAAGAATAATCCAATATAATCAATAACTGAAAATTTGTTGAAAGAATATTCAAATGGCAGCGATAACTAAGAAAATTTAAGTTTTATCGATAACTAAGATTTTTTTTTGGGAATTCCAAAGATATCGATATCTAAGAAAATTTTCTAAAGAAAATCCAACAATTATAGAGAATTTTGAAAATTTCTAAATTAAATTAAAGAGTTATTGATAACACAGGTTAATAAATAATAAAAAAATTTGTTTGGAGAGATACCGTTAGTTGTTTTGTATTAGATGTGCATTGGAACACTATTAATGATTTTAATTTTTTTTATCCTTCGTGTAGTTTTGGATCTACCTTCATTTTTAAATATTGGTTGTCATAAGTAAATTCGTGAGTCCATTTCGTTATCTTTTATGTTAATTTCTATAAATGACGCGTTAAAGCGTTAAAGTGGTGTAACCCACAATTTTTTTTACATTACCAACTATCAATACAAATGTGGAATAAGCTAGCTTTTGGTTTTCAAAAGTAGATGGAGCTGAAAAAATCCTTTTTACACAGAGCATAATATAACAAAGTAATGTAGCAAAAGTCGTGTAAGGTGAATATACCACTAAGCAAATAATTTGGGGTTACACCACTTTTGCGCTGATAGCCTCAAATAAGCATTATGTCCATTTTCACAGTTATCGACAACTAGCTAAATTTGATTAGAAAATCGATAATTAGATAAATTTTTTTAGACAATTTTCACAGTTATCTATAACTCAAAAAATTTGTATAGAAAATGTTTACACTTATCGATAACTGGAAAAATTTTATGAGAAATTGTTCACAGTTATCGACAACTGGCAATATTTCTTTAGTGATTTTTAAATTCATAGTTATCGATAACTTTTCACATTATATTTAGAACTATGACAATTTTCAAATGAAATTTGAAAAGTTATCGATAACTTTGAAAAAAAGGTTTGACAGTAATTTTTCTTAACATTTGTTATGAAAATTGCTATAATTAAAAGTCTTATAAAGTCGACCTCTACCACACTTTTTAATTTCACATTAAATTGTTGTGCTTTTATCTGCATATTTAATTTATATGATGGTTTCCACTGTGGCCAGTACAGTAATTATTACAGTTCATTGATTCAATTAAAGTATTTTAATGTCGTCGAAGATTAAAATATCCTACATAATCCTCTTTTATTATTTGCACACTCACAGACAGATGTACATTTTTAAACATAAACTTTTATTCACTTTAGTATTATATTATAATTATGGCACATTTTTTTTTTTGCATATTTTCCCCAACTATAGCAGTCTGTTTATCACTGCGTATGTGTTTTTCTACAGCGATATCATTAATTATTGTGGTGAAGTCATGATTTTAAAAAACGGCAAAAGGATTATCAACAACTACAATAGTGTACGCAAAATAATTATTTAAAATAATGAGAAAAATATTCCAAAAAAAAGGAAGAGTATTGTATAACAGCCAAATGAAGATTTTCAATTATGTTGCAAGCAATCATCAATATTAAGCAGCACTAAGACCATTGATTACGGTCAATAAGTGAAAATGATTTACTGTTGATGAGCCAAAGTAATGAGAAGGAAGAATGAGTGATTGTTTAATACCAGGAAAATTAAAAATCAGAATAAATTTAAGAACTTAAAGATCAAATTGAAGCACAACACTTAAAGGAAAGCCAAGGATATAAATACATTAAACTGCAAAGTATATTAGCTTTTTTTCTGCACAACCAATTTAAAATTTGTATTCCAATCCCCTCTTTTATTTGAAAATTCATATAAATTTCTTCCAACATCGGTTTGCCATATACATATCATGTTCTCTAACTAAATTCAGTTTTAATTTGAAACCCATAACTTTGGTCTGCGGAACCTTTTAAATCAGGTCAGTAGGTATGACATTAACTTTTCGCATATATTTAGAGTGTATGTTTGTACATAAACCAGTTTATGTGCATGTATTTTGATTTCATGTTTATGTACTGGCGCTATCCGCCAGTTCTAGTGGTTTCTACTTTATTGTCACATAAAACTATTTGGCAATAGTGCTGCAGCTTTTTTTCTTCTGGCGCACAAGTTTCACTAGAATGTTTTCATTGCCAGTCAGCAGTGTGTTGTTATGTGTCTAAAAGGGGGTAAACATATTAAAAAGGACATGTAAAAGAGACTATGACTAGACTATGACTAGACTATGACTAGACTATGACTAGACTATGACTAGACTATGACTAGACTATGACTAGACTATGACTAGACTATGACTAGACTATGACTAGACTATGACTAGACTATGACTAGACTATGACTAGACTATGACTAGACTATGACTAGACTATTGTAATGTACACGATGGTCTTTATAGAGGGAAATTGAAAGATAAACTTTCAATAATGTTTGGCCATATGGAACCTTACGCACGTACTGGCTGACTAGCTAGATCGGGAGATATGGGCGGGGATCTTGTTCCATTGGACCTGGTTCCGTATAATCAAAAAAAATTACGTGCGATTTAGTTGCCCTTTTTGTTAATAAAAAAAAATAATTATGTAAGATTCTTCCTATTTTCCTAGTAACTTCCTTTTGTTAGCATTGGTGTTATTGCTAAGAGGCTCTCAACCCACCCAACCATGTTTTTCTCAGGCCTATTACTATTGTAAGAAAAACCCTACCACACATTATCTTACCTCCGTCCCTGTAGTTCTACATTAATCAAAAGATTTTTACTTTTGCATATTTTTCAATTTCAAAAGTATATTAAAAACAAAATTCTCTTCATTATACATGTTTAATAATTTCTCTTAAGTTTACGATTAGTAGAAGATCATATTCAATGATAATTTACAAGAGTTGAAGTAAAAACAAATATCATTCTCATTTAAATATCAAACAACAGAGAAAGCGTTAATAAATTCAAAACAGACTTCACTAAAAGATAACAAACTTTCTTTGTTGTTGTAATATACAATGATGAATGAGAAGAATAAAAAAAAAAATTAATAATAAGAGAGTAATTATACTAAAATATCAACATCTTTTTGCAAATAAAAATAAAACAATTTGTGACTTACAGTAGGGTCTCGATTCCAACGATGCTGAAGGCCTTCTGCTTGTTGTCTTTGGAGTCGATTTACACAGGGTTCTTTTTATCGATTATTTTAAGATATTGATTATAGTATTAATAAATAATTATAATTAATGTTTAGGTAAATATTAGTATAAAAAAAAAATTATAATGCCATAAATAAGATATTAGTTATATAAGAGGTTTAGTTATATAAATGTATACGTTTTGAAATTACTTCTTTTGTTTTTATAGATAATTATATATATGAAATTGCATGTTCAAATTTAAACAAAATTTATTTTTTTTTTTTTTTTTTTTTTAGATGTTAGAATTTAGATTCTAGTATAAGTTGTTTTGATCTTTGAGAAAATAAAAATAGTTTTAAATTTGTTTTAAATTTTAAGATTAAATATTTCAACGATTTGTTATTGTTAATATTTATACTTTATCATATTATTTCCAATATTGCTGTTAAAATTTTGATTTTTAATTAGAAAAATATTAAAGGTTTGTTAATTGTTGTATATTTTTATATCAAGTTGATTAGTAGTTATTAAGATTTCAAATTGCTTTTAATATTGTGTAGTGGTTATTAATGAAAGATTTAGATAAATAGTTTTAAGTAATGTATTAGCCAAATATATAAAGTTATTAGAGTTTATATGGTGTTATTGGCTATCAGCATTTCGTTTTCGGAATGTATTTTCTGTCCTATTGAAGGTTAACATGCATCCGGGAAAGAAGTTTATTTGTTGCCTTCTCAGGTGGCTCTTTGTTGTTCATAAGGCACAGATTTCAAGCCAATAATTCGAAGAATATAGTGCCGCTTAAACAATTTCTCGTGGGACACTAAAAATTTCGCTCTCGAGTGAATATCTTGGAAATGGATCTCATGGACACAAAACTTAATCCAAGATAAATATTAATCAGTCGAGAGTACGAAGCTGGAGTAAAATTACTTAATCAGTAACAGAAAACAAAATCAAAAACATCGAAAATTTGTAATTACCTTTTTCTATGCTCCCAATAAAGTGTATATTATTCTTATTTTCAGAATGGAAAATTTTAGAATTTTCTTTTTAAAACAAATCAAAATTTTTATTAATATCAGCTATATGTTTTTAATGAATCGGTGTTTATTATTTTTTTTTTTTTTTGTGTTTTTTAAACTTTATAAAATGTTGAAAATGTCCACGTTTTATTTAAAAGAAAATTTATTAAATTCAAAGAATATAATACGATGTTTTCGATTTTAATGCTCGATGACAAAAAGATCGTTGTCACGCACTTTACCATGGATCAAGCCTATCCTCTTTTTTTTTAGAAAATTTTATTCATTACCATGTATGTTTAATTAAAATATGCAAATTCTAAAAAAAAAGCTTTTATTTTTTTATTATGATAAACCTTAATGTATAAAAGAAATAGCAATATAAAATTTTTATATTGTTGTCTCTCTCATATCATGTATAATCTGCTGAGAAGATATACATGATTGAAAATGCTGAATAAAGCAAAGAAGAAAAAGATAATCATAAAATAATGTGGTATAGTGTAATGAAGAACAGTACTAAGTAATCCATTGTTGCATTTAAAAAGTACTTAATATTAGTACTTTAGATGTTGGGGAAATATCCTTATAAACATAATCTAAATATGTTTATAACAATTTTTTTTTTTTTTTATGAATAAAAACTGATTTAAAAACAAGAAATGTTAAAATTGTCACATTACAAAACAGGTTATGGAGAATTATTTTCAAATAATGAAACATAAGCTGAAGACAACAATTTTATACAGTAATTAAAAATGTTTTTGGACAAAAATTGTTATTAGTTATCAGAAATATTTTTATTACTATTATGGTATGCTTATCTTTATAAAAAAAAAAATAGAAAACAATTTGAAAGTAAAGAAAAGAGAAAAAAAATATTTAAATAAATATTCGAATATAAATTGTAGTGGCGTAGTTAGGAACGAATGTCCTTGGCATGAAATTTCCCTAGAGGCTTGCCTTTCATGTCCTCTAATTCATAATAACACGTACCATGTTTAGCTTTAACCCTAGCTTTTTCAAATTGATTTGCTAGTTTGCTATTGTAATGTTCAGCAGCCTTAGACTGAGAAAAGTTTCGTCTGTACACAATTTGGCCGATATCAAAATTTATAGGTCGAGATCTAAGATTATAGTACTTAACGTTTTTGTCATAAGATTTTCGTATGTTGTCTCGTGCTTTTTCCCTTAAGAGCTCTAGTTTCTCATCGTGTTTTAAGTCAACAGGTGTTTCTAAAATATCAAGTTTACGCAAAAGGGAATAAGTTTTGCCGTTTGTCAGCATGTTTTGACCGAATAAGAGGAAATAAGGTGAATATCCTGTGCTGATATGTACTGAACTTCGCAATGCGCAACTAATTGCGGAAAGTTTTGCGTCCCAATCTTTTTGAGAGGGTTTCACATATGCCCTTATTGCCGCTAATACTGACCTATTTACTCGCTCACTTGCGTTTGCCTGTGGCGAATAAATGGCAGTAAAATTGTGGAAAACACCATACGATTCCATAAACTCTTTGAACAAATTAGATTTAAATTGTACCCCATTGTCAGTTGTAATTGACTCCGGGACACCAAATATGTGAAAAATTCTCTTTTCAATAAATTCTATAATTACATTAGAAGTGAATTTTTTTATTGGCTCTTAGAAATGAAATTTGGATAAATGATCCAACACTATAATAATTCCAATGTTCCCAGAAGAAGACCTAGGATAAGGCCCTAGCAAATCTAAATAAAGTTTTTGAAAAATGCGAACAGATGTAGATGGTTGTCCCATAGGCGGTCGTAAACATTTATTTGAAGCTTTAGTTTGCTTACAAATATCACAGGCAGAAACGTAATCTGCAGTTTGTTTTGCCATTTTGGGCCAAAAGTAAAATGTCTTAAGGCGACGTAATGTTTTTCCAACTCCGCCATGTGAACACAACGGGTGGTCATGAGCTCTTTTAATAAGGTCATTTGTCATTGAAATAGGGACCCAAAGTTTCCAAGAAAATTCTTCCTGCAGATCATCGCCAGTTGCAAACTCACACCTTTTATATATAAAACCATCAACAATTTTGAAATCTGGTATTTTATTTATTTTGGACTTAAGTTTCTCTATCAAGGAAATATATTCTGCAGATTTGAATTCATCAGATTGCATATCAATTTCAATTGAGTTTTCGATTTCCGATACAAACTGTTGGTCTAAATTGTTAACACTAATTTCGTCGTTGTTTTCAGAATGTATCCGCGATAAAGAGTCGGGAACTATATTTTGACTACCTTTTCTGTGGCATATTGTGAAGTTAAAGCCTTGTAGCTTTAAGGCCCACCGGGCTAAACGTCCATGTAGGTCAGACTGATTCATGAGCCATTTTAGCGAAGCGTGGTCTGTTATGACTTCAAATTTGTGACCTTCTACGTAGGCTCGGAACTTTTTGATTGCCATAACAGCCGCCAGACATTCCTGTTCAGAAACTGTATAGTTTTTCTGTGCAGGTGTCAACTTATGGCTCATGAACGCAATCGGTACTTCGTCCATGTCGTCGTTTCTCTGAGCGAGAACAGCCCCTATCCCATATTGGCTCGCATCACATTGGATGGAGAACGGACGTGAAAAGTCTGGGTTGTGAAGAACAGGTGCGCAACAAAGAGAGTTTTTAAGCTCTTCGAATGAAGACTTAGCTTCGTCGGACCAGATAAATTTTCGGTTTTTCTGTAACATGTCCGTCAAGGGTGTCGTAAGAGTTGCAAAATTCCGGACAAAACGTCGGTACCAACCACAAATACCTAAAAATCGTCTAAGTTGACGTACGGATGTGGGTAATGGAAATTCTCGAATGGACTGTACTTTATCCGGGTCTGTCTTTATTGTCCCATGGCCGATGATATGACCTAAATATTTCACTTGTTTAAGAAGAAATTTACTTTTTTCGATATTAATAGTCAAATTAGCTTTTCTAATACAAACTGCGACCTCATGTAATAGTAAGACATGCTCGTCAAAAGTTTCCGTGATAAGAAGCAAATCGTCTAAATAAACGAATACTTTAGTGCGCAAATGAGCCGGAATCACTTTGTCCATAAGTCGGGACATCGTCTGTGGCGCGTTGCATAAACCGAATGGCATAGTGACGAATTGGTACAAAGGTCGACCCGGTACAGTAAAAGCTGTCTTCTCCTTTGACCTATCGTCCAATGGAATTTGCCAGAAGGCATCCTTTAAGTCAAGACTCGATATGAATCTTGCTTTTGGGAGCCGACTGAGAATTCCATCGATAAGAGGTAAAGGATAAGCATCTTTAACTGTAACGCTGTTTACCTTTCTAGCATCCAGACACATTCTGACCTTACCCGGTTTTTGCACGAGAGCCACAGGCGATGACCACGGACTTTGGGACTCCTCAATGACTCCCAATTGAATCATACGGTCAATCTCTGTAAATAGAAGCTTTTCGACAGCGGGCGAAATGGAAAAATGCCTCTGTTTAATGGGTTTATTGTCAGCCGTGTCTATACTATGAGTGACGAGATGAGTTCTGCCTAATCCTTCCTTTGAATAGGACGGAAAGGAATTAATAGCCGATTCAAGTCTTGATTTCTGTTTTTCATTTAACAAATGGAAATTTTCATCAACATTAACCTCATCAACGTTTGTAATTGGAAAATTGTTAACACAATCAACAAACAAATCTTTAGCTAGTCCAAAGGTCTTAACAAAGTCTACGCCTAAATATATGTTTTGGGTCAAATGAGGAATTATTAAAAATGTTAATGGTTTACTTTCATCTCTAAACGTAACTAATGTTGTTACACTACCAATAGCAGAATGATTCGTACCATCAGCAGTCTTTAATGTAATTTTAAATTTCTGAAAAATGTTATTTGTGTTTTCTAAAAATTTTCTAGCATAATCGCCAGCAAAACACGAAATTGTAGCACCAGTGTCTATTAAACCGACTACATTTTCATTAAAAATTTTAACAGTGGTAAATGGTCGAATGTCAAATTGATTTACATTAGATACAATAGCTGCACAAAAGTATTTCCGTTTTTTAATAATACTCTTAAAATATTCTCTAAGTCTTTTAGTATTTCGTTTCACTTTTTTAACTACATCCTTTCTTGATACTACAACTTCTTCACTAAAAATTCTCAATCTGGCTTCATTATATTCTCTAAGTCTCACATGAAATGGTTTAAAATATCTTGTAATTAGATTATCATTTAAAGGTTTGGTATTACTAGTGATTTTATAAGGATCTGTCTGACAAGCAAAAGATTTTAAATTTGGGTTGCTTTTGATTGAAACTGCTTTTGCCTGGGGTTGCTTTGGAAGTTTTTTGAAAACTTGTTACACTTGGTGCAATTAGGTTTGAATATATTAGGTGCACCACACCCATAACAAAAAATTCGTCTTTCACCTAAACAATCATCGAAACGATGGCCTTTTTCTAAGCAATTCCAGCATATCACTTCCTTTATTTCATCAATCTGAACTAAATCTTCTTCATCTCTAACAGTGGCATCAATTTCCGATATGGTCTTACGAGGAATAAAGGTTCGATTAGATCTACGACTATCCAATTCCTCATCTAGAATCTCATGTTTGCGTACAAACTCTTTCAGTTGAGAAATAGATTCAATTTCAAAATGTAACAACTCTTTGCGAACTTCAGGTTTTAAGTTACGCTTAATTATTTCGATTAGTTCGAATTCGTTAATTGGATTCTGTAAACGATCAGTTAGCTGTAAAATTGCTTCATAATACGTATCGAATTTTTCGCCTAACCTTTGTTTTCTGTTTCGTATTTGCTCTTTCAAGTCAAAATCAGTCCTGCGATCTCGAAACTGGTTTCTCAATTCAAAACACAATGTTTCCCAATCTAATCTATTTGCTGTGCGATGGAATCGCCAGAACCAATCTATGGCTTTTCCACTAAAGAGTAAATGTATATGTCTACATAAAATATCAAAATCAGAACGTAAACTTTGAACTGTAAGTGCATGCACTCTGTAGATGAAATTATCGACAGACAAGCCATCTTCTTCTTGACCGCTGAATTTTAAATGCCATCCCGACATAATGTTTGACACTTTATCTGTAGTAAGATCAAAATTTTGATGAAATGGTGTCCTTCTAATATTTTGCCTATTAGTCAAATTTCTATTCGAATTCGTATTAAAATTACGATTACCAAAACTTTGCCTAGTATTCCCCATGTTATTATTTCGATTTTGAGAATTTTGATTAGTATTAATTTGGTCAATATAGCTAGGTCTATAAGTAGGATTCTGATTTAAATTCAATGAAGACAATTGCCTCTTAACAGCTTCATTGATTAGAAATTGAAGAGTACTATCCGAAATATTGTGAGTATCCTGATTTTGTGGTACATTTTGAGAAGTTAAGTTTTGCTGAGAAATGTTAATTAAACTATCTAATGAGCTTAACTGGTTATCTCTACTAAATGCTGGTGTTTGAACCATGGCATTGTCAAGTAACTTGCGTTTAGCTTCTCTATTTTGTGTTGGAGCTTTAGGTATAGCACCTTGGTTACGGTTATTTTGAATATTTGTATGCGCTGGTGTAGCATTAGGCTGTTTTTCAGTCTCTGCTAAAATGTTAACATATTTTAATTTAGTTTGCCTACAGGCCTTGCCACATATTGGACAACCCTGAGTTTCCTTAAGTATGTCGATTATACATTCCTTGTGGAATATGTGATTACAAGGTGTAGAAACTACAATGTCGTCAATTTCATAGTCCTTTTTGCAGACAGAACATTGACGAACATTAGTATCGTCAGTTAATGAAGCAATATTCTCATTACTGTGAATAAGGGACATTTCGAGAAAAAAAAATAAAACTATATACAATATATGATATCTGTAGAACTCATCTGGACTACGAGGTAAGGTTGTGTGTAAATATAAAATAATTAAGGTTTGATATAGGAAATTGAAGTTTTGGGATTTGAGTAATATGTTAATTACAACATACCATCAAGTAAGAATGAAAAGTGGACGACTTGGCAAATTTTAAATCTATCAAAATCGTATTTCCAAAGCTTTTATTTCTAAATTAATGTATATGTATAATTATCAAATTAAACAAACACTAAGATAAAATTTTTTTGGACAATATTTCACTAACCAAAAAGGAATGAATATAAACAGAGTTAAAGTGGACTGCAAAAGAATTAGTTAAATTAAATAATTACAATAATTCCAACTAAACACTGCCTATATTTCATTCTTGGTCTAAACCAACAAAATGACAAACACTAGGTGAAAATATCAAAAAAAAAAATCTATCTATGAAATCTACATATATTTATTAAAACAAAGTCATATTAGGATGTTAATGTAGGGGACTCAAAACGAATGGATATAAATTGCCAGGTGTTAAGAAACAATAAAATAAATTATGATTTTCCAATGTTCTGAGGGGGCCCCACGTTGGGCGCCATTTTTGTAATGTACACGATGGTCTTTATAGAGGGAAATTGAAAGATAAACTTTCAATAATGTTTGGCCATATGGAACCTTACGCACGTACTGGCTGACTAGCTAGATCGGGAGATATGGGCGGGGATCTTGTTCCATTGGACCTGGTTCCGTATAATCAAAAAAAATTACGTGCGATTTAGTTGCCCTTTTTGTTAATAAAAAAAAATAATTATGTAAGATTCTTCCTATTTTCCTAGTAACTTCCTTTTGTTAGCATTGGTGTTATTGCTAAGAGGCTCTCAACCCACCCAACCATGTTTTTCTCAGGCCTATTACTATTGTAAGAAAAACCCTACCACACATTATCTTACCTCCGTCCCTGTAGTTCTACATTAATCAAAAGATTTTTACTTTTGCATATTTTTCAATTTCAAAAGTATATTAAAAACAAAATTCTCTTCATTATACATGTTTAATAATTTCTCTTAAGTTTACGATTAGTAGAAGATCATATTCAATGATAATTTACAAGAGTTGAAGTAAAAACAAATATCATTCTCATTTAAATATCAAACAACAGAGAAAGCGTTAATAAATTCAAAACAGACTTCACTAAAAGATAACAAACTTTCTTTGTTGTTGTAATATACAATGATGAATGAGAAGAATAAAAAAAAAAATTAATAATAAGAGAGTAATTATACTAAAATATCAACATCTTTTTGCAAATAAAAATAAAACAATTTGTGACTTACAGTAGGGTCTCGATTCCAACGATGCTGAAGGCCTTCTGCTTGTTGTCTTTGGAGTCGATTTACACAGGGTTCTTTTTATCGATTATTTTAAGATATTGATTATAGTATTAATAAATAATTATAATTAATGTTTAGGTAAATATTAGTATAAAAAAAAAATTATAATGCCATAAATAAGATATTAGTTATATAAGAGGTTTAGTTATATAAATGTATACGTTTTGAAATTACTTCTTTTGTTTTTATAGATAATTATATATATGAAATTGCATGTTCAAATTTAAACAAAATTTATTTTTTTTTTTTTTTTTTTTTTAGATGTTAGAATTTAGATTCTAGTATAAGTTGTTTTGATCTTTGAGAAAATAAAAATAGTTTTAAATTTGTTTTAAATTTTAAGATTAAATATTTCAACGATTTGTTATTGTTAATATTTATACTTTATCATATTATTTCCAATATTGCTGTTAAAATTTTGATTTTTAATTAGAAAAATATTAAAGGTTTGTTAATTGTTGTATATTTTTATATCAAGTTGATTAGTAGTTATTAAGATTTCAAATTGCTTTTAATATTGTGTAGTGGTTATTAATGAAAGATTTAGATAAATAGTTTTAAGTAATGTATTAGCCAAATATATAAAGTTATTAGAGTTTATATGGTGTTATTGGCTATCAGCATTTCGTTTTCGGAATGTATTTTCTGTCCTATTGAAGGTTAACATGCATCCGGGAAAGAAGTTTATTTGTTGCCTTCTCAGGTGGCTCTTTGTTGTTCATAAGGCACAGATTTCAAGCCAATAATTCGAAGAATATAGTGCCGCTTAAACAATTTCTCGTGGGACACTAAAAATTTCGCTCTCGAGTGAATATCTTGGAAATGGATCTCATGGACACAAAACTTAATCCAAGATAAATATTAATCAGTCGAGAGTACGAAGCTGGAGTAAAATTACTTAATCAGTAACAGAAAACAAAATCAAAAACATCGAAAATTTGTAATTACCTTTTTCTATGCTCCCAATAAAGTGTATATTATTCTTATTTTCAGAATGGAAAATTTTAGAATTTTCTTTTTAAAACAAATCAAAATTTTTATTAATATCAGCTATATGTTTTTAATGAATCGGTGTTTATTATTTTTTTTTTTTTTTGTGTTTTTTAAACTTTATAAAATGTTGAAAATGTCCACGTTTTATTTAAAAGAAAATTTATTAAATTCAAAGAATATAATACGATGTTTTCGATTTTAATGCTCGATGACAAAAAGATCGTTGTCACGCACTTTACCATGGATCAAGCCTATCCTCTTTTTTTTTAGAAAATTTTATTCATTACCATGTATGTTTAATTAAAATATGCAAATTCTAAAAAAAAAGCTTTTATTTTTTTATTATGATAAACCTTAATGTATAAAAGAAATAGCAATATAAAATTTTTATATTGTTGTCTCTCTCATATCATGTATAATCTGCTGAGAAGATATACATGATTGAAAATGCTGAATAAAGCAAAGAAGAAAAAGATAATCATAAAATAATGTGGTATAGTGTAATGAAGAACAGTACTAAGTAATCCATTGTTGCATTTAAAAAGTACTTAATATTAGTACTTTAGATGTTGGGGAAATATCCTTATAAACATAATCTAAATATGTTTATAACAATTTTTTTTTTTTTTTTATGAATAAAAACTGATTTAAAAACAAGAAATGTTAAAATTGTCACATTACACTATGACTAGACTATGACTAGACTATGACTAGACTATGACTAGACTATGACTAGACTATGACTAGACTATGACTAGACTATGACTAGACTATGACTAGACTATGACTAGACTATGACTAGACTATGACTAGACTATGACTAGACTATGACTAGACTATGACTAGACTATGACTAGACTATGACTAGACTATGACTAGACTATGACTAGACTATGACTAGACTATGACTAGACTATGACTAGACTATGACTAGACTATGACTAGACTATGACTAGACTATGACTAGACTATGACTAGACTATGACTAGACTATGACTAGACTATGACTAGACTATGACTAGACTATGACTAGACTATGACTAGACTATGACTAGACTATGACTAGACTATGACTAGACTATGACTAGACTATGACTAGACTATGACTAGACTATGACTAGACTATGACTAGACTATGACTAGACTATGACTAGACTATGACTAGACTATGACTAGACTATGACTAGACTATGACTAGACTATGACTAGACTATGACTAGACTATGACTAGACTATGACTAGACTATGACTAGACTATGACTAGACTATGACTAGACTATGACTAGACTATGACTAGACTATGACTAGACTATGACTAGACTATGACTAGACTATGACTAGACTATGACTAGACTATGACTAGACTATGACTAGACTATGACTAGACTATGACTAGACTATGACTAGACTATGACTAGACTATGACTAGACTATGACTAGACTATGACTAGACTATGACTAGACTATGACTAGACTATGACTAGACTATGACTAGACTATGACTAGACTATGACTAGACTATGACTAGACTATGACTAGACTATGACTAGACTATGACTAGACTATGACTAGACTATGACTAGACTATGACTAGACTATGACTAGACTATGACTAGACTATGACTAGACTATGACTAGACTATGACTAGACTATGACTAGACTATGACTAGACTATGACTAGACTATGACTAGACTATGACTAGACTATGACTAGACTATGACTAGACTATGACTAGACTATGACTAGACTATGACTAGACTATGACTAGACTATGACTAGACTATGACTAGACTATGACTAGACTATGACTAGACTATGACTAGACTATGACTAGACTATGACTAGACTATGACTAGACTATGACTAGACTATGACTAGACTATGACTAGACTATGACTAGACTATGACTAGACTATGACTAGACTATGACTAGACTATGACTAGACTATGACTAGACTATGACTAGACTATGACTAGACTATGACTAGACTATGACTAGACTATGACTAGACTATGACTAGACTATGACTAGACTATGACTAGACTATGACTAGACTATGACTAGACTATGACTAGACTATGACTAGACTATGACTAGACTATGACTAGACTATGACTAGACTATGACTAGACTATGACTAGACTATGACTAGACTATGACTAGACTATGACTAGACTATGACTAGACTATGACTAGACTATGACTAGACTATGACTAGACTATGACTAGACTATGACTAGACTATGACTAGACTATGACTAGACTATGACTAGACTATGACTAGACTATGACTAGACTATGACTAGACTATGACTAGACTATGACTAGACTATGACTAGACTATGACTAGACTATGACTAGACTATGACTAGACTATGACTAGACTATGACTAGACTATGACTAGACTATGACTAGACTATGACTAGACTATGACTAGACTATGACTAGACTATGACTAGACTATGACTAGACTATGACTAGACTATGACTAGACTATGACTAGACTATGACTAGACTATGACTAGACTATGACTAGACTATGACTAGACTATGACTAGACTATGACTAGACTATGACTAGACTATGACTAGACTATGACTAGACTATGACTAGACTATGACTAGACTATGACTAGACTATGACTAGACTATGACTAGACTATGACTAGACTATGACTAGACTATGACTAGACTATGACTAGACTATGACTAGACTATGACTAGACTATGACTAGACTATGACTAGACTATGACTAGACTATGACTAGACTATGACTAGACTATGACTAGACTATGACTAGACTATGACTAGACTATGACTAGACTATGACTAGACTATGACTAGACTATGACTAGACTATGACTAGACTATGACTAGACTATGACTAGACTATGACTAGACTATGACTAGACTATGACTAGACTATGACTAGACTATGACTAGACTATGACTAGACTATGACTAGACTATGACTAGACTATGACTAGACTATGACTAGACTATGACTAGACTATGACTAGACTATGACTAGACTATGACTAGACTATGACTAGACTATGACTAGACTATGCCTAGACTATGACTAGACTATGACTAGACTATGACTAGACTATGCCTAGACTATGACTAGACTATGACTAGACTATGACTAGACTATGACTAGACTATGACTAGACTATGACTAGACTATGACTAGACTATGACTAGACTATGACTAGACTATGACTAGACTATGACTAGACTATGACTAGACTATGACTAGACTATGACTAGACTATGACTAGACTATGACTAGACTATGACTAGACTATGACTAGACTATGACTAGACTATGACTAGACTATGACTAGACTATGACTAGACTATGACTAGACTATGACTAGACTATGACTAGACTATGACTAGACTATGACTAGACTATGACTAGACTATGACTAGACTATGACTAGACTATGACTAGACTATGACTAGACTATGACTAGACTATGACTAGACTATGACTAGACTATGACTAGACTATGACTAGACTATGACTAGACTATGACTAGACTATGACTAGACTATGACTAGACTATGACTAGACTATGACTAGACTATGACTAGACTATGACTAGACTATGACTAGACTATGACTAGACTATGACTAGACTATGACTAGACTATGACTAGATTACTTATTTTTTCCTATATTTATTAATTTGTTGTGTTTGACTTGTAATTCTTGTGTATTTATTTGTCCATTTTAAATTGGCCTTTCTCTAAAACACACAAACTCATATACATATGTTTATGTACATCTATCCTTATATGGCCTCTGTACATTTTACCCAGCAATGACATTACAAGTTAAAACATTTACAAAATAACCATTCACAATTCACTCGTTTTCATTACGATTTATAACTTCTATATTTTTTTTTTGTAGCAGTTTGTTGTGTTGAAAATGTGTATATTTTTTGTGTGTGTGCCGAATTTATGGCTATTGAATGGAAATTTTAACCATGATAAAAACATATATTAAAGAATAATATAAAAGTTTTGGCCAAGTAATGTAAAAAAGGTTAAAGTGTTGTTAAATGGTTAAATGTTAAACATATTAAATTATCTTCAATTTTTGGCAAAAGTAACTAAAAATTGCTAAATATTGTGTTTAGCATTAAAATAAATAGATTTGTTTTGGGAAGTAATGTGTGGGTTTTGGAGCTGAAGCAGTGGTTAGAGAGCAGGAGAAGTGGTTAGTGTGGGAGGGAGTTTTAACAAATGACATTGTTTGAAAACTGGAGCATAAATAATTTTCATTGGGTTTTAAAGATTTGTTGGCAAATGTTTTTCGAAACAATAGAAGTAGTTGAGATTTATAATAAAGGCAGGGTTCCTTATGGAGCTAGTATTGCTATTTTTACTGTTGGTTCCACTAGTTCCTCCCTTATTATACTTACTATTTTATTAATTTTTCGACTGATATTTATTTCCCATTGTTCGTCTATGTCTCTACAATGTTTCTGTATTCCCCTGCTACTAAGGGTCATGCTAATATTACAGCATTCTTTCATTTATCAAAACAACTACTGTCACAGTTATATTCCAGCATCCTATACTGCTTAATTTAGCTGCTACTTTGTTTTGCTGGACAACTTACATTAATTTCTAGTTCTCATATTGATTTTATTCTATTTTAGATTTCATTTGCTAAACTCCTAACCCTGAAATTAAAACTACATATTTTGCTTTCTATGCTGTTGCATATGTCTGCTTGAATTGTAGGTCATTTTAGATTTCAGATTTATTCGATTAATTCCAAAAACCAATTTAGTTCTATTTAAGTTCAAATTGTTTTACATATTAACATCTACATATTGTTTTTATTGTTGTCCTTAAACTAGTAATTAAAGTGATTTTAAGCCACAATCTATAGTAGTTTGTATTGGTATTACAAACTATCATTGGAAAGTTGACAAGAGAGAGATGAAAATCTTATTTTATTTTGCCAGAAATTCATTTTGAAGTGTTCAATGGTTTTGTTGGGGCTGTAAGTAGATAAGATTGTCTATTTATATTAAATTTTAAATGCTATTTAGATACATTATAGATCATATTATTAAAGTTTTTGGGAAATTCTTAAGAAAGGTCATGGTAAGTAGAATAATGTTAAGGATAATAAAATGATAGTAATGAACACACAATATTCCCAAGCAAACTTTAATATCAGATAGGGCTAGTGGAGTTTCACTATAAATTTTAACGATATCTCATTCATATTCTTTGACTAAATTAGTCTTTAATTTAACTCAGTTTCATGTCCAATATAGCAATCTAAAATATTCTGTTTCATTCTTTTTGAAACTTTAAATAACTTTTTTAATTTAAAATCATTTTGATTTCTTGAATTTGTTATAAGTTTTACACTCCCCTACCTCTCATTTACTTTCTGATCAATAATCCCATAAAAATGATTAATTTCAGCAGATGTCCTTTGTAAGTTTCATTTCATTTTGCTTTGGTTTATGTATTTTTCATTTTGTTTTGTGCAGTTGTAATAATTCATAAAAACCACGTAGTAAATTATGTTACATTTTCCTTGTTCTTTTACCTTTACCTTTCTTCCAGCATCGTTTTACTTTTAATAAATGTGTGACACCTTCAAACAAAAGTAACTGGCATAAAACCCTCTCCTACATCCCAGCAGTAACTGTCAAAGTAAAATATTTTTTCACATAATTCACAAACACAAAAAAGAAAAGAATCGAAAAAGAAAACTAAACTTTTCCAAAAGAATTATGTTCTCCTGCAGATATTAGGTCACATTGTCAAATGGAAAATAATGGGACTTAACTGTGAAAAATACAAGAATACAGGAGACTTAGTTACAGAAAAAAGTCAGGATCAAAAGTGACCAAGACTATAGCCACAAGTCAAACCATTGTTGACTATAATTATACTATGACAAGACCATGATTAGAACATGATTTTAGAAGTTCCATTCAATATTTCAGCATTTACATAAAACTATTTGTTGATATCTTCCTTTTAATTACTAAATATTCCCAAAAATGCTTTAGTAGCGTAAATTCCATTGAGTCACTTTTTATGTACACAGCAAAATGAATACAACAATAGACGAAAATATACATAGCCTCTTACATGAATAGACACACATCTCCACAGCCAGTTACTAAATCAAACATAGCAAATACGAATTTGGAAAAAAACCTGAATTCCAAAGACAAGTTACCCATAAGATAACCAGCTACCATAGCTACAAAAAAAATACAAACCAGCTCATAGCACAAAAAAGAAAAGAATCGTGACTGTCATTGAAATTAAAGAAGATGTATATCATTTTGGCTCACTAAGGCAAAAAAAGCACACAAAAACTCACAAAACAAATGAAATGTTTCCAAAAGAAAGGCAAACAAAAAACACAAAAAAAAACAGCCAACAGGAGCAGTAAGAATCTATGAATACCTCTTATATAAACTATGAAATATAGTCGAAGTGAAAGAAAAGAAAAAACAAACAAAATTTCTACTCAAATTCTCAATGCATTTTCCACGTTGGCATTTAAGTGTAAAATAGAAGTTTTCCTTCTATTTTATTTTTTTTTTTTTTTTGGAAAATGTTTAAACGTGACTTTTTTCTAATAAACAGAGAAATGGAACACAACCAAATCAAAAATATTTTAAGCCAGAAAATTAAAAAAGTTTGCAAATAAATGTTTGTAGAGAAAATTAAGAATAAAACATAGAATACTCGTAGCACACTAAAAATGCTTTCCATGTTACCATTAAACTAATGACTGGAAAAAGTTTTAAAATTGGTTTCCTTAAAACAAAAAAAAGCTCAATATATAAGAAAATTCCCATTCGAATGAAAAGGTATATTACTTGGATATAAGATAGAGTATTCATAGTCTAGTCATAGTCTAGTCATAGTCTAGTCATAGTCTAGTCATAGTCTAGTCATAGTCTAGTCATAGTCTAGTCATAGTCTAGTCATAGTCTAGTCATAGTCTAGTCATAGTCTAGTCATAGTCTAGTCATAGTCTAGTCATAGTCTAGTCATAGTCTAGTCATAGTCTAGTCATAGTCTAGTCATAGTCTAGTCATAGTCTAGTCATAGTCTAGTCATAGTCTAGTCATAGTCTAGTCATAGTCTAGTCATAGTCTAGTCATAGTCTAGTCATAGTCTAGTCATAGTCTAGTCATAGTCTAGTCATAGTCTAGTCATAGTCTAGTCATAGTCTAGTCATAGTCTAGTCATAGTCTAGTCATAGTCTAGTCATAGTCTAGTCATAGTCTAGTCATAGTCTAGTCATAGTCTAGTCATAGTCTAGTCATAGTCTAGTCATAGTCTAGTCATAGTCTAGTCATAGTCTAGTCATAGTCTAGTCATAGTCTAGTCATAGTCTAGTCATAGTCTAGTCATAGTCTAGTCATAGTCTAGTCATAGTCTAGTCATAGTCTAGTCATAGTCTAGTCATAGTCTAGTCATAGTCTAGTCATAGTCTAGTCATAGTCTAGTCATAGTCTAGTCATAGTCTAGTCATAGTCTAGTCATAGTCTAGTCATAGTCTAGTCATAGTCTAGTCATAGTCTAGTCATAGTCTAGTCATAGTCTAGTCATAGTCTAGTCATAGTCTAGTCATAGTCTAGTCATAGTCTAGTCATAGTCTAGTCATAGTCTAGTCATAGTCTAGTCATAGTCTAGTCATAGTCTAGTCATAGTCTAGTCATAGTCTAGTCATAGTCTAGTCATAGTCTAGTCATAGTCTAGTCATAGTCTAGTCATAGTCTAGTCATAGTCTAGTCATAGTCTAGTCATAGTCTAGTCATAGTCTAGTCATAGTCTAGTCATAGTCTAGTCATAGTCTAGTCATAGTCTAGTCATAGTCTAGTCATAGTCTAGTCATAGTCTAGTCATAGTCTAGTCATAGTCTAGTCATAGTCTAGTCATAGTCTAGTCATAGTCTAGTCATAGTCTAGTCATAGTCTAGTCATAGTCTAGTCATAGTCTAGTCATAGTCTAGTCATAGTCTAGTCATAGTCTAGTCATAGTCTAGTCATAGTCTAGTCATAGTCTAGTCATAGTCTAGTCATAGTCTAGTCATAGTCTAGTCATAGTCTAGTCATAGTCTAGTCATAGTCTAGTCATAGTCTAGTCATAGTCTAGTCATAGTCTAGTCATAGTCTAGTCATAGTCTAGTCATAGTCTAGTCATAGTCTAGTCATAGTCTAGTCATAGTCTAGTCATAGTCTAGTCATAGTCTAGTCATAGTCTAGTCATAGTCTAGTCATAGTCTAGTCATAGTCTAGTCATAGTCTAGTCATAGTCTAGTCATAGTCTAGTCATAGTCTAGTCATAGTCTAGTCATAGTCTAGTCATAGTCTAGTCATAGTCTAGTCATAGTCTAGTCATAGTCTAGTCATAGTCTAGTCATAGTCTAGTCATAGTCTAGTCATAGTCTAGTCATAGTCTAGTCATAGTCTAGTCATAGTCTAGTCATAGTCTAGTCATAGTCTAGTCATAGTCTAGTCATAGTCTAGTCATAGTCTAGTCATAGTCTAGTCATAGTCTAGTCATAGTCTAGTCATAGTCTAGTCATAGTCTAGTCATAGTCTAGTCATAGTCTAGTCATAGTCTAGTCATAGTCTAGTCATAGTCTAGTCATAGTCTAGTCATAGTCTAGTCATAGTCTAGTCATAGTCTAGTCATAGTCTAGTCATAGTCTAGTCATAGTCTAGTCATAGTCTAGTCATAGTCTAGTCATAGTCTAGTCATAGTCTAGTCATAGTCTAGTCATAGTCTAGTCATAGTCTAGTCATAGTCTAGTCATAGTCTAGTCATAGTCTAGTCATAGTCTAGTCATAGTCTAGTCATAGTCTAGTCATAGTCTAGTCATAGTCTAGTCATAGTCTAGTCATAGTCTAGTCATAGTCTAGTCATAGTCTAGTCATAGTCTAGTCATAGTCTAGTCATAGTCTAGTCATAGTCTAGTCATAGTCTAGTCATAGTCTAGTCATAGTCTAGTCATAGTCTAGTCATAGTCTAGTCATAGTCTAGTCATAGTCTAGTCATAGTCTAGTCATAGTCTAGTCATAGTCTAGTCATAGTCTAGTCATAGTCTAGTCATAGTCTAGTCATAGTCTAGTCATAGTCTAGTCATAGTCTAGTCATAGTCTAGTCATAGTCTAGTCATAGTCTAGTCATAGTCTAGTCATAGTCTAGTCATAGTCTAGTCATAGTCTAGTCATAGTCTAGTCATAGTCTAGTCATAGTCTAGTCATAGTCTAGTCATAGTCTAGTCATAGTCTAGTCATAGTCTAGTCATAGTCTAGTCATAGTCTAGTCATAGTCTAGTCATAGTCTAGTCATAGTCTAGTCATAGTCTAGTCATAGTCTAGTCATAGTCTAGTCATAGTCTAGTCATAGTCTAGTCATAGTCTAGTCATAGTCTAGTCATAGTCTAGTCATAGTCTAGTCATAGTCTAGTCATAGTCTAGTCATAGTCTAGTCATAGTCTAGTCATAGTCTAGTCATAGTCTAGTCATAGTCTAGTCATAGTCTAGTCATAGTCTAGTCATGTAACATATCTTATACTTATGTAAAAGGATAGTTGGTTTAGTTGTGTAATTTTCTTTATAAAAGTTTGTTGTTTCTCTTTTTTCGTATTTATGCTTTGTTTATCCTTCTTAAATTTAATTGAGTTTGATAAAAATTGTTTGCTTTGGGCATTTAAATTGCATTAAATATAATTTGAGTATTTTTTTAGATCCCTTAGTAAAATGTGCGACTAACAAATATGGAGTTGTACCTTTTTCATTTAAAAGTATTGAATGGCTGACCCTTTCTTTTGGCTATTTTCAGTTTTAGATAAATAAAATTCTCATGAAAATTTGTATGTATTTGTTTTATTTTTCTAAAATATAAAAATTCTATTAAACTCAAGCCATTGTTTGGGGCACAGAAGTGTAGAAATCAAATCACTTATCAACAAGTACGACTACTTGTGATGGCTAAAACTTCTTTGGATTGATACTGGTTGGTACATGCTCATGGTCTGCTGTAGTTGGATTAAATTAGCTCAAGTGGAAAATCTAATATTGGTATATTTGCTGTTGAATTTTACCTTTTTTTCCATTCGTCCAGAGTTTTTGTTCTATTAAAAGAGATTTAGCAAATTATTAAAATAACAAAAAAAAATAAAGGAAGAAGAAACAACAAGTTGGAATTTCAAATGGAATTTCAGTTTTAAACAAAATGGTTTTCTATTATTTTACATAAATTGAACATTAAATTTAACAAACCTTTTAACTCAAATGGAGAAATTTTTTATTTATTTTTGGTAGATATTCTCATTTTTTTTTACTATTTGTAGCTGGTTGAGATAAATTACATGTTGAAAGGATTCAGTGTAAAGGATTCATGTACAATATGTATAAATATAAGGAGAGATATACAGAGATAGACATGCATAGAAGTATACGTAGAGTATGTAGATGATATAATAACTATTTATAGAAGACAGGTCCTGTGGAAACTACAATAGTATAATGTAAAATATGGTAAATTAGAACTTTATGATCGATTTAGCAGGGTCAAGTATCACTCTTAATGATAGATTAACCACATTGTAGAAGGTTTATATTTCAGCTACAAAGTTTTATACATTTTTGATGAGGTAGTCACTGAGCTTTCAAAGAACGCATCAGCAGAAACATAATAGAATTTCATTATGAAAGCTAAAGTTTACATTCTTGTTTCTGACTGATATGGAGCAACCTAACTATCTTCTAACTCTTGCATGCTGTAGCGATTCATAAGCAAATAAAATGATAACTATGGTGGTCTTTTCAGGTAGATAGTAGATGGGAATCAGCCAACTACAATGCAAAATCCTTTTATCAAATGTTTGAATTTGTTTAAATTCTTAGCATGAGGTTTATGCAGCTCTTTAGCAAAATCGTCTTTTTTTTTGTACAGGATTTCTTTTTAACAAGCAGAGGTAAAGTAAAACATTTTTCGTACACATTATTACAAATAAAATTTTTGTTTTCAGTTTGTTTTCTTTATTTTATAAAATTATGCAAATTTTAACGATTTAAATTTTATTGAAAAAATAAACAAAAATTGTAAAATATTACTTGTGATTTATGTCAAAAAAAATAAAGATTTCATGCCCTATGGACATTATTTGAAAAATTATGCAAATAAATGCAATATTAACAGTGATTGGAAAATAAATGGGGACAGTAATTATAGATAATCAAAGCAAAATATAAATTCCGAAAAAAAAGACCGCGTATCCACTTACACCGCTGATATTTTCGAACATCACTTAACTTCTTTTTACACTAAACACGAACTTCTAGGCTTAGCTTCACCATAATAGCAGTGCAGTATTTAATTTATTTTTGTATTAAACGATGCATTTACCTTTACAAAACAGTAATCGACCAATAACTAATTATTGGATTTTTGTTGCTTAACTGGTTTTTGAAATAAACTATTTTCAGTTGTTATCAGCTATTACCTAGTTAGCTTAATTGTTGATAAGATAGACATATTTAAGAAAAATTAAATAAAACGGCGGCATTGGATGGTTAACAAGTCCTAAATCTAGAGCAAAACTAGTTAGCCAAGAATGCAGAAAATGTAGTCAATAAGTTAACGTCAACAACCCGATATATCTGATGTAAAGGTGGGTGATCTGGTAGGGCACATGCGGATCTAGAAATCTTTAAAAACAAACACAAACTGCGAAGCTTTTTGCTTATCTGCAGATACATCCAGAGTCTCTGGCGGGAATCGAACCCGCAACAATCACATTGATAGTCCAGTTCAGTGATGGTTTCCAACAGCTCAATGGGAGCAATTTTCAAAGGGTATTCCAATGGGTACATTCTAGGGATGCCAATCCCGAAATCCCGATCCCGAAAATCCCGTGATTTTTCGGGATCGGGATTTCCCGAATCCCGGGATTTGTGAAAAAGAATCCCGGGATTTTTCGGGATTAACAAATCCCGAAATATTATGAGATTTTTGATATTTTAGGAAGATTTTTGAAGCACCCAAAATACTTAGAAAGCTAAATTTCAGCATATTTTTTATAATATTAATCTCGCTTCAAATCCAAACGCAGACAGATTTTTTCATTTGAATCGGAGAGCAGCACGTCTCCCTTACATTAACAGGCTTTTACACAATTTACACTTCTACGAAATTTATGTTCAAGTTATTTTCTAAAGGGGACTAGGGGCAAATGTAGCCCGATTTCCGCAGTACTTTACAGTATAATTTCAGAGTATTTACAACTTATTTTGTGCAAAATTTTATAAGGATTGCCGCATAATCAAGATATTTATGACTGCTCAAACAGTATTCCGGGGGACAATTGTATGGAGCTAGGGGAAATCATGGACCATTTTATTTTAATTTAACGCATTAGCTTTTGATTTGTTATGTTTTTACTTAAATATATTAATGATATAATAGTTTTTATTGTTGAATTTGATGTTTTTGACGTTTAACTAAAATCCCGAAGTCCCGAAAAATCCCGAAATCCCGAAAAATCCCGGGATCCCGAAAAATTCCGGGGTCCCGAAAAATCCCGGGATCCCGGGATTTACATTTCTAAAATCCCGAATCCCGGGATTTGTAAAACCCAGTCCCGTTTGGCATCCCTAGTACATTCCCATCAATATTCCAGGCCGATAATTCGCCATCCTAATTTGCTCTACTGAATGTTTAAGAAGGCGACTGAGGAATATTAGAATTTTTGTTATGTCGGAAAGCCAGGTGGCGCTTAGGGCCTTATTATCCATAGAGATGAGGTCTGGTGTTGTCATGGAATGCATGACTTCTATGAATGAACTCGGCGCGCACAATGATCTCACATTGTGCTGGGTATCAGATCACGAAGGTCACGCTGGGAATGATTGTATGGCTAATAAAGGCGCCCGGTGCGAGTTCAAACAATTCGCTTTTGGGTTGAATCGAAATTTACCCTGAATTGTGGTAACTTACCTGGGCTATGATAGCCCAAGGGGTTCATTACTCTGTCCAAACGAAGATCCGAAAAGTTGCTATCGCTTGAAACACTTACTGGAATTTTTAACACGCACTGAGGTCTTAGGTACCATTAAATTACGAGAGACAAAACAATGCAGGTTTTGTGAAGAGCATGATGCAATCTCCGAACATGTGCTGTGCGACTGTCCAATATTGGCATCGAGCAGAGAAAAATGGCTCGGAAGAGCCTTTATGGATCTAGGAGATGTAGTTGATCTCTTATCAATCTAGCTAATTGGCTAGATGTAGCCTACATCTGATATGATGATGACAAAAAGATCCAGAGGGTCGTAGTGCTTTTAGCCTCACTAATAATAATACTAACACATAACTTTAAGAATCAAAGAGTCAGCATTAAGAAAATGATTTTGAAGAAAGTTGCTCTCCTAATGAGATGATTGATGATTTCAAAAATCCTTTAAACGTTTGCGGCCATATGGAACCTCCTAATCTCTCTCACTGATAAATGGCTTCATTCAGAAAATAATGCCTAATAAGATACCTTAGCCTTCATTCCAGTAGAGCAGAGTAGTCTCACAGTAGTAGTAATTATTATTTAGGAATCGCCATCGCGCACTGCCCCGTGCAATCGAATTCCAAAACTATTGTCGTCAGTGCTTTTGACCTTATTACTCATAAGTGAACGCCAGAGAAGTTTGGACATCCTTTAACTCTGTCTCTAGGTTCTCTCATATATTTCGTTTCCTCAAATGATATCATTTCCTGGTAATCATACCAATCTTATGTGATATGTTCTGATTGAGCATTAGTTTGAATGTACATATTTCTCAATTCGTAGATATCTAAATGAATTACAGATTACGGATTAATCTATTAACACCTGCCGTTGTTCGATTTTGATAAAAAATGAACAAAAAAGACCCGTTTTGCCCAAAGTCATGCACTTTTTTTTATGAGCCCCCAAAGATTTGGGGCCTCGGTGTCATTTTTGACAAAAAGTGATAATTTTCTCAGGCTCATATCTTCTGATTTACTCTCTGGGTCAAAGTTGTATCCCTTGTCATAAAAAACAAAAATTGTTAACATATACTTCATCTTCAATATAAAAATCGCCCAAAAAAAAGGTAAAAAAATCGATTTTTTTACCTTTCTTCCCCTGTTCAGGTCCATAAGTAGCAAACCATTCAAAATTCAAGGAAACACTCAACTACAAAAATGTACCTAAGATCTCAATAAACAACTTTCTAGAACATGTGAACTTCCTAGGAATGATTCTAAAGAAAAAGCTAAAGGAATTAAGTGTTTTGGACCATAAATTATTATAAATTAAAGCATACTTTTAGGCAGATTAAAAAAAAGATTTATTTCTAAATTTATTTCGAATTATTTTAAGATTTTTTTGCGATTTTTATCTTGATGATGAAATTTTTTTGATTTTAAATGTTAAGAATGTTTGTTCTTTATGACAAGGGCTACAACTTTGCTTCAGAGATTAAAGCAAAATTCCGAACTGTTTGCAAGATATGAGCCTTAGCAAATGATCACTTTTTTGCAAAAATTACATCGAGGCTCCAAATCTTTGGGGGCCCATAAAAAAGGGGCAAAAGTCGATTCAAACATCAATATCTCCGGAATTTTTCCAGCTCGGTTGCTATCTAAAATCGAGAAAATTGGTCCACAAATTCCTAAGATATAAGGAAAAAACCAGGACAACCTAGATTTTTGATCTATATCTAGATTATTAAGTCGTTAATATAGACAATATGGATATCTAATGATATATATTTCAAAGAGCTTTGCAACGATGTACAGTGGTTGACAAAACAATGAAAAGTTTTCCAAATATTCCATATGTAGCCCAAAATTTAAAATATTTTTTAAAACAAATTTTTTTTTTTTAGTATTTTACTTGTATAGTTTTATTTATATAAATTAACTGAAAAACAAACAACATAATAAAAAAAGGGAACAAAATTAAAAATATTCACTATTTCGCTGCTGATAAAACAATGGAAACTTTTAAACTTCTGCAAGAAAGAAGTGTAAAACGAAAATAATATTTAAAAGAACGATGTAAAAAGCATCCTGTTTACAGTTATTTTAATTTATTTTTAAATTCTGGTAATTTTTCACAATTTCTTTTTCTAAGTTTTTCTAATAATTGCTGTTTTCCAAAGTTAACGAAAAGGGCTAAAGTTAAGATTTGTGAAGACTTAAAAAATAAAATAATTAATGATTTTAAAGCTGGTTTAAAACAAAAAAGTATCTGTGACAAATATTCAATAAATAAATCAGCAGTTTCAAAAATTATGAAGAAATTTCGTGAGACCGGTTTTGTAAAAACTCAACATTTAGGTGGAAGACCTCGTAAGACTACTCCTAGACAAGGTAATTTAATAGTTCAAGAAATTCCCAAAAATAACTCCTCGAGAGGTTGTTAATAGCCTAAAATTAGAAATAAGTACCCGAACAGCTAGTCGCAGGGCAAATGAGGCTGGTCTTGGTTGTCCTATGAAAAAACCACTCATTTCTAAAACCTACAATTTGCCAGTGATCATTTAAACTGGTCGATACAGAAATGGAATACTGTCCTCTTCTCCGACGAATCCATATACAATTTAAGAGGCATTGATGGGAGAACATTTGTAAGATGACCAAAAGGAAAAAAAATAGATCCAAAGTACACAAATAAGACTGTAAAGTTTGGCGGTGGCAATATTATGGTATGTAGATGTTTTTCAGGGCAAGATATGGGCCCAATTCATATTATAAAAGATACCATGACAGGTATAGGATACAGAACCATATTAAACGATGTTATGTATCCATACGCTGAGGAAAATATACCCATAGTTTGGAGATTCCAACACGACAACGACCCAAAACACACCTCTAGGGTTGTAACCGAGTGGTTACAATCCAACGAGGTACGTGTTTTGTAGTGGCCTGCCCAATCGCCAGATCTCAATCCCATAGAAAATCTATGGGAAATTGTAGATCGTAAAATAAGGACCTAAAATTACACCAGAAAGGAAGATTTATCGGAGGCGGTTATAAGGCAATGGCAAAATATTTAAAAGGAGACCATTGACTTTTTAATTGGTTCAATGCATCGACGATGTGTAGCAGTTATAAAAAATAAGGGATACCCAAAAAAATATTGAATTATTGCAAAGTTTAGACCATATTTGTTAAAATAACACCTAAGTTTCCATTGTTTTGTCAATGCCGTAATAAAGAAATCTTTTAATTTTGTTTTCTCAATTTTAGAATTTAATTAATTATGTCCTTTGTTTTTTGTTGAATTGAGTTAATAAAAGTATACAAATAAAATACTACAAAAATGTTAAAATTTTTTAAAAAATTATTTCAGATTTTAGGCCGCTAATGAAATATTTGGAAAAGTTTCCATTGTTTTGTCAACCACTCTATATAACACCATAGTAAGTTGGACCTAAAATGGGTCAAAATCGAAAAAAAATATTTTTTTAAACCGAATTTTTTTTCACAAAAATTTTTTTTTTCTCTAAAAAAAATTTAAAAAAAAAATTTTAAAAAACAATTCGAAATTTTTTTTTACAAAAAATAAAAAAAACAACTGGAAAAAAAATAAATTTTTTTTTCCTAAAAATATTTAAAATTTTTATTTTGAAGTATAATTTGGTGAAGGGTATATAAGATTCCACACAGCCGAATATAGCTCTCTTACTTGGTTTTTTTTTGGTCTTTTATCACGTACTGGTATCCGTATATGGTTATATTTCCATGACTGGAAAAATTACACATAGTGTAATAAAACCAGTTTCCGTTCGATTTTCTGCAAAAAATCTGTAATTTTTAATCGAAAAATAAAATTAATTTTCATGTGGTTTAGAACCCGTTAATGCAGATGTAAGTGTATTTAAATACTTACATCTGCATTAACGTCATCAAATCATACCTGTTTGATGTGGGGCCTACCCAGATGTTCAAGAGGGTCTTCGGGATTTTTCCATTATTTTTTAACCAACTGATTCCCCACTATATGACAACCAATATATTGAGTAGTTCTTTTCTCCCTTTATCTATGCATGATAACGGATTTGCGATACCTCTCTCCTGGTCCTAGTTAGAATATTTCTAAAATAGCTCCATTTTAAGATACTTCTCTATCCCACCGGCGTTAATGGGTTAAAAGAGCCCACATAAGGTAGACATGTTATATATCAATGGATAGAGGATTTTGTCTACTTTTCAAAAATATATATACCTTTTGACAGTTAAAAAATTCATGGAATACTTTTTTGAAAAATATGACAAAAAAAGCTTTTTATTGAATTTTGCATAGATACAAATTTTTCAAATTGAAATAAAATTTTTATTTATGAATATTTTTTAATGAAATTTCACAGTTATGTAGATTTTTCAATTTAAAATGGAAAAATGAAAACAAATTTTTAAATTTATTATCAACTAGCCCTCAATTCCCTAAAATATCTTGAAAAATCCCAAAAATGTGATTTTTTTGTTTTTTGGCTATAATATCCATACCAAGGGCGGGGTTATCGGAACCCTTTACAAAACAATTAAGAACTTATTGGGCCATCTAAAATAGGTTACTATATTTTGATATCGAATATGCGATTTGAGAATTTTTGCCCTAAATTTGAATTTTACATAAAAAATAGGCATTTTTTGAATGGACGTGATCCCGTCGGTATCAAAAATTATAAATATTTTTTTTATTTAAGATATTTGGCGTAAAGTTAGCTTTTCAAAAAGTACAAATTTATTATACATCCGCTTAGAAATTTTTTAGATAACTTAAAAAGAATAAAAGTACTTTTTTCCCAAAAAAATTGCGAAAAATCGCATTTTTTAATTTTTTTAAATTCAAATGCATGTAACTTTGGACTCAGTCATGATTTGTAAACACTTCTTCCTTTATTTGATATATAGATCTATTGTTAATCCAATGAAAGAAAAATGGATCAAATCGGGGAATATTTGGAACCGTGGTCACCAAAAAACTAGAGTAGGGTGGGTAAAAATGTTGAAAATTAAATTTTCAAATGCTAATATCTCCTAAGCTATAAGAGATAATTGATAGCTACGACGAGGTTTTATGTAGTGCTCAATGAGGAGATTCTGTATGTGTAATTTTTTTAAATCGGAACACAAACGACGAAATAGGATTATTTTAAAAATTGAACATACCCGAGGTCCCGCTCCTGGTGGGCTCATGAGGTCCCAATTCAAAACTTGAACTCGACTACACTTCCCCTTTGCGCATGTGAAATTTCATTCAAATCGGCGTAAGGGTTTAGAAGTTACAGATTTATTTCCCTCTTTTTTTATTCTCAATACAATTTAAGCTTCTCATCTTCTATTCAGTTACTTGGAATAGAGGAGGAGGATTTCCATAACATTCTTATATCTTTCTAGATTGAAGTCTAGATCTATGTCTTCCAGTTCTTCTACACTTTAGTCGTACTCGATTACTTGCTTCTCATTAAATAAAAATCCGGTAACTTCATTACTCCTCAAAATAATGCCAGAAAAATACCAACATTTTTGGTTATTTGCTGGAATGGAAGTTATTTAAAATATAACCAACTAAAATCTACCTTACCCTTACAACTCGTCATATCCACTTAAGCCCACAAAATACTGCTGTCACGTTGAATGACATTTAAATGCTGGCAAATAACTGTTGGCAGTTAAATGTTATAGACCTCAAAAAGCTTTTAACCCGTTTGATGTGACGCATGCATATGCATGCAATGAAATGAAATCAAATGACTGGCTGGAATAAATGGAGTTAGAAATTAAATTAAAGGCAGAAAAGTAAGTAAATTGAATTATAAATTTGAGCAGTTTTTAAATAAGAAGAAAATAAATAAAATTGAGGAAAAATTATCTAAAATCCCATGCAATTTCTCTTGATAAACTCACTGTATATTGGTATTAAACTTAAATCTTAATACTTGTCTTAAATTCTCCTTTAAAATCACCTAAGATCCGAGTAGTAAATTAAAATGTGCATTTACTTGATTAAATATTTTCATTACAATTTCAACTATTTTGTTTCATTTTATCTTTTCCTTTTTAAATAGTATTTCATATACTTTCAATTTACACAAGAGCCCAGGCATAAAACACAATATTTATGGCAAGACATAATGTTGGATAATGAAAGATAATCTGCATAAATTTTGTGCTAAAGAAAAAAGAAACATTATGCCTGAATAAACAATTATAAGAAGATAATTTGAATACAATACACATTAAGTTACAGAAATGATATTTAGTCTTGTTTGAGTTTTTAATTAAGATATTTTTTTTAGAGGCTTAAATAAATGTTCAAACAATGTCTTTAGAAATTCAAGGTTCATGACAGAATGAACTTCAATATTTGCGAAAAATATTAGATGAAATGTTATAAAGGAAAGGAACAGTGGTGTGGCGGGCTTTGAAATAGAGATAGGATAAAAAATCGTATTTTTTTTTTGAAATAATTGAAATAACACAAAATGTGTGTGAGATATCTTGGGTTCATAAATCAAGCTTAATTTAACCGATAGCATGGGTTATGTTGGCTTTGAATGCCGCTCTGGTTTGTGGATTATTTGTATGGACCTGCGACTTAATAAAACCCCACCGGAAAAAGTCTAACGGTATCAAATCGCTCTAATTCAGTAGCCAGTTCTCATCATCAAAACGGGAGAAGATCATGGCCCCAAATCGCTCACGAAGAATATCCAATGTGCCATGATCTGTGTGGCTGGTAACTCTATCTTGCTGAAGTCACATGTCGTTGGTGTCCATATCATCCAACTCAGGCCAAAAGAAGTGGGTAATCACGCAAGAAAGTAAAGACAGCAAAGAAAAGATTGGGTTCAGGTAGTTTTAATTGAACACTTTGATGATGATCTAAATTAAGCTTTAGATAACTTAGGAAAAAAAAATTATGAAGAACTGATTTTCCAGAGTCCCATTCAAGAAAACCAAAAATTCTTTATTGACTTTGTTGAAGCCGGAGTTGAGCTTAACTACTTTTCTGAACATCGCTTTGCGATATTCGGACATTTAAATGTCCGAAGAGAAATTGTGGCCTGGCCCAAAACTGGATGTGATCCTGGTAAGTGAGATACCTCTCAAACCCAGATCAAACGCAGTCATTCCGGCGGAACCACATAAACCTGAGGAGATTCTTGCATACATTCAGAGCGGGAATCCTGACCTACCGACCCATAACTGGAAAGTGGTCAAGGTTTCAGCTCCTGAAGGTGCAAATAGGAAGGTGGTCGTTATCCTGAACAAGGAATCATAGAGAGAAACAAAAGCAGAATTCGATAGTATTAGGCTGCGCATCTTTCGCGCTGATGACAAGATCGACCCCGGAACTTCTGGTGTTAAACCAGAAGCTCCGCAGTATACGGACTGCACAAAAATTCGAGGTTGACGACTCCACTAACTCTCAAAATGAAATAAAGGCCCAATCAAACTCCGGTTGGAGATCTCTTCCGTACTCAGAGTGAAGTGAAGGACGAGAACACTCTTCTGAATTCTGATACAGAAGACGTGACCGTTATCTATGACCCCAAACACTCTAAACGAAATAAAGATCCAATCAAACTCCGTTTGGAGATTTCTTCCGTAGTCAGAGTGAAGTGAAGCACGAGAACACTCTTCTGAATTCTGATATAGAAGACGTGACCGTCCTCTATGAGTCCGACCATGGTGAAGATGATTCAGGCGAACATTCACCACTCTAAAACAGCTTCTGCTGCATTACTCACCCACATCGCAGAAAATGGGGAGGACGAAAATGAAATGGCGAAATCTATGGACACAGCGCAACAGGGTACAAACTTATGTACCCAAAAGGTACATGTAAAGTTAGATCCTGCATACTGGCTAAAAACCATCTTAATATCTAACTAACTTTAAAAAGGAAATGGAGACCCAACAAACTCCAGATGGAGATCTATTCCGTACTCTGGGCGAAGTGTATGACAAGGACGCTCTTCTGGATTCTGATCCTGGAGACGTGGACGTGACCGTCATCTATGACTGATTATAGCGATGAAGACACTGTCATCACTGAATGGGCGTCAAGGAAATCCTACATCTGGCTCCTCTCATGTTACATGGAGCACGATCAGGCCGATCCACCATCCAACAACTTGGTGAGGAAAATAATGCGTGCTGCAAATCGCTCTCGGATTCCAGTTATTTTAGGGGCTGACGCCAATGCTCTTCATGCTATTTCGGGAAGCTCAGGCACAAACGCACGAGGTGAGATTTTATTATTTATTTATTATACTAAATTTGTCAGTGCAATCCACGTTTGCATGATCAGTAACTGGAAACTTTCAGATGATTGTTCCTTCTCAGATCATCGTTATTTATTATTTTCGATTAATACAAAACCTGATGGGGTTGCACCCATTTTTGAATTGGAGGAAGACAAGATGTGATGAGCATAGACGAATTCTATCTGGGCTCCTTCCCCAATCACCCTTGACAAATGATATTGAGAATATTTTAGGAGCTGTGAATAGGCTTATAAACTCTAAAACTGAAGTTACTGCTCGCACTTGTGCTGCCTTTGTAAGAAGAGGCAAGAGAATGTCCATCATGGAGGTCACCGGAAATTGCGGACTCCAGGACGAGATGTCGGAGACTTTTCAATGAGGCTAAGAGATCAGGCGACTGGTCACCTTATAAGTCGTCATTGAATAAGTTAAAAAATCTGGTCTGAAACGCAAAGCGGAAGTCGTGGAGGTACTATTGCAGCGGCGTTAAAGGCTACATCCAGAAATAGGACTGTCGATGGGCCACCAGTGGACTCTGAGACTAGCCGCTTCAGGCTACATCCAGAAACAGTGGACTTGAGATACTTGAAGTACTCATGGACACTCATTTCCCCGGAAGTCTTCCATTAAATACGGAATATGAATCCAAACTGCATGATCGGACTCTATCCTCAATTGAAATTAACGAGGATAAAGTACTTTGGGGTCATTGAGACCCCGATGGTATTATACCGGCTAACCTTCAAAACAACGCCGAGCTAGTTATATCATGGCTGATAGCAATCTTTCAAGAATCTCTCTCATGGTCCTACATACCCAATAGTTGGACAGAATATAAGACCCTTTCACACTAGGCAATTTAGTTGCGCAAGTCTCTTGCCCAACAACATGTCTCCTTAACCCGACATTACCTCTGGCATCAACAAACACAAGAAACTTGCGCAACTAAATTTCCTAGTATGAAAGGGGCCAAATGGGACCTTTACCTCGAAAGGGCGTAAGGCTTCACAAACTAAGACAAAGGACTTCAGACCGATAAGTCTATCAACATTTTTGCTCAAAACCCTGGAGAGAATTATTGATACTCATATTCGAATGTCGGTTGATCAGGGACTACCTCTCAACATGCCTATACCAAGGGAAGACCAGTTGAGACACCATTTCAATCACTAGTAGGGTATATCGAGAGATCTATCGAATTCCGCAGTTACACACTCGTGCACTTTCTGGATATAGAAGAAGCCTTCAATAATGTGAAATCTGCAACCACAATATCAGCCCTAGGTTCAGTTGGACTTGATCAAACTATAGTTAGGTTGACTAGGTACCTTCTGATTTATAGGATCATTCGTTCTAAGAGTGGAACGATTATGACTGTATGATGTAGCGGTGGCAGTTTCAGGGATTCATCTAGGCACGATATCGCAATACTGGGGACGGCACTCGAAATATTAAATCGATGGAGTATCGATAGTTTGAAGGCTACGATCCCTAACTTTACGTTAGCCCGACTGAGCGGAACCGATTTGTCGCTTTCGAATAATGCAAAGTACTTGGGCAATATACTCGACAGGGCATCTAAGAACATGACGGCTATATATGTCTGCAAAAAGGCCATAAGCACGAGATGGGATAGAGAATATAAAAGAGCGACCATTTTTCTACAAATGGTAACGAAAGCTTATTTAGACATTTTTATATTGAAAAGCTTTAAAGCTATTTTCTTTTATCAGACCCACTGTGCTAAGACATATTTATTTAACATTCTAATTACCCTTAGACATGAAACTTGAAGTTTAAAAAATTGCTTCAAAAAAACTTTTATTTCTTACAATTTGCCAACTTTTGCAAACATTTCAAAATAAAACAGCAATTTCTTAAACAAAAGCAAAGAAATACATAACTACACACTTTCAGGCAATATTTAAAAGAGAATCCGAAGCAATTTCCATTATTTCTCATTAATTACACTGAAAATAACAGTTTGTTAAATAAAGTTTTCAAAAAGCTGTCATTAATGTGTCATCGTTATTATGAGAAAAGTATTGTTACAAAAGCGGGCTTTCAATTGCAAAATTAAGGAAGATTTTAAAAGAACAAAGGTCTGGCATAGCCAGAAATTAAAATTATTTTACATTTTAACAATGACTGACAGCCTGCACTTGGCAGTTAAATAAGCAACAAAAGAATATTTGTTACATTCATTGAAATCTTGAATTAAGACAACAAAAGTTGCCATCATCATTGCCCTGATTGACAGCAAATAGATTCAAATTAACACTTGACTTTTTATGTCGTTTTCTTTATTAACTCCCCCTCCCTCTCCATCTCCTTTTATGATGTTTATTAACCCCCCTTTTTAAATTGAATTGGTTTGTTATTTTAGTTTGAAACTTTTATGGACAACTACTATTTGAGTTGAGCAAACTAATTTAATTAAATCCTTTTATACTCTAATCATTTTGTTATTCCCAGCACAATAAATAGGGGGTGGTCAAGGGCTTAGAAGACTGCTTATCACTGTCATCAGTTGAGGCTATAAAAGAAAGCAGTTTACAAACAAAACTTTTGAAAATAGTGAAAATTTGCCAATAAATGTATAAAATTCTAAAAGTTTTTTTACTTTTTATTAAATGAAACTGGTTTTTTTTGCAGTTAATGTAAAACTTATTTTGCATATTTCAGCTTATTTGCTTAAAATTCATATAAAAATTCCCAATCTCCTGCCTTTGCTCCATTTAACGACTTTTAATCGCCCTCTTCAAAAGTGCTTAAATCTTTGATTTTATCTCCTGACAACACTCGACTTATTCCCAGTCAATCTTTAACCGTTTCCAAAACTATACATTCTGTCTCTATCTCTATAACCTTTTAACTTTAATACAATTTTCCTCTATTTTCCATATTAATTAATTACATTTTCTCAACGGCCATTGTGTTGCTAAATAAAGTCAATAAATCTCTATGTCTCTTGATGTGTGTGCGAGCTGTGACTTGAGCTTTTCACATTTTCTACATTTCATCCAGAAATGAACGTTAAAACGTGACTTAACATTTGCACACGTCTCCTTAAGGTACGAGAATAGTTGCAAAGAAACCTTTAGGGTAAGAGGGTGGTGGTAGGCTGTAGGGTGTCAGAGGAGGAGGAGGTCAGGCGTTGTGATTCTTAACTAACATCTGGTTTATGTGTCAATGGTTATAGAGAAGAGTTTGTTGAACGTTAAAAGGAATACATTCAATCTTGTATATTGCAGGGACAGTAGAGAGTTCAAAATTAGCACAACTTTAATATTTTTACTTATTTGTTTTAGGAAACTGATATAGAGGGTTTGGTTAACTAGACAGATTAACAATGGCTATAAAATGTAGGAGTATGTGAAACCACTTGGATGAGTAGTCAGCAGCACGTGATTTATTCTCGCCATCCTGAACCCAACATAAGTGCGCTGGAGAAGGCTGTCTTGAAGAGGCTTTTTGGAGTTAGGGTCGGCATGATCAAGCCATCCATCGTGATTAGGAAGCGATAATGCAGACAAAGTATTCAAATATCCACACAGAGAAAACTGATTCGTAGTAGCAACCGAATTTGTAGCCAATCGAATGATTCTGCCTTAGTGACCGAATATTTCAGTTGTGACTACAAAATTTTAGAAGGGCTAACAAAAGTTTGGTTACTTCAACCGAAATTCTTTTTTTTCCGAAAAATTCTATGTGTGCATCCGAATCATTCGATTGGCAACAAATTCGTTTTCTACTACGAATCCGTGTTTTCTACTACGAATCCGTGTCAAATGGAGAGATACGTTCCCTCAAGTTTGACAGAGCCGGTCATTGGTAGAACTGATGGGACTCAGTCTCCTCCACTTCTTCGTTTCGACAGCTTCTATTGTAGTTGTTAAACCGTAGGTCTATTCGTCTAGCCTCTCAAGGAAGAGGCGGGCGTATTCGTGATACAGGAACTGTATGTAGATAAGGTTCCATGAGCAGCCACTCATCAAGCTGTTTTCTTGGGTATATTCAAAACTGATTCCATTGTGATACCCAACAGGTAAACAGCAGGATACCTATTCGGCATCCCTTGTATCCAAGGTGACCAAACAGATTCTCTGATCGAGGAATGTATGCGTCTAAGATTCATCCTTGATAACTCATCTAAACACGAAAGGAAGGGGATTCCAAGAATAAGTTATCTCAAGTTTGACAGAACCGGGCATTGACAGAATTAGTGGGAAACAGTCTCCTCCTTTTCTTCGTTTCAACAGCTTCTACTGTAGTTGTGAAACTGAATTCATTAGTTCACCTGTTCTGTGCAGTCTCAACTGTACAACCATCTTACATTTTTCAAGGAAAATACCAGAAAAGGGATCAATCAACTTCATTCCTTCTGGCCAATTACCCTGATTTCCATCGTATCCAGGGACCAATATAAGCGTTATCCTAGAATGTCTCGCTGTCTCATTTAGGGATACCCGATATTCCTAGGTTAACCTAGCTATCGCGAAGACAACCGATATTCCATCAATTGCAGCCTTGCTATCAGCAAATATACAGATATCTCCAGATATTCGATAATACCTCAGGTAGTTGAATGTACGTTTTATGACAGTAATTTCCGCCTGTAGAGCAGTGCAGAAGTTAAGCAGCCTGAAGTATGATTTGATCCCATAGTTCTCGATAAAGAGACCCTATTAACACTTTTGGAGCCGTCAGTATATACCATTATGGCATCATCAGGTCGTTTAGAGTCCGCGCAGCCATATATCCCTATTCATTGCATTTTTTTCTTTTTTACCAACATTTTTTTACCAAATTGTTTTTAAATAAAAAAAGTTTTTTCCAAATTTTTTTTTTAACTTTTAAAAAAAATTTTTTGGCAAAATAATTTATGAGAAAAACAATTTGTATGAAAAAAAATTCGGGTTAAAAAATATTTTTGCCGATTTTGACCCATCGTAGGTCCAACTTACAAAATTAAGAATTTTAAAATTTTTTTAAAATTGTTTTTAAAATTTTTTTTCCAAATTGTTTTTAAAAAAATGTTTTTTCCAAATTTTTTTTTTAACTTTTAAAAAAATTTTTTGGTAATTTTGGCCGATTTTTTCGATTTTTAATAGCAACCGAGCCGCAAGAATTCCCCCGATATATTGATGTATGAATCATGTATTTAAGTTATTTGGGGGCTACGGAAAGTTGATTTCAACATACAGACGGACATGGCTAGATCGACTTCGCTATCTATAACAATCCAGAATATATATATACCTTGTGGGGTCGCAAATGAAAAATGTAGAAATTACAATCGGAATGACAAACTTATATATACAATTAGCACTCATGGCGAAGGGTATAAAAATTGACTTAAGCCTTTTTGTAACAAACTTGAATTGAAGAAAAGTTTTATGATTCAATTAATGAATTAATTCTATAGAGAACTAATACTCAAAGGAACGAATTCACTACATTTAAAATACTAAGGAATTATGCCTAGGAATTAATTCGTAATGAAGATAAACCATTTAATTTGATTTTGAAAATAGAATTAGGAATTAATTCTTTCGAAACTTCGTTCTAGTCATATGGTATGTAAAAATAATCTTCAATGGAAACATTCTACATATTCTCTGCCATAATGGATCACATTTCGAAATCACTGAAAACATAATCTTCCTGGATATAATCTCATAGGTGATTAATAGTTTTGCAAAGTGCAAAGGTTTGTTTAAGTGTCTTTCTGATAAAAAATTTGGGAAGTCTCAGAGCAGACTCAACAAAAGACAAAGGAGACTGCTCCCTATTTAATGACTTTATAGACAAATCTCTAAAATTTATGTAATATTCGAGTACAACATTCTTAAATATAGAAGGAACCTTCAACACATTAACAGAGTGAGTAAAATCGGAATTCAACGAACTCCAATGCTTCAATGGGAGATACCAGTTAGCTTAGTTTAAAATACGTTGTTACAGCTCATTTGGATACAGATAAATAGATTCCTCTGGATAACCTGAAATTAAAACCGAACTATGAAGGTACAGTTTTGAGATTTTAAAATTAAGTTAAGTTGAAAACTCATTTCTACTGATGAGGTTAGACCATGTTTCCGTCCTGAAACTAGTCGCTATTCCTAATGTTGGCATCAATACAGTATAACCTTGAATGCTATAAATCAAAAAGGTGGCTGAAGGAACGACACAGAAGATGACATCGCACAGTGGTATTAGAATGAAAAAAGATGGAAATAAATCTGTAACTTCTAAACCCTTACGCCGATTTGAATGAAATTTCACATGCGCAAAGGGGTTTAAGCGAGTTGTTAAGTTTTCCCTAATTTATTTGACACGTAAAACACATAAGGTAGACATGTTATATATCAGTGGATAGAGGATTTTGTCTACTTTTCAAAAATGTATATAACTTTTGACAATTAAAAAAATTCATGGAATACTTTTTTGAAAAATATGACAAAAAAATGCTTTTTATTGAATTTTGCATAGATACAAATTTTTCAAATTGAAATAAAATTTTTATTTATGAATATTTTTTAATGAAATTTCACAGTTATGTAGATTTTTCTATTTACAATGGAAAAATAAAAACAAATTTTGAAATTTGTTATCAAGTATAACGCAATTCCCAAAAAAAATTTTGAAAAATCCCAAAAATGGGATTTTTTCGTTTTTTGGCTATAATATCCAGAACAGTGGCGGGGTTATCGGAACCCTTTACAAAATAATTAGGAACTTATTGGGCCATCTAAAATAGGTTACTATATTTTGATATCGAATATGCGATTTGAGAATTTTTGCCCTAAATTTGAATTTTACATAAAAAATAGGCATTTTTTGAATGTACCTGATTCCGTCGGTATCAAAATTTATAAATGTTTTTTTCATTTAAAATATTTGGCGTAGAGTAGATTTTAAAAAGTAGAAATTTATTATACATCCTCTTAGAAATTTTTTAGATAACTTAAAAAGAATAAAAGGAATAAAAGTAAGGATTAACAATAGATCTATATATCAAATAAAGAAAGAAGTGTTTAAAAATCATGGCTGAGTCCAAAGTTACATCCATTTGAATTTAAAAAAATTAAAATAAGACGATTTTTCGCTAATTTGTTTGGGAAAAAATTTCTTTCTTTATTTGAAGATCTATTGTTAATCCTTCAAAAGAAAAATGGATAAAATCGAGGAATATTTAAAACCGCGGTCACCAAAAAACTGGAGTAGGATGGGTAAAAATGTTGAAAATTAAATTTTCAAATGCGAATATCTCCTAAGCTAGAAGAGATAATTGATAGCCACGACAAGGTTTTATGTAGTGCTCGGCGAGAAGATTCTAAGTGTGTAATTTAAATCGGAAAACAAAAGAAGAAATATGATCACATTAAAAATTGAACATACCCGAGGTGTCCTACTTTGGGAACCCCTGGTCCCGCTCCTGGTGGGCTCATGAGGTCCAAATTCAAAACTTAAACTCGACTACACTTCCTCGTTGCGCATGTGAAATTTCAAAAAATCGGCGTAAGGGTTTAGAAGTTACAAATTAATTTCCCTCTTTTTTTATTCTCATACCACTGTGCATCGTCTTATCCTTTTTCTCGTTATAAGAAACCTTGCAGAAGTAAGTAATCTGAGTCTCTAGCAATAATGTACAATTGCAGAGTCAACATGTTCCTAATTTGTGAACGCTGTAGTCCAGGATATTTGTGGTACGCCTTCTGTCCAACCTATATGTTGCAAGGTTGCTAATCTAACTCCAATTCTAAAACAAGTAAGAAAGTATGGTCGGTCAAGCCCGACCATATAATACACTAAGTAAAAGAGCAAAAACATTTTTCTGTTAAAATTTCAATAATTTATATTTTTGAGTGATTTTCGGAAGTGGGCCTTATATGGGTGCTATGACCAATTATGGACCGATCACCATGAAATTAGGTCGTGTGATTTGTGTCTATATGAAAGTTTACTATGTTGTATTTTGTGAGTATACCAAAATTTTTAAGCGATTTATGCACGTTAAAGTGATTTTCGGAAGCGGGTCTATATGGGAGCTATGACTAATTATGGACCGATCGTAACAAAATTTGGTGACACGAATTTTGTATAAATAAAACTTATTTGGAGTGAAATTTGTGGAGATACATTTATAAATTAAACATTTATGACCGATAAAGTCCAATTTCGAGAGGACATTTGTATGGGGGCTAGGTGAAATAATGGACCGATTTCAGCCATTTTCAATAGGCTTGGTGCTTGGGCGGAAAAAATAACAGGTACCAAATTTTATCGAAATATCTTCAAAATTGCGACCTGTACTCTGCGCACAAGGTTTACATGGACAGCCAGCCAGCCGACCAGACGGACGGACATCGTTTAATCGACTCAGAAAGTGATCGACTCAGAAGTCGATCGGTATACTTTAAGGTGGGTGTTAGACTAATATTTTTGGGCGTTACAAACATCTGCACAAACGCATTATACCCTCCCCACTATGGAGGTGTAGGGTATAAATAGGATAGGCTAACATCTCTGAAATTAATCGCCCAATGACAATTTGTTCTGCACTTACCCAAGTTATGGAGAGTATGGTTAACCACCATCTTGTGAAATATTTAGAGTAGAATTATTTACTTAGCGACCGGCAGAGCGGCTTTCATAGAGGACGCTCTATGGAAGACTTGCTTGCCTTCCTATCGGAAAAATGTTGTCGTGCCATTCACAGTTTTGGCGAAAGTAAATTTTTAGCTCTTGATATTTCTAAGGCGTTCGAGGGGGTGAGGCATGGTGCGCTCTTGTCGAAACTTATCAAACAAGTTCAAGATTAATTCAGGGAACCGTTCTTTCTTCTACACTCTTCCTACTTCCAACCGTATGTATTCTTTTGCAGATGAATTAGAAGATACCGAATTATCCAAGTAATACTTGTATTTTCGTATGATCCATGCAGACCGCAATGTGACCGTCTCAAATAGCCAGTTAAAGTGTCTGGATTTGTCTCCCCTTCTCATGACTATTCTTCCTTCGGGAATAAATGTCATATTGAATTTTGTTCAGCTGTCAATTATATACTATAATGAAAGACAGACAGGATAGATTCCAATTAGTCATGGAGAGACTAGGTCTACTTAGTAGATATTTTGCTCTCCGAACCCAAACTCATGTAGAATATTTTAGCATATTTGAAAATATTACTAAACATTTTGGATTTTACTTTAAACTTGTACTTGTACACTATTATTTTGTCCCTAAATGTCCCTTTGGCAATGTGTTTATGGGCAATTTCAATAAAATGTGTGCTGGCACATTCAATATCGAATGTATGAAATGTTTCTGCTGTATTCATCGACATCGACATCAACAACATCATCATCATCGATGCGAAAATCATGACAAGCCTTTGGGTATTATTAGCAAGAGGATGGATGACATTTGAAATGCTAAAGGATTCATTTGAAAGATGCATTTAAATACAAAGGTTCCTTAACCTTTAATAAAGTGTTGAAATAATGATTAATAAGGTTTATTAAGGAACAACGTGAAATGTTTCATTATAAATTTTTAAAATTTATAAAGAAATATTGAAAAAACAAACATATTGAACATTTAAAAAGTAGTCCTTAACATTTCATTAAATCTCCAATACGATTTTTAGCCATTATTGTTACCCACCTTTCCCTTGATTACGTACATTCGTATTTTTTCCAATTCCTGCTTTAACAAATGCCATAAATTCATCACTAAAGTTTAACATTAGATAAAATACCCGCACAAAAAAACACAAACAGCCAGGAGTAGCTACATACATACATAGCTGGGTTATGCATCACAATAATTTATCTTCTCTCTTTTCAAACAGTATAAAAACTCATCCAATGGGAATGAAATTTAACGAATGTTTTCTTTTTTCCTCTATTTTTTGTATTTACCTTGGAAAACATCAACCAGCCAGGAGAAAAAAACACAGATTCGTTGTTTTCAAATATGCAAAATAAAAAAAAAGAACGAAAGAAAGAAACATGAATGCTGTTTATAAGCAAATTGAAATAGAGGACTGTTATTTTAGGAGGGCTAGATAAAAACGAATCAAAATTATTTAAACGACTTTATGAAACCTCTACCATTGCATTATTGTGTAAGATTTTTAATCAAGAAGAATTAATTTGAAAAATTCTGAAAGGAGTCAAGTGCCTGTAACCTATAACAGTTGAATTTCTCGTGACAGACTCTAGATCATTGGTAGGCAAAAAGAGGCATTTAATTTGTGTGCTCTTTTGGGTAAAAAATAAAATATCCACAACAACATCAAGAAACTGAATGAATTGTGTGTATTTTTACGCTCTATTACGCTCTTTTGTTCACATTCGGGTTGTTTGACGAAAATCATCGTAACCTGAACAATATGAACGCCTACCATGGCTCTAGATCATTTAAAGGACTGTAACCTGATTGCAGTTATTCTACCACAGCAGCAAGCGCTTGCTTTTAACATTTATTTTGCTAAGTAAATAGAGCTCGATATGAAGAATTGTAGGATTTTTGTGAACATTTGCCAGGATTTAAGCCACTGATATTCCATCAAAAGAGAACTAGATGAAAATCTGTCCGTATATAACCCATTTTCATTAATCAAACATTTGTTCTACTAGATGTTTCTGGAATAATTCTGTCCGTTACATATTGGCATTGAAGATTATTCAACTCTATTTCTAGATCTTGCAGTTTTTTAGCCTACCATTATCTAAGTTGGACAGTTTAGTGTCGACTTGTATTTCTACACCTTTCGCTAATTCGGATAGTTTTCTATAGATGTCTATGGCTTAATTTCTAGACAGCTCTCTAATTCGTTTATAACCACACTAGTATCTCGTCTATAACTTTAGAAGTTTCCTGAAATTTCCCTTCCATTTCAACTAATAGTTTCTCGTAGGAGTTTAGTGTCAACTTTTATTTCTACACTTTTCGGATAGTTTTCCATTGATGTCTATTGCTTGTATTTCTAGACAGCTTTTTAATTCCATTATAACCATACTAGTTTCTCGTCTGTAGCTTTAGAAGTTTCCTGAAATTTCCCTTTCATTTCAACTAAAAGTTTCTCGTAGGACTTTAGTGTCAACTTTTATTTCTACACTTTTCGCTAATTCGTATAGCTTTCTATTGATGTCTATGGCTTGTATTTCAATACAGCTCTCTAATTAGTTTAAAACCACACTAGTTTCTCGTCTGTAGCTTTAGAAGTTTCCTGAAATTTCCTTCCATTTCAATAAATAGTTCTCATTGTTGACTCTAGAATTTATCTTTAACTTCAGCTTTTACCTCAGGCAACAGTTTTTGTTGTGTGTTCTACAAGATTCGTTGGCTCCTTTGAATTTTATTTCTATTTGTTCCACATACACTGCGCTTAAATCCAAGCTGCTTGTTGTTGCGCGGTTACAGACCTCCATTTCTTATTTATACCCAATTTCTTTAGTTCATATTTCAATGCCTTGCCGCTTGAATTCATCTATGCACCTCTTCTGCAAATCCGCCTTATTACCTGCTGTTGGTAACTCTAAGTTATTCAATTCTTTCTTGAGTTCTTTCACTTTTAGCTCCTCAAACTTCATGACTGCTTCTTATTTTGCAAATCCAACTTTTGACACCAATTGTTACAATTTTTAAACTACTGATCTCTTTTATTTCCAACTAGCTGACCCGGTGCGCTTCGCCACCCCAATTAGAAGAAAGAAATAGTACTATCAAGTCTCACTTTGTTAATCTAATTGTAAATGTCTAATTTCATATTTCTGGGTTCATTATTATAGAAAATGCAAAATGTGTTCCTAATTTAAAATTTTTATGTTTATTATTATAAAATATTCAAAAAGTACCATTGCAATAGGGAAATAGTACCATTGATTATCACTTTTAAATTCGCATTCACTAAACCATAACCCGTCAAGTTTGAATTTTAGATTTGTATATCATTTCCTATATTATCAACTAATTTTGTTTCTATAATACTTAAGATTTAATAAATTATCACAAAACCGAAACCAATCGGTTTTTAATTTTTTAAAACCGAAACCGCGGTTTTGAAATTCTACGATTTTTTGGAAACTCTAGGTCCATTATTATAGGAAATTTAAAAAAGTACCATTAGAATATATAAAAAGTACCAAAAATCCCCCACTTGTGGTTTCCCACTCACTCCGGTCCATATAAGCTTAATTTCATGTTTTTAGGTTCATTGGTGAAGAAATTACAAAAAGTACCATTCGAATAAAGAAAAAGTACCAAAAAGTCTCCCCTAGAATTCTAACTCACTTAGGACCATGTAGTATGCTTAATTTCATGTTTTAAGTCCATTGCTATAGAAAATTAAAAAAAAGTACCATTAGAATAAACAAAAGGTACCATGAGGTATCCGCTTGAATTTTCAATCACTTAGGACCATATACGCTCAATTTCATATTTCTAGGTCCATTATGTTATAGAAAATTCAAAAAGTAACATTAGAATATAGAAAAAGTACCAAAAAGCACCCACTTGTAGTTGCTCACCCACTCGGGTCCGTATAACCTTTATTTGATGTTTCTAGGTTCATTGGTGAAGAAATTACAAAAAGTACCATTTGAATAAATAATAAGTACCAAAAAGTCTCCCCCTAGACTTCTCACTCACTTAGGACCATATATGTTTAATTTCGTGTTTCTAAGTCCATTGTTATAGAAAATTCAAAAAAGTACCATTAGAATATAGAAAAAGTACCAAAAAGCAGCCACTTGCGGATTCCCACTCACTCTGGTCCATATAACCTTTATTTCATATTTCAAGGTTCATTGGTGAAGAAATTACAAAAAGTACCATTCGAATAAAGAAAAAGTACCAAAAAGTCTCCCCCTAGAATTCTCACTCACTTAGGACCATATATGCTTAATTTCATGTCTCTAAGTCCATTGTTAAAGAAAATTCTAAAAAGTACCATTAGAATATAGAAAAAGGACCAAAAAGCCCACACTTGTGGTTTCCCAGTCACTCGGTTCCATATAAGCTTTATTTCATGTTTCTAGGTTCATTGTGAAGAAATTAAAAAAGGACCAATCGAATAAAGAAAAAGTACCAAAAAGTCTCCCCCTAGAATTATCACTTACTTAGGACCATATATGCTTAATTTCATGTTTCTAAGTCCATTATTATAGAAATTTCAAAAAGTACCATTAGATGAACAAAAAAGTACCTATAGTACAGTTCACACATTTTGGTACCTAAATATTATCCCCTATTCCTAACACTAACTTCACTCAAATATATATCAGCTAACTTTAATGTCGATAACTGAAATAATTTAAATTTTAAAAAAGTACCATTAGGAGAAAAGTACCAATTTCCCTTTTCTTACTTGAACACCCCTCAAGTTTGAAATTTAAAAATATTCCATTTTGCCAAAATTGTTTATGCTACAGGCATGTATCAAAATATTAAAATCTGTGTTAATGTGCCCAAGAATAAATATGTTTTAAAAAAAGTACCAAACTGTTTCTGTAACGTGGTGGGAGCTCATAATAAAATATTCGTATGTCTATGTCAAATTATAGAAAAACATATTTTATGAAAAAGTACCAAAAATTAACACAATTTTTATCCCTTAAAGGTTCGAATTTCCAAAAAGTACCAAACTTATATTTTTTATTTTTTGTTAATTAAAGAATACGATTTAAAATTTGTTTCTATGTTTATTGGTTTAAAAGATACATAGGGTGCAAAAAAAGTACCAAAATACAGTTTTTACCCGTTTTCTCCCCTAAAAGTTTCGAATTTCCAAAAAGTACGAAACACCGGTCAGCTTATTTTTTAAATGGAGTAACATGCTATTTTAAGTTTTTTTATATCTTTATTAGTTTTGAAGATATAAGGTTACCGAATTTACCCGTTTTTACCCTTTTTTACCCCCTAAACGTTCGAATTTCCAAAAATCCCTTCTTATCGGATCGTTTTGGGGAGGGAGGAACCCACAGTTAAAATTTCGTGATTCTAGCTTCAGCCGTTTGGGCTGTGCGATGATGAATCAGTCAGTCAGTCAGTCAGTAACGTTACTCTTTTATATATATAGATTATTGTTGCCCCATATGATACTAAGTGTCCGATCCATAATTTTTTAATGTTTTACATGTTAGTACAATGTCTCTACTTTGAGATCTTTCTCAACTCTAGAAATTACTTAATATTTTCAAAGTAGACAGCATTCAAATTGAAGTATAAATTGTTCATATTTCCCATGATTCCATAGTAGCCTGGAATTCAGATAATCACACAATCCTGGTAATATAATTATCTTTTTCTTACATTCCAAATAATTCCCCGATTTAACGATGTTGTTTCTTAAAAATACGAATTGTTCATTAGAGCGATCACAAAAAATCGATGGCGGAATTTTGTTCGTTTGGACCCCACAAAACGATTCCCCTTTCCAGAGTGCTCCTAAGGGTTAATTTCCATTTTTGTGCTGTTATTGTAAATACTAGACTTCATGTTATATTTTTCTTAAATGTCATCAAAATCGGCCCAAAAATATATAACATTTCATTATCTTTCCATTAGAAATTCCAAATATTGAAAAATTTTAACTTTGCCCTTCACGATTTAAGGGTTAACGTTTTCCGATTTTCGGAAAACTTTCAGACTATATTTATAATTACCTGTACTATAATATTCTGAACAGATTTTATTTAAAATTAATAGCAATAAGGAAATTTGGCTCATTCGCCAAAATATGGCCAAAAAATAAATTTTTCTCGAAAATAGCAAAATTTATATCGCAGGTACGGAAAAACTATAGGAGATATTGACATAATTTTTTCACAGTTTTATTCCCTATTATGTTGTAAATAAATACCCATGTAAAGATCAAAGAATTATAAAATTTGTTTAACAAAATTTTTAAAATTTGAAATTCGATTTTTGAAACTGACGTTAAAAAAAATATTTTTTTTGGTTATACCTGCGAATAGGTTAACTGTATCCTATAAAAATAAAAACTCATATACAAGTAAATACGGATATATTTTAAGTAAGAATAAACTTTTGTTTTAATATTTCTCAAAATATGTTAATTTTGTTCGTACATTTCTTGTTCTAGTGGCCTGAGAAACGTTAATGGCCTGGCGATTTTTTAATAACTTTAAAATTTTTTAACCAATTTTTGTCTTTTATATCTCATTAGAACGACAATTATATACACATTTCGATGTTTTTACATTAAATTGCAAAACTTATTACTTAATAGCAACATTTTTAAAAAAAACCTGGAAAAATTCATTTTTTCCCCTTGTAAATGCAACTCAAAACTAAATCGAAAGTTGGCACGGGTTGCCCTTCTTAGAACAAGCTAAACATTTTTTTAGTGGTATTTTAGGTCATTACAAAAGTTTCAACATTTCAAAAAATTAGTGTAGATATTCCATCTCCTTATATAACTGTCATTTAGCAGAAGTTAGAAGCCAACAGGAATTCCGTATCCATCCAAATTACGTAAAATGGAATTTGTGAAACCAGAAAATAGTTTAGGATATTGTATAAACCACCTAACTATATACTTAAGAAATTTAGCTGAGTGTTCAACTGTTGTTTATCGAGTTTAGTGAGCTGGAATTTGATCAAATTAATATTATAAGGTGATGAATAAAATAGAGTGTAGCAGGATGCCTGCTGCTCCCTCAGGATTCAGTAAACCTCAACTATTTCCAGATGAAATAAGAATTCTGAAGAAACACTGTGAAAGAAATGAAAACTGAAGTAGTAAGAGGTAAAGATATAATGAGATTCATTGAAATTCATCGCCAGAATAATGTCTACCTGAATTAGCTAATATTAAGAATGCTGGAAGCCTATGTGGTTTCATAATAATAAGATGAGTTGAGATGACGATTCCATTAGCACGATCTACCCAGGATTTGGTTAATTAATGCAGATCACGATCAATATGGGTTCGACTTAATACTCTGCCGCCGTTGTGATACCTTGGCTTATTCCAAATTTTTTTCACTTTCGTTTCCACCGTCGTTATTCAGCCATCATATTGTTGTAATGAAATTGTGGATACTACCCAAAGCTCACATAGAGACATAAGTCTAGTTAGTAAGTATTTGTTGACCTAACATTCTACGTCTTCAGTCCCTAAATTCAGGAGAATGACAGAGAAGATGCTCAGTTGTCTTTTCTTTGTGTCGTGTTGCAACTCCTACAAAAGTGTTTGTAATGGAGTCGAAGCTGTAGAGCGTCAGCATCTAAATACCTGCTAATACCAGCTAATACCCGTTAAACGGTTTCTACGTCTTCAGTCCCTAAATTCAGGAGAATGACAGAGAAGATGCTCAGTTGTCTTTTCTTTGTGTCGTGTTGCAACTCCTACAAAAGTGTTTGTAATGGAGTCGAAGCTGTAGAGCGTCAGCATCTAAATACCTGCTAATACCAGCTAATACCCGTTAAACGGTTTCTACGTCTTCAGTCCCTAAATTCAGGAGAATGACAGAGAAGATGCTCAGTTGTCTTTTCTTTGTGTCGTGTTGCAACTCCTACAAAAGTGTTTGTAATGGAGTCGAAGCCATTGAGCGTCAGCATATAAATACCTGCTAATACCCGTTAAACGGTTTCCTAAGTGGAGTCTTAGCTGATTTATTGCAAGTCGTTTTCTCTGCATATACATATTAGGTCAGATGCTCCAATATTTCATTGGCAATTAGTTGATTTGAAATTAGTTCTTTTATCCCTCGAAAGGGAAGATCGCCAAAATCGCAACTAAACCCATTCAAATCTAGGGTGATGCCGGCATACACACTGCCCGAACTCGAAAGATTATTAGTGACTATGCCAAGTATATTCTTTCTAGCTCATGCTGTTGAAAGGGGTTTATCGGATCTCAACGTAAATAAGTCTCCTGGGTCAGATGGTAAACCGGCACTGGTATTGAAGCAGTGTTCTTCGATGGTAGCTCGTCTATTACCTAACATTTTCTGCACTTTATACCGTGCAATTTTCCTGTATGTTGGAAAGTTGCTAATGTAACGCCAATTCCTAATAAGGGAGAGGCTAACAAACCTGAAAATTAAGAGTACAACAATCTACTCAGCGACCGGTAGTATGGCTTACATAGAGGACGCTCTACGGGAGACTTGCTAGCCTTCCTATAGGATAAATGCTATCGTTCTATGCACCGTTTTGGCGAAAGTAAAGTGGTGGCTCCAGATATATCCAAGCCGTTCGATAGAGTGTGACATGGTACACTTTTATCAAACTTCGAAGTCTATCTTAGCCCATCTTAGCCTATCATATTCATACAGTTATTGACCAAGCCTGTCGAAGATTGGGGCAATGAGGCAAAACATGAATGATTTCCTTAATCGGGAGCTTGTGACAATCTCTGAATGGGATCGTGTGAATAAGATAGCTTTCAATGCTCGCAGGACTCAGTGTTGCATGTTGACACAACAAGGAACGAAAGACTATGTTGCTTCATCTGTATTTATGGATGGTGTAAAAATTGTGGCATCAGATGCTCTTGATGTTCTGGACATGAAAACACAATGTGATGTCCGCTGGTCTAAACACATGTGACTCGGTTTTCTGAAACGCAGTAGGAATTAATTCACTACATCTGATCTCCTCAATATTTACACCACCTATATCCGACCGAATGTGGAATACAACTCCCATGTATGGGCTGGTGCTTCAAAGTATATTTTGGAGCGTGCAGGAGAGGGCGTAGTGTATCCAACTCTATTGATTGGCTAGAGCACCGACGCAATGTGGGCTGCGCTTCACTGTTTTATCGTTACTACAATGGAATGTGTTCTGATGAAATTAGGGAACTTGTTCCTGATACCCGCAGATTTTTACGTAATATACGTTTTTTAGCAAGAATGGTATGGTATTCAGGCAGCCGTCCAAAACCTTCGTCTCGTACAGCTCACTTGGGTCCAATAATCGTTCGCTTTGTGATACCTGAAGAGAACAAATTAAGACAGAAAGAAGGAAAAGGGAAGTAGAAATTAAAGAAAAGGGAAATCTATAGATTAAGTTATAGTGAAATTTCGAGAAAAGAGTGTATATAAAAAGAGAAAAGAAGGAGGAGTGGGGTCGAGAATTCAAATAATTCGAATAACGCAAACCATCATTGGATGGTTGCTGGGTCCCTAAGAGGCATAATTTGCAAGTCTGGTCTTATCAACCTTCCGCATTCCCTAATAAAGGGAAAGCGGATCCTTCACAGATAATCCGGAGAGGGAACTCAGGCATCGTTCACCTTAGTGCCTGGCACGTAGATAACCAAGTGCCGGACAGTTACTGAACAAATGTTGGATGGTCTCTTCCTCTTCCTCATTCTGACAACCTCTACAGTAGTCGTGATAAGGTAACCCAAGTCTTGCAGTATGCCCGGTGATCATTGCCACCATGTTGCTCAGTCGTATTCGTTGTAACCGAAGTAGATACGACGTGCGTTTACAGTCCAACGCAGGCCATATCATCCTCGTGGTGGCACAGGTGGATTTATTTTCCCACCTTGCTTGGGCAAGTTCATATTATACGTCATGTATCAGTTCCTTGCAGGTTGACAGCGGGATTCCACAGTGGAAATCTATATCGTCATCCGACATCAAGGCTCCTCTTCCTGCCAGGTAATCAGCAATACAATTGCCCTCATTATCCCTGTGTCCACGTACCAATGTGAGTACAACTGTTGAATGTCTCGCCATCTCATTTAAAGATGTCCGGCATTCCTGGATCATGTTCGATGTTGTATAAACACCTACCAGGTATTTAATTGCGAATTTTCTGTCAGTATATATGCGGATATCTCTAATAGATAAACTGTAATATCTGAGCCAGTATGCCGCTCTTCTTATGATAGATATCTTGGCCTGAAGGATGCTGCATCCATTTGGGAGTCTAAAGGATATTCTTATTCCGAATTCAGGAATGTATATACAAAAGCCCACCCTTTCCCTCTTTTTGGACCCATCCGTAGATTGATAGCCTCGTTCCATCGACGGAGAGACCATCAGAAGGCTCCATACTGGATGGGATTGAGAAACCAAAATTCCTCAGAAAGAAGGGTTTGGGGGAGCAATAGTCGACGTGACCAGGAAGATTTTGTGATCTTCCTGTGTGGAGACATGTCCATAGGGTCTAAAATTCCATGCATTGCAGGCATTAAGCCTAAAGGCAGTGCTTAGTGCCAGTTTCCTGGCCATTAGATCTACTGGCATCCAATTGAGTAGAGTAAAAAGAGACTTCGTCGCCGTAGTTCGCAATGCCCCTGTTATCAGGATTGCCATTCTTCTTAATACCCTTTCAAAGAGTATGCGATTGGAGGCCCTGTCCATTGCTCCCCACCAGACAGAGAATAGTATAGGTGTCATGTTTATCAAGAACACATCCCTTTGTGGTCGATTGGCCAGTGGACCGTACAACACACTAAGGAAAAATTCGTTCTTTAGCCATACTGTCCGTATGTGGAACAAACATCAATTCATCTGTCATTTTTAACGTCGGAAAGTTCAAATCGAAACACTACTCCCTCTTTCCTTCCTCCCATAACCTATTTTCATAGTTCCAACACAATGCTTTGCCTGAGTAGGGGTCATCCCCTGAGTGCTGGTCCAAGAAGAAACAAATAAAGCCTAAACCCATATAAGTATTGAAATAATGAAATTGCGGAAAACGGAAGAAATCCAGGAAGCTGTTTAATGAAACTAAAACTCGCGTATTTAGGTTTTAAATGTTTCTTCAACTATGAAGTTCGTTATCACCTTAGAGTGTGCAGTCTAAGAAGGATTTATATTATCCCATACTTCAGTATACATTTTAGAATCTATCTAGAAAGGAAACACGAAGTCAATATACATGTGATCAGAGAAAGAACAGTCCTTAAATACTTACGAATAAAAGTAAGTTTCCAAGTTTCCAAAAAAAGTAGATCAAGTAAACTGTTGATAGTTTTTTCTATTAACTTTCTCTCAAGGGCTTTAAATTCATTAATTAAAATAATTCAATGATTATCTTCTTAATACGCATTATCTGTTGGTCTCCATATCTACATTCCAGTAATGATTTCATTGTGTTACACACCCATGTATAAAACTATATTTCCCCATTTACGCTGAAGTACCATAAACAAATTATGTATAGAAGTATTTTTTTACTTTTTTCACTCGTTCACTCAGCAATTGTACCGTGTTAAATAAGTTTTTTGTTTGGATTTTTCTGTTTTTTTTTTTGCAAAATATTGTATTTTGCCCTGGAAAAAAATTTAACTAAAAAATTGTTAACAGCAGCAGCAATAACTCAAACATTGAACAGTTTTTTGTTCGGTTCATTGTTGTTTGTGCATACCGTTGAATAACAAACAAACAAACTCTAAGTTGCAAGTGTATGCATGTATTTGCAACATTTCCGGCAAATACATCAACAACTTTTCAATTCATCGAAACGCTAAAACACATCACAGGATTGAAATTTTTTCAAACTATTTTTTTTTTTTGTTCGCCAGCAAATATTTAGAGCAGAGCAAAATACTTTAGGAGTTTCATCAAAATGGTAAAGCAGCAGGTTATTTTGCATTGTGGTTCTACTCTACCTTAGCCTTACCTCAACAGATTTGAGTTGAGTAAACTAACGCCTGGTTGTTTACATTTAAAGTTCGTCGCAAAAAAACAAAATAAAAAACGCACACAACTTTGTGTCCCCAGAGATGAAGCTAAGGTTTGTCTTTTTTTTGTTCAATCCAGTAATATTTCATAGATTGTATGTGTTTGTTATTTTTCCACAAAAGCTCAATAGCAACAAAAGTTTTTTTTATGGAATTTGTTATTTTTTTTGGGGGTGGAGATTTCAGGTAAAAGAGTGTATGAATATTGTATAGAAGATGTAGGCGAACCTGTACCAAACTAACCAATGCCACAGGGATAAAGAGCAGGGATGGCTAAGTTGATATGATCGTGTTTTTATATTGAAAAGTACCTTGGTACTCCCGAGACTCATTTGATACTTTAAAAAAATTATTCAAAAATTCTTATGGACTCTAAAAAATATGCTGATGTAGATGCAAATGACTTCAAAATGAGAGATTTTTTTAAATTTTTAGCTTTTATTTTGAAACGTTTGTACAATATATTCAAAATATTGGCCATTGTTAGCTTTGAACTTTTGCCATATTTCTGGAAACATATGGATTTCGAGCCAAAACAACTGCTCATCTCTTTAGGCCAAGAACGCATCAAGCCATTATCGGATACTCTGCTTCAAAGTGAAGCGGATCCCAGAGAGAACATTCTGCATCGATCGAAGGGCGTTTTTCGGACAATGCTCGCTTCAACCAAATCAGATGCGTTCGGTACAGATTCTCTGGGACGATATGGCCAGATATCAGCACCTCATAATAGAATAGGACTCTTTTGCTTCCATTGTAATGGATCCATATTCCATCTCATGTAATAATTCGATCTAAAAATTATTTTCTTTTATAGAGTTCAAGCATTAAGGTCTCTCGGTTTCGTATGGTACTTAATTTCCCCGCTTTTGGATGAATCATACTGCTCGCAAACGTTTGAGTAGCTACCAATGATGTTGGAAGCTCTTGTTGAGTTTGACAGCAATCTTCATGGAGTAATGCCTACAATTCTTGGTCTACAAATTTTCTTTGTCTTCTGTGACAAAATCAACACTTCTGAACTGCAAAAACCATCTCTCGCACCTTGAAACAGATGAAATACATTCACCATAAGCTTTGGTTAGAATCCTTGTAAATCCCCCTTTTTTAAATCATACAACCTATCTAAAAAATCTTACGTTTCACATAGAGTTTTTCATGGGAATTCCCGAGGACAGAAAATCCCGGGAATTCTCGCAAAATTTTCGATCATTGGAAATTATGCGAAAATTCCCTGGAATTATTTTCCTTAGTTTTATGTGCTTAAAATTCCAAAATAAATGCACAAGATTCATACAACAAAATAGATTTACACAAAGAGACCAATAAAAAGTTCATTATTCAAATTATTTCAAAAACTTCTGAATTTATGGGTTGTCATAGAATTCCATTCTAATTTTTTGCGAATTAACAGAATTAATTGGAATCTAACAAAGGTAGAACAAAATCTAATATTAATTGAAAGAATTACATCACAGGTTTGTATTATAACGAATTTAGAAATCGAGTGATTTTAACTCTTTATATTAAATTTTATCAAATTTTTCTATTTGTATCAAATTACATTTTCAAACCAAAGACATTGATAACTGCATCAGCTGAGAACGGCCGGACCAATTTAGACAAGTTTTTTTTTAAATGTTGGTCATAGTCCAACTTAGGTTTTTACGGAATGAAAAATTTATTTTTGTGCCCACTTTTTTCGATTTATCTAAAATCGGAAAATGGCTGCACCTATTTGGCTAATTTGTTTTTAAATGTTCGTAGTAAAATTCATAAGAAAAATTTACCACGCCCACTTTTTTTCGATATATGTATCTAAAATCGCAGAACGCCTGGACCGATTTGGCTATTTTTTTTAAATGATCGCGTTTAATCAAGAAAAAGAGCTCGTTCTATGATCACTCATATTTCTGAACAAAAATCAATATTTTTATATAAAAACTCAAAATATCTAAATTCGCTAATAACTTGGCCAATAAGCGTACAATTAAGAAAAGGAGCTCGGTCTGTGATCATTCATATTTCTGAACAAAAATCGATTTTTTATATAAATCTGTGATCACTCATATTTCAGACTTGGGTTTTTGACTGTTCCCTCAGTAAAGCTTCTATGTATATTTTATTATATGAATATAAGATTTATTGTACATCAAACATAACTCAAACCTATATGAATAAAAATTACACATAGGAACAAAATTGACATTTTGGTATATGGGACATTTAATTTTTTTTGGGCAGCTCTTGTTTTTAAAATATCGCGGTTTTAATTTTTTTGGATAATCTGTATTTTTTTTTCTATTATTTTTTGAATATTTCATAAAAGGAGACTAAAATTAAAAAAATAAATTATTTATTGGTATTCTACACAAAATTATCTTTTCTTTGACATCAACTTTGTTTATCTAAGTTCCAGGATATATTGGTGATATCGCAAGGATATTGAAAATTAACCTTTTTCAGTTTCTTCCTTACTTGTTCATGGTATACAATAAAAATATATCAATAAAGTAACTTATATAAAAAAATTAAAAATTCGCTGAATATATACTAAACTATTTGACAAATAACTCGAAGTTTTACAATATTTTTCTATGTTCTTTGTATAAAAAAAATAATGAAAATTTTCGTAACATGAATGTTTCACACCTACATGATTATACTAAAAATATAAAAATAAATAAAATATTTCCGAATTTTTATAAATTATAAGAAAAAACTACTTAAACTTCAATATTTTTGTTATATATTTCAGAAATAAAAAATCGCTTTCATTTCCTTCTTTTTTTAGAAATATAATTTCTCTTATTATATTATTTCATTGTGGCTAGTAAGATGAGATGCTGTGTTAAAGATCCTAATATGTTTTGTTATATTTGTCGCGAATATTCGCTAAAATCAATTACATACACTGTTCTCCAATTGTATTTTGCTTACTTTGTTATTCAAATTCGCAACTTAGGCAATTCCTGGATATATTCCTGTACCAATAAATCTGTATGTGTGCAAAAATTAATTTTTTTGTACAAAAAAACTATTGTTTTTAATAAAAATTTTAAGATATTTTCACCAAAAACACTGTATATCACGTAAATACAAAATTCGCGATATTTAAAAAACGTCAAATGAAGTATTTCTATTGCTGTAGTTAAATTTAAATGTATGTTCAGAAATAAGACTAATGATCACCTAAAAATTTATTTATAAAAAAAATATTTTTTTAGGATGAAAAGTTCAGAGTTTTATCTAAATATTTCATTAAATTTTTAACTAATTTTTCATTTCAATCAAAAACTATGTTCGCTGTAATACCTTGAATGTGCAGTCTTAAATTTTTATTTAGAATTTTCGGAATACAACATTTTATTAAGCATAAAGCTAAAAGAATCAAATTTCAACATTCTTGAAAGATCGGACAAATATGCCAAAACATCCACCAGAATTTTTATACTCAAAAGAAAAATATGTTTACGCCGACCAGTTTCATGCTAAAAAAATTTCACATACTAAGCTGCATTACCCAAAATTTTGAAGAAAAACACCAAAAAATAGGGTATTCAATAGAAATATAAAAACTGCGATATTTTGAAAACGCGAGCTGACTGGAAAAAAAAGTATGACATAGTAATGTGGATTCATCAACTTGTACAAAACGCAGTTCAAATTTCGGGCACCAAAATGTCTGTTCCGCAGTGCTATCATTCAACAATACGTTTTTTTTTTTTCTTTTTAACTATTTTTACCCATTTCAAACCACTTCTCTCAAATTCACAAATCGAACACAAGCATTTTTTTAATTTGGACAGGACAACGTCTGTCGGGTCAGCTAGTATAACATAAATTTCTATAGAAAATCATGTATATAACAGTATTTTCTATAGAAAATCATGTGTATAACAGAATTTTCTATAGAAAATCTTGAGTATAACAGTAATTTTTATAGAAAATATTCAGTATATCAGTATTTTCTATAGAAAATCTTGAGTATAACAGTATTTTCTATAGAAAAAATTCAGTATAACAGTATTTTCTATAGAAAATATTAAGTATAACAGTATTTTCTATAGAAAATATTCAGTATAACAGTATTTTCTGTAGAAAATATTCAGTACCACAGTATTTTCTATAGAAAATCTTGATTATAACAGTGTTTTCTATAGAAAATATTCAGTATAACAGTATTTTCTATAGAAAATATTCAGTATAACAGTATTTTCTATAGAAAATATTCAGTACCACAGTATTTTCTATAGAAAATCTTGATTATAACAGTGTTTTCTATAGAAAATATTCAGTATAACAGTATTTTCTATAGAAAATATTCAGTATCATAGTATTTGCCATAGAAAATCTTGAGTATAACAGTATTTTCTATAGAAAATATTCAGTATAACAGTATTTTCAATAGAAAATATTCAGTATAACAGTATTTTCTATAGAAAATATTCAGTACCACAGTATTTTCAATAGAAAATATTCAGTATAACAGTATTTTCTATAAAAAATATTCAGTATAACAGTATTTTCTATAGAAAATATTCAGTACCACAGTATTTTCTATAGAAAATATTCAGTACCACAGTATTTTCTATAGAAAATCTTGAGTATAACAGTATTTTCTATAGAAAATCTTGAGTATAATAGTATTTTCTATAGAAAATATTCAGTATAACAGTATTTTCTACAGAAAATCTTGTGTATAATAGTATTTTCTATAGAAAATATTCAGTATAACAGTATTTTCTATAGAAAATCTAGAGTATAACAGTATTTTCTATAGAAAATCTTCATTATAACAGTTTATGCTACAGAAAATCTTGATATAACAGTATTTTCTATAGAAAATCTTCATTATTTGGTACAGAAAATCTTGCGTATAACAGTATTTTCTATAGAAAATCGTGCATGTAACAGTATTTTCTATAGAAAATCATGTGTCTTTTCTGTGAGTTTGGAAAAATTACTATTTGAATATTATTTTAACACCGAACAAAATTTTCATTTTCCATCCCCGATACGTAGTAATGTTTTTTTTTTGTTGTTTTCTATATTCCAGTTGTTTTTCGTGGCAAAACTTTAACTATTTCACCATAAAATTTTAATAGTTTTTTCTTTGTTTTTTTTACTCCTTTTGATAATCTGGGCATATATAAGTTTGTTATGTCGTTTGTATTTGCCTTGAGATTCATCTGGGCCCCAAGGGGAGCCGATTTGATAATATTCATGTGTTAGAGCTTTTGGCCTATATCTTGCACATTATCTTCTATATATATACAAATGAAATGGTCCATGTATGTAATGTCATCATGTGAGAACGGCTGGAGCGATTTGGCTGATTTTTTTTTATTCGATTCGAAATTTTCAGGATATGGCTTGTAAAGAAAAAAAGTTAAAAATTCCGGGCAAAACTATTTTTTTTGTGAGTCCAGTCAACTCTAATAAAAAAGCTCCCTAAAGTATGCAGTTCAAATTTAGATATTTTATTTGCAAATAAATAAGAACAGGCTGGTGTGGGTGGGTTGGGGAAACTTGAAGAACTAACATTAACTAACTAGTTGTTCATAAAAATTATTAATGTATCTGAATATCATTTTACCAAAAAACTTTAATTAAAAAAAATGCCTAGAATCACTTAAAACTCCAAAATTTTCTCCAAATTCCACAAAAATAAATTCATCAAAATGAATAATTTTATAAAAAAAACTGTAAATTCATAAAAAAAACTGAAAATTATGAATCGTAATTGATAGCGAAGTCGATATAGTCATGTCCGTCTGTATGTCGAAATCAACTTTCCGAAATTCCACGTATAATTGATTGATCAAACAAAAAATATTTGAAAATTACAATTTCGAGCTTGCATCACATCTTGATCCATAACTCTGGTTCTATTAGACATATTTTGTTGATTTTCAATACCAAATTGCTTAGAAGAGTTATAAAAATTCTTGTGTAAATTTCATTAATTTAAGTTGAGTATTTTGGACGTGAGAGTGTTTTACACACACAGAGAGACGGGCATAGCTAAATCAACTTAGAGTTTCATAGGGATCAAGCAGATATATATTTTGTTGTGACTTTAAAACTTAAACCAGGCAAAATTAAGATATTTTCATTATAAAATACAGAAGGGTATATAAAATTCGATTCTGCCTGCCAGCTATACCTCCTGTAACTTGTTTATAATAAAGTTGTTATAAATTGTAAACAAAACTGGAATTAAAAACACCACAAGTTTCATGTATAGTTTTTTGTTTTTCTGTTAAATACTACAACGATTTAGCAAAATAGCTCTAGGGGTTGCTGGTTGTTTACGCTATGTGGCAAAGTTAAAGTAGGTGAAAGTAATGCTGGTCATCTTAGGTGATGCAACATTGTCGCTAACGTGACCATTAGCAGCATTTTATTATTATTACTTATGAAAACTTGGTCCGTGTTTGCAGTTTAGAAGTTGGTGAACATAGTGAATGTAATTTGAAATGTTTGAAGTAGTTTATGGGAGTTGAATTGCATAAACACTTTATGTAATTTATGATGAAATTAAGGAGGGGAAGGTGATCAATATCTTTAATATAATAATTTCTTGCTTAGTAGAATTTACTTGTATTTTATATTCATTACATTTTCACATCTTTTCTTTTAATAATCCTCTGTTTGCTGCTAACCTTAAAACTAAAAGTTTTTATTTAACTTTAAAGCTCTTTGTTTGTTTTTTTTCTGTTACACAATAAACTTTCATAACTAATTTGCTTAATATAATTTATTTGTTTTTGTTTTTTTTTAAAACACCAAATATGAATCCTGTCTGGAATACATAATACTCAACATTTTATTAATTTAGTTTTAGTTTAAGATGTTTTAGTTGGTTTAACAAACAACTTAATTATGTATGCAACAAAGTTGAACCCAAAAAAAAAAAAAAACTTTCACATCATCTTCACGTCAGAAATGCGAAAAAAAATTCTGAAAAACACATGGCACAAAAAAATACTTTTTAGATGCCAGATCATCATGTCATAATGTTTAACAAAGTTTTTGTTTTTTAATCTTAAACATAGTTAGCGCCTGCAGAAACCACCCCCCTCTTTTAAGCAGCAAGAGTTTAAGGGAGCACAAAATCTGCTTGTAATGATGATTTGGTTGTTGGAAATATTCCTAAACTCTACATGGTTGCTACACTCGTGCACCATCTGCCATCACTACAGCCCAGAGTAGCAGTGTAATGTTGGCAAAAAGTTTCCCAAAAAAACAAAATCTAATTTTTTACACTTATTAAAGCTGCAATTCAATTTTTTTATTTGCCTGCGTTTCCATAATAACTTTATTTTTAAACAGGATTCACTCAAAGGCATCCATTTTCAACCTCTCTCCCTCTCTCTGTCTCAAAGCTTCTATGCAATTATGTTGCAATGAGTGCGTGATTTCACATGGATGGCTGGCAGGATGTTTTCAATTTAAAAAAGCTTTCTTCTCATTGCTATTTGTTGCTGCTAGTCCCTTTTACTTCTGGCATTTCCTGTAAAAGTTATGATTAAATATAAATATGATAAAAAGTTTTTTGTTTGCTTGTTATCATATCCTTATTGAGGATGTTTGTTGCATGTTAAAGCAGCACGAACATATGGAAAATGGGCATTAGGTAAGTTGTAAGTAATTGAAATATCCTTCCTAGCTGCAAATATGTTTGCAGGAAGCAAGTGTAAATTGTGAATTTAGTTTTAGCAGAATTTTCTGAAAAATTAAAATGAATGAAATCATTTTAACAAAAAAATTATTTTTATGTTATATTCAGAAACATTAGTAATTTAAAATTAGGGAAGTCAGAAAAAGGTTTATTACAGGAAAGAAAACTACCACAAATTCCCCACCATTTAGGTTCATTTGCCAGGTTTGTTAAAATTAAAAAAAGTTATTGATGCCTTTTATCTTTTCATCTAATTTATACACTTAATAAAACTCTACAGATCACTTCAATTATATGAATTATTTTAACAAACTTTTTAAAAGTTGTAAATTGGAGTTTTGAAAACGATTTAACAAAATTTCCATAACTTGACTGAAGATGAATAGCGTTAAAAGTAATCCTAGTTAGACAGAAATTCATATCACAGCTTTTGTCAGACTTAGAATGTTCAAATATTATAAAATTTTCTAAACCAGTAATTTCCTTTACATGACGCCTGGGTCACAAATATTTTCAACCGATTTTTGACGTTTATATAATTTTAAAAAGATAATTCAGTATAAATTAAAATTTTTTTTTTTTTATAACTAAATGCTATATTTTATAAAAAAAACCCTTTAAAAACGTAAATTTATCAAGTAAAATAAAAGTTATTAAGGATTTTATAAAAATTCTCTTAATTAATATTAATCATACGTCGCGTATCCTAAATATATAAAATTTTTCAATTGGCCAACAATTTCAGTAATTGCAGGTTTTATTTATCTTCATTTGAACTTAATCAATAAAATGCCATATAAATTTATATAATTAAAAGTCTTTGTAAAATGTTTATGTAGAATTCGTAACAAATTGCACAAACAATTTTAAAAAATTATTTGAAAATTAAAAAAAAATACATCCGTTTAATTTTGATTTGTTTGCAATAACTTTATTACATGTTTTAGTCAAAATTATAAAAAAAATTGTCAAAATGGGAAAAATCTATATAAATAAAAATCAAATGTCGTTCGTTGGTAATTGCATCAGCTGAGAACGGCTTGACCGATTAGGACAATTTTTTTTTTAAATGTTGGTCATAGTCCAACATAGGTTTCACGGAATGAAAAATTGACCTGCCCACTTTTTTCGATTTATATAATATCGGAAAACGGCTGCACCTATTTGGCTAATTTTATATTTAAATGTTCGTAGTTATCCAATAGTTAGTTTTTACTAAAGGAAAAAATTACCACGCCCACTTTTTTTCGATATATGTATCTAAAATCGCAGAACGCCTGGACCGATTTGGCTATTTTTTTTTTTAAATATTCGCGTTTAATCAAGAAAAGCAGCTCGATCTGCGATCACTTATATTTTTGACCAAAAATAGATTTTTTTTATATAAAAACTCAAAATATCTTAATTCTCTAATAACTTGACCAATAAGCGTTTAAGGAAGAAAAGAGCTCGATCTGTGATCACTCATATTTCTGAACAAAAAATCGATTTTTTATATAAAAACTCAAAATATCTAAATTTGCTAAAAACTTGGCCAATAAGCGTTTAATCAAGAAAAGAAGCTCGATCTGCGATCACTTATATTTCTGACCAAAAATCGATATTTTTTATATAAAAACTCAAAATATCTAAATTCGCTAATAACTTGGCCAATAAGCGTTTAATCAAGAAAAAGAGCTCGATCTGTGATCACTCATATTTCTGAACAAAAATCGATTTTTTTATATAAAAACTCAAAATATCTAAAATCGCTAATAACTTGGCCAATAAGCGTTTAATCATGAAAAAGAACTCGATATGATGTGATATTTCTCATATTTCTTACAAAAAATCGATTTTTTTATCAAAATATCTAAAATCGCTAATAACTTGGTCAATAATCGTTTAATCAAGAAAAGCAGCTCGATCTGTGATCACTCATATTTCTCAACAAAAATCAATTTTTTTATATAAAAACTCAAAATATCTAAATTTGCTAATAAGTTGGCGTGTAATCAAGAAAAGCAGCTAGATTTGTTGATCACTCATATTTCCGAACAAAAATCGATTTTTTATATAAAAACTCAAAATCTCTAAATTCTCTAATAACTTGTCCAATAAGCGTTTAATCAAGAAAAGGAGCAAGATCTGTGATCGCTCATATTTCTGAACAAAAATCGATTTTTTATATAAAAACTCAAAATATCTAAATTATTTAATAACTTCGCCAATAAGCGTTTAATCAAGAAATGCAGCTCGATCTGTGATCACTCATATTTTAGACTTAGGTTTTTGACAGTTCTCTCAGTAATGCTTCTATGTATATTTTATTCTATGAGTATAAGATTTATTGTACACCAAACATAAAAATTATCATTCAACAATACGTTTTTTTTTTGTTTTAACTATTTTTACCCATTTCAAACCGCTTCTCTCAAATTCACAAATTGAACACAAGCTTTTTATACACTACACCACCATAGTGGGGAGGGTATTATGCGTTTGTGCAGATGTTTGTAACGACCAAAAATATTAGTCTAAGACCCACTTTAAAGTATACCGACTTAGAATCACTTTCTGAGTCGATTAAACGATGTCCGTCCGTCCGTCTGGTCGGCTGGCTGGCTGTCCATGTAAACCTTGTGCGCAGAGTACAGATCGCAATTTTGAAGATATTTCGATCAAATTTGGTACATATTATTTTTTCGGCCCAAGAACCAAGTCTATTGAAACTGGCTGAAATCGGTCCATTATTTCACCTAGTCCCCATACAAATGTCCTTCCGAAATTGGACTTTATCGGTCATAAATGTTTAATTTATATATGTATCTCCACAAATTTCGCTCCAAATAAGTTTCATATATGCAAAATTCATGTCACCAAATTTTGTTACGATCGGTTCATAATTAGTCATAGCTCCCATATAGACCCGCTTCCGAAAATCACTTTAACGTGCATTAATCGCTTAAAAATGTTGGTATACTCACAAAATTCAACATAAATAACTTTCATAGAGACATAAATCACACGACATAATTTCATGGTGATCGGTCCATAATTGGTCATAGCTCCCATATAAGACCCACTTCCGAATATCACTCAAAAATATAAATTATTGAAATTTTAAAAGAAAAATGTTTTGCTCTTTTACTTAGTGTAGGGTATTATATGGTCGGGCTTGATCGACATTAAAACTTTATATATGTATTTATAAATTCTACATGTGTTTTCTTATTGTAACAAAAATAAAACCCATGTAAAATAGACACTCAAAGTACACGCTTGTACGCACATACAATTGTCTGAAAATAAGCGAATTCACTTTATTGTGAATAAATTCGAAAGTAATACCTCAATTTTTACTATCTATATCTCATTTTGTTCCTTTTACATATGGCTTTGCGATAGAGCAATAAATCTAAACAATTTCTGTCGCTTTCGATTTTTCATGATTTTTTTAAAACAAAAAAATTTGCTATTTTCACGTAAAAAATATATTTTTTTGCTTCAATTTGTTATTATAACTCCGAAACTACTGAGCGAATTTACTTAAATGTGAATAAATTCGAAAAGAATCAATAGATTTGCATGATCGATATCTCATTTTGTTGCTATTGTATGCAGCTTTGCTACAAAGTAATAAACCGGAACAATTTCTGCCGTTTTCGATTTTTTATGAGTTTTTTAAAACACAAAAATTTGATATTTTCATGTAAAAAATAAATTTTTTGCTCTAATTTGGTATTATAACTCCAAAACTACTGAGCCGATTAAAATTAAATATATTAACAAATTAAAGACTATGTAAATTTGAACTTCTCTAAGTTTAATTGACTAATATTGGTCTAACCCTTTTTAAGTTATCATAAATTATGTGGAGAAACATCTAACAAAATTCAGAATTTTAGAAAAAAAATTTTTAAAAAAAATCTATCCATAGAATTAAAAGATTTTACCATTTTTATACTTTGTAACCATGATGCATCAAATCTATATAGTGGTTAGTGAAGCCTTTTTTGCGGTTGACCAGTGTTATTTGTCAGTTGCACAGTTCGAAATAAAAACGGATCTATAAATAGAGATAAATTACAGGAGGTGAGGATCTTCGCTTACAATTTTAAAATCCCTGGAGCATCATGGCTGCATAAGTGTCGCATATGCTGAAAAGGTCATCACCAAATGTCTTTTATTTTATGGAATATTCCACAAAACTGTCTAAGCTCTGTCAAAATGGCTTCAGCTACAAGGATCTAGCACCAAACCCAGCGAATCTGAAATTCTGACCCATCCTTGCCAATTTATATTGGAAGTCAAGCTTCAAACTGTGTATGAATAACATTGTTTCCTCCATTCAACTGAATACATCAAATATAACATGCATAATACCCTCTTTTACAAGCCACTGCAATTTGCTGCTCATTTAAAAAAACCCCCTTAAATGAATTACAAACTGTTTACAACATGCAATTGTTAACAACAATTATGTCAAACACCTTAAGGCAGCATCCTCCTCCTCTTCAATTTATTTCTAAACATAACAAAAAAAAGAAACAAGAATCAATTTTTTGTGATAAGTCACGTCTTAGTAGTTAAAGTTGCAAAAAACCCCCACAACTGCTGCTACTTGGCAAGACAAATGCTAATTTTAGTACCAAAAAAAAAAAATTCAAGATTCTTAAGCAACCAAGTACCAGTATTAAACTTAATCACAAAATTGCTATTAACCCACAAAAATATATGAAAAAAAAACCTAAAAATTATAAATCTTTTCATACCTTAAAGCCCACAAAGATTAAGAGGCATGATGTTGCAAGGTAAGAAAACAAAAAAAAAAACCTTTAGCTAAGTAATTTGGATTTCTTTTGTTGAATAATCTATGTAGGTAACATCCAAAGTGTTGGCATCTTTGAAGAGTTGTATTCATAGTAAATTAATATTATTATTTATGCTATTATTGTCAAGGTGCTTGCTAGCTGCTTACTGATTAGATGTTACTGTTGCAATGCCCACATTCCTGCCAAAATAAATAAAAATGCACAGTGGGGCAGAATAAATTTTTTTTGGAAATACATCTTGCATTTCTAAACGACTGTTCCGATTGGAATAAAATTTGAACTGAACATAGCCAAGGAGTACTCGAGGTTAAGTAATTAAAATAGAACCTATAAATGCTCCAGAGGCGGCGCTATGGGAGCTCAAAGTATTGCAAAAAAAATTGCAATATTTCTGAGGGACGCAGTTTTAAAGTGGCATATTTTTGAATATAATTGAGATATTGACTTTAAATTTAATCTGTAAGAACAAAAATTAACTTATCTAAATAAAAAAACAAGTAAGAAAGTATGGTCGGTCAAGCCCGACCACATAATACTCTACACTAAATATAAGAGGACAAACATTTTTCTTTTAAAATTTCAATAATTTATATTTTTGAGTGATTTTCGGAAGTGGGGTTATATGGGAGCTATGACCAATTATAGACCGATCACCATGAAATTAGGTCGTGTGATTTGTGTCTATATGAACGTTAACTATATTGAATTTTTTTTTTCTTGAACCAGCACCCCTACTCATGCAAAGCATTGTGTTGGAACTAGGAAAATAGGTTATGGGAGGTAGGAAAAAAGGGAGTAGTATTTGTGGACATTTGATTTGAATTTTCCTATATTGAAAGTGACAGGAAATACTTCAGGAGGAAGCTTATTCCACATACGGACAGTACGGCTAAAGAACGAATTTTCCCTGTAATGTGTTGTGCGATCTACTGTCCAGTCGACAACGAATTGATGTGCTCTTGCCGAAGAGCGTGTGTTGCGTAAAGATCTACGGGTTTCGGGAACAAGTTCCCTAATTTCAGCAGAGCACATACCATTGTAGTATCGGTAGGACAGTGAAACACAACCCACATTGCGACGATGTTCCAGTGAGTCAATAGAGCTGGATACCCTACTGTCACCGATAAGCATCTTCGCCCTCTACTGTACGCGGTCGAGTAACTCCAAAATAGACGTCGAAGCACCGGCCCACACATGAGAGTTGTATTCCATTTTAGGTCGGATATAAGTGGTGTAAATAGTAAGGAGATCAGATGGATTGAAGTATTTCTTACACCGTTTTAGAAAACCAAGGCACTTGAATGCTTCTTTCGACACTCGAAAAATATGTTTTGTCCAGCGGACATCGCACTGAATACTCATGCCTAGAACATCAAGAGCTTCTGATTCCTTAATTTTTACACCACCCATAAAAACAGATGGAGCAACATGATATGTTGTGCGTTTGTGGGTTAACATACAACATTGAGTCTTGCGCGCATTAAAATCGACTCTATTCGCACAATCCCATTCAGAGAATGTCACAAGATCTTGGTTGAGCGTATCATTCATATTTTGCCTCATTGCCCCAATCTCCGACAGGCTTGGTCTATAATTGAATGCATATGAATGGCAAATTTTGCTGTCATCTGCAAAAGAGTAGATAGGGTTGGATGTTTGACGTAGAAGGTCGTTTATAAAGATAAGAAATAGAGTAGGAGAAAGGACGGAGCCTTGCGGTACCCCTGAATTGATCTTGAACTCGTTTGATGAAATTCCATCTATAACAACTCGTATAGTGCGATCTCTGAGAAAGCTCGATATAAATCGAGAGAAGTTATTACCAACACCAAAAGCAATAAGTTTTGCTAAAAGCGCACCATTCCATACTCTATCAAACGCTTTAGAAATATCTAGAGCCACCACTTTACTTTCGCCAAAACGGTGTATGGAACGACACCATTTTTCCAATAGGAAGGCTAGCAAGTCTCCCGTAGAGCGTCCTTTAGATGGTAGTTAACCATACTCTCCATAACTTTGGAAAGTGCAGAACAAATTGCTATTGGGCGATAATTTTCAGGGTTGTTAGCCTCTCCCTTTTTAGGAATTGGTGTTACATTAGCAACCTTCCAACATACTGGAAATTTGCCGGCACGGTATATAGTGCTGAAAAGGTTAGCTAATGGACGAGCTAGCGTCGAGGGACACTGCTTCAAGACCAGTGCTGGTATACCATCAGGCCCAGGAGACTTATTTATGTTGTCCACTAATGAGATCCACATTTATGACCGATAAAGTCCAATTTCGAGAGGACTTTTGTATGGGAGCTAGGTGAAATTATGGACCGATTTCAGCCAGTTTCAATAGGCATAGTCCTTGGGCAAATTTTATCGAAATATCTTCAAAATTGCGACCTGTACTCTGCGCACAAAGTTTATATGGACAGCCACCCAACCAGCCATCCAGCCAGACGGACGGACAGACGGACATCGTTTAATCGACTCAGAAAGTGATTCTAAGTCGATCGATATACTTTAAGGTGGCTGTTAGACCAATATTTTTGGGCGTTAAAAACATCTGCAAACATTCCTAAACATTTTAGCTAAAATTCCAAAAATGGTACTTTATTACAATTTTGCCCATAGAGTCCACATTTCTTTCGGGTCTGGGAAAATACTTTGGTGATAAATAGAAAACACATCAAGGTTTCCAAGGCAGCTTACCGTTTTCTGATCCCAGCTTTGGAATTTTAGAACATGTGGCCCAAATTTGAAATTTTGATAAAAAAAATAGGTCAAATTCCGCAACATATTCAAAAACTGGGACAAGTTTTGTATACCAAAATGTTGCCCATAAAGATACCTTACAGAAAAATATAAAATTGTTATATGTTCTTAAAGAAAGTTTTTTCTATATATATAAAAATTAAATGGTCCATGTATGTAATGTCATCACGTGAGAACGGCTGGAGCGATTTGGCTGATTTTTTTTTTATTCGATTCAAAATTTTCAGAAGATGGTTTGTAAAGAAAAAAAATTAAAAAATTCCGGCTAAAACCGGTTTTTTTTAGTCCAGTAAACTATAATAAAAAAAGCCCCCTAAAGTATTTAGATTTAGATATTTTATTTGCAAATAAATAAGAACAGGCAGGTGTGGGTTGCAGAAACTTGTAGAACTAACATTAGTAATTGCCACTAGTTTTTAATAAAAAAAGACCCTTTCTTCCAAAAAACAGCAAAAATCTACTATTTTTTTAATTCTTAAATTGAAAATCGTTTATTTTTGTATCTCTAATCGATATTACTCTGAAATCTTTTGTATATTATTAACAATTTAGTTGTATAACTAACAAAAAAAAATTCGAGCTCATTCGGTCCAAAAGTACGATCTATATTTTTAAAAAAGCGGACCAAGGTATGGCAAAATTTTAAAATTTCAATTTTGAAATGCCTATAACTCGGAAATTATAAGAGATAAATAGCACAAGCACTTTCCAAAAATATGAAAAATCTTTGAAATCGAATGGGAAACAAAAAAATGGCACGTGTTTAAAAATTTTACATCGAAGGTATCCTAATTTGAGCTTCAATAGCGATGCCCATGGATAATTTGTAGGACCCATTTTAATAACATAAACTCAAATACTCCTTGGCTACGTTAACCGGCCATTTAGAAATGCCAGATTTATTTCCAAAAAATGTTGATTCTGCCCCACTGTGCAATGTTAGCATAAATTTACTTAAGAGTTTTGCTGCAATAGCTGTGGCAAGAATAAATTATTTGTTATTAAATGCTTGGAGTGACATGTTAAATTTTTTAGTGTAAAAGACTTTGAAATCTTGTTGTTTAAAAAAATAAAAAAGTTAGTAAATAGTAAATTTACATCTGATCCACATTAAAATCATCCATCAATTACTGCTAAATTTAAAAAATTAAATTTCCCTGCATTGGCAACAAAAATTCACTTTAAATTCATCACATTTTTTCGCTACCCCTTACAAACAATCAAATAGATTTTTCTGTTAGCGGCTTTCAGCACAAACGCAATATCTATTATGCGACCCCAAAAATAAAAAAAAATAAAAGCGAATTCAGTTAAAAATAACAGATCTGTACTCAAATAGAATTGAAAGAAACTATAAAACCAGGAAAAACTACAAGCGGGTGAAAATAAAGTGGCAGCATGACTATAGAGAACAAAGTTAAAGTTAAATCGTATAAAAAAAGGGAAACGAAAATGTTGTCTTTTTGCATGAACTAACATACATTTACAATTCGCATTGCATACTTTACGGAGGCACAGATACAGGCAATCTTTTGTACACATTTTAACAAAACACAAAGTGACAATTTGATATATTGCTTGTAACTTGTGTAAACATGTTAAAAAATTTATAAACATGTAAAACTGTGTAATACTAACATTAAACTTACACTCTCTCATGCTAACACATACAATGAGATAGTAAAAGGACGTACATACATATGTGAATGTGTCCTACGTCAGATAGTTGCAAAACTATACACATAGACTGGGGTAGACTGCAACATATTTTTAAGTTAAAATCCAGCAAAGAATTCATGTGTTCATGTAGAGAGATATGTGTGTGCAAATATGCATCATCATGCCAACAGAATCCAGTACAAAAATTTGTGACAAAAATGCAGCCAAAGAGAAAAGAGCATAGGGAGATAAAGGCCCACATTAAGGACGAATTTTGAATACTCTGCTTAATGAAATCATATCAGTTTTTATATTCAGTAAAAAAGAAAGTAAAGAAACAAACATTTTCGACAAGGCATCAGACCTTACTCCTTCCAAATTTCTTAATACTTGGTTCTTTATGCTTTCGTTTGTCTTTTATAGAGGTTCACAATTCAAACTTTACCATTCATAGTATTGGTTCATACACGTCAAGTTTACTACAGCAAGTCTTGACTTTATAGAAGAGAGAGCAGAGGAGATTGTAAAAATGTTAATCTCTTTCCTCCTCTATCTTCTACAAATTCTAGACTCGCATGAACCAGCACTAAGAATGGTATAAAATCTCTTAATTTAAATTGTATAAAATTGCTTATCCTACTTTTCAAGATTATTTTTTAAGCCCGATAGAACATGAAATTGTAAAAAAACACAAACAAGTAAGAGAGCTATATTCGGCTGTGCCGAATCTTATATACCCTTCACCAAATTATACTTCAAAATACAAATTTTAAATATTTTTGGGTAAAATTTATTTTTTTCCAAGTTGTTTTTTTAATTTTTTTTTTTTAAATTTTAAAAATTTTTTTTGTTAAAAAAAAAATTCGGGTTAAAAAATATTTTTTCCGATTTTGACCCATTGTAGGTCCAACTTACTATGGTCTTATATACGCCGTTGCAAAGGTCTTTGAAATATCTATCATTAGATATCCATATTGTCTATATTAATGACTTAGTAATCCAGATATAGGTAAAAAATCGAGGTTGTCCTGGTTGTTTTTTTCCCCATATCTCAGCTATTTATGGACCAATTTTGCTGATTTTAAATAGGATACTTCTCGAAAGCATATCTGACAGAATTATTGAAGATTTGGATCCCGAAGATATCTGGGGTCTTCAGAAAGTTGATTTCAACAGACAGAAAGAAAGAAACAGAAGCAGACAAACAGAAAATGGAACAGACAGACAAGGCTTAATCGACTCCGCTATCTATTTATTAGCATAAACCAGTGACTTCACGTGGCCCCACAGGATATAATAAAGTCGCACAACCTTAGAGATAAATAAAGAGGTCCATTTCTCTAAATCAAGTGATCGTCAAATTTTGATTTCAATAAATCGATGGTGACGGCCGCCGTATGGCAGGTAGTGGTGCAATTTTCTGAATGTAATGGAGTCTGTGTTGTCTGTTGTGGATTGGTCTCACTCTCAGGCAATTTTGTTTATTATTAAACAGCTCCAGATTACCTTATAGTATCTAGGCTTCGTCATTTCAGGGAAATATACACCTCTCCACCCACCCACTCAGGAAGAAGTTCTTAAGATCTTTAATAGTCTGAAGAACGGAAAGTCCGCCGCAGCCGACAACATTCCCCCCGAACTATAAAAGTACGGAGCGGGACCAAGGGCACCAAGGGTATGGAACACCAACACGATAGCCAAGTTGCGGAAGGAAGGAGTAGTTGTAATAGTGCCCAAAGAAGGTGAGCTATCCCAATGTAAAAATTTGAGACAGACACAGACACAATTTATAATGTACACGCATTTACTTGAAAAAAACACAACACACTTTAAGGCACTTAGATGATGTTTCTTCGAAAAGCGTCTCTGATCAACTCACTCACGACTGCAACCTCTGCCACTATTTATAACACTGCATTACCATCTTGAAAGCTCTTTAACTGTCAAAATTCGAATATTCTAGATCATACGCCATCTGTGGTGTACTTTCTACAATGTTCTTTAACTGATTATTCGAAATGGAATACAGCGTTGCCAATCTTACAATCAAATCAACTGAAAGCTTTTATTTAACAATGCCCACAGATATGTTACAGTTTTACAGCACTGTTACTTGAAAGCATTCTGCTACTTTTAAATCAGCCGTTAAAATCGTTATTTTGAATTCAAGTACAATTTCGTAACAATATCATGGTCAGGCGGAACATTAGAGCAAACACCAGTAGGAATCCGTTGCTAAACGGATGGCTTTAAACGGAAAGGACAAAACTGGGGTTCTACATTGAAAACCAAGAAACAGAAATATACTACACAGAGAAAATGGATTCATGCGACCGAATTTTACAGTTGCGGCTACAAGATTTTAGAAGTGGCAACAAAAGTTTGGTTGCTTCAATCGAAATTCTTCTCTGTCCACTGATTTTCTGATACTAAAACCGACAAATTCTATGTGTAAAACCAAATCATTCGATTGGCAACAAATTCGGTTGCTATTACGAATCTGTTTTCTGTGTGTACCGTCTACCTAATCACAACACTAGTCCGTGCAATAACGGAATTGGATTCGAATTCATATGGCCAGAAGGCAATTAGGGCTACATCAGATGATAAGGTTATATCGAAAACCGTATTGGACTGTAAGCGAGCTTTGACCGAATACTCTCCCAGAAGTAAGCTTTCTATCATATGGGTACCAGACCACAACGGAATTATCGGCTACGAAAGAGCGAATGTACTTGCTTTAAAAGGAGAGGGAACGCGAGGTAGTTAACCTGACGAACGCAAAACCGTTCGACTCAACGAGGGCTAGATTAAAATTATATGCGAGCGAATCCCAAAAGTCCGCTTGGAATAGAATACTTAATAATCTTTTTTAAAATTTTTGAGAAGGTAAAGGTACAATAATTTATTTTTATACCCTTCACCTTCGTGAGAAGGGTATATATTAGTTTGTCATTCCGTTTGTAATTTCCACAATATAATTTTCCGAACCTATAAAGTATATATATTCTGGATCCTTATGGATAGCGAAGTCGATTAAGCCATGTCCGTCTGTCTGTTGAAATCAATTTCCTGAAGACCGCTGATATCTTCGGAATCCAAATCTTCAATAATTCTGTCAGACAATATTTCGAGAAGTTTCCTATTTAAAATAAGTAAAATCAGTCCACAAATGTCTGAGATATGAGGAAAAAACCAGGACAAGCTCGATTTTTGACCTATTTTTGACCTATTTCTGGATTACTAAGTCATTAATATAGACAATATGGATATCTAATGATAGATATTTCAAAGATCTTTGCAACGAACAATTAAAATTACAATTCGAACAAATTTTTCTTCCAAAAAATTAAAAATGGAACTTTGGAAAAAAAATTTTTGTTTACCTAAAAATATTTTAAATTTGTAATTTGAAGTATAATTTGGTGAAGGGTATATAAGATACGGCACAGACGTATATAGCAATCTTACTTGTTTTTATTGAAATTTTTCGCTTCTTCCCTGCTAAGAACCACTAGGCTTACGTTTATACAAATATTTACAATATATCCGAAACTTCGGAGCTAATTTCAATAGTTACCAGTTGAGTTTCCTGGCCTAATAAAAAATTTAGAATATGTGCCTAGCATCTCTTTCTCCAGTGTCCATTAAAACAAATACTGAAAAGGATTTGCAAAAACAAAAAGGAATTTGTACCAGTTTTTAGTCCAAACGGACATAAGGGTGCTCATTTTTCTGCCTACAAATGGAACAAACAACAACTCAAAGCAACAACAAATAAATACAAATGCAAACAGAAAATAAAATCCATCAACAACATTAACATGTTGTAGTTTGTTGCAACATGATGTCTACTAAAATGCTGGTAACCAAAAAATCAACTTGCTCAAATGTGAATGACTGCGAAAAAAAACTGAAAAACTGGAAAAGAAACATGCTGCAACATTTAAACTTGAGCCACAAACAAAACAAACGGACAAACAAATGTTATACTTGTATTTAAACATCAACATTCAAAAATTCCAACAGATAACAGTCAAAACATATAAAAACATGAGAACAAACACGGCACAGATATTTTCCAACTCGCTGGCATGTTTTTCGCTGTGAAATTCAGGTTAAAACTGGTGGAAAATTAGCATCATGTTGATTCCCTGACTCTTCTTTCTGTATTTTTTTGTCCTGCTGCTCGTAAAAGTAAAGTGGTGATAAGGTTTTGTCAATCAATGTAATGTAAATGTGCGTATGTGTGTGTTCTTTTTTTGGGGGTATTTTACCAACTGAAAGGACTCAGAAAGGAATTTAATTTAATGTAGACAGCAGTTCTTGCTGGCTTTTTTTGAGGATTGCAATAATGGCAGAGGCTATATGGTGTTAAAATAGGTCACTAGAGGAAGGTTTTGTTTTCTTTTGATAAGAAAAACGAAAGTTGCTATCAACTCGTTACATGTTTATCTGAGATTTTCAATTCAAAAGCTTAATGAAATTTTACAGTTGGAGCACTGCCCCAAAGGTAGATTTATTAAAAAATGGTAGTACACTAAAGGAGTTTATGTTTCTCTTATAAAAAATCGATTTTTTGTAGACTTTAAAAGAGAATAAGATATTTGTGTCTAATGTTGTTTGCAAATTCCCATTAAAAATATCGAAAACACTTAATACAAGGCCATCACAAATTTCTTAAAGACATGCCATTGGTTATGGATGGATTACAATCGGATATACCAAAACTTATTTATTAGGCAACTGGAAATCTTACGCATTTTCTGGCCCAACACTTTATCCAATGCCACATTATAGGCAACAATAGATCAACTGCCAATAAAAACCTATATTCAAAGACGTGAATGGAATTGGATTGGACACAGGGCAAATTTAGCAAATTTGTTGAGGCACCCTTTCCATCAATGAACTATGGGAATTAAATAATAACACTCTGATACAAAATACTTTTGGTAAGAACATGAAAAGCGATCTAATGGGGGTTGTAGGCCTAGGTGTGGAGATACCAAAACCGTTTTCATAAATTTTGAAACACCCTGAAAATTTTGAGTTATTTTGAAAAAAAACTGTTTTACGGTAGGTTCCCAAGCCCGCACAGTGGGGCAGAATCGAAATATTTTGGAAATAAATCTGGCATTTCTAAGCAGCTGGTCCGATCGGGATAAAATTTGACGTGACCGTAGCCAATTCGAGTTTAAGTTAATTAAATGGATCCTACAAATACTCCAGGGGCGGCATTATGGGGGCACAAAGTAGGGTACCTTCAATATGTAAAATTTTTAAACACGTGCCATTTTTTTGTTTCCATCGTATTTCAAAGATATTTTTTCGAGTTATAGGCATTTTAAAATTGAAATTTTAAAATTTGGCCATACCTTGGCCCGCGAATTATTTTTGTTAGTTAGACAACTAAATTACAAATTATATACAAAAGATTTGAGGTCAATATCTCCATGAATCCAAAAATAAACGATTTTCAATTTAAATATTAAAAAAATAGTAGATTTTTGCTGTTTTTTGGGCAAAAAGGTGACTTAACTCTTTTTTTTATTAAAAAAAACTTTCTTTAAGAACATATAACAGTTTTATGTTTTTCTGTAAGATATCTTAATGGAGAACATTTTGGTATAAAAAACCTTGTCCCACTTTTCAAATATGTCGCCCCTACGTCCTTCGGAATTTGACCTATTTTTTATCAAAATTTCTACTTTGGGCCACATGTTCTAAAATCCCAAAGCCGCGATCAGAAAACGGAAAGCAACTTTGGAAACCTTGGTGTGTTCCCTATTTATCGCCAAAGTATTTTCCCAGCCCCGAAGGAAATGTGGACCCTATAGGCAAAATTGTAAAAAATACTATTATTGGAATTTTCGCTCCAATTTTTAGGAATTGCCGGATTCCCCTTGACCTTTTGACAAGTTTTTTTACACCTTGTTATTTAGAATGACAAACTTAAAAAACATTGAAAATTTCATTGAGTTTCGTTAATAAATAAAGATGTTATTACATATTACATATTTATTGAGTTTCTAAAAATAAAATTTATATCAAAATTTTAATAGGATTGCAAATATTAGGAAAAATTTGATCCACATTTTTTCCGCGCTATATTTTTTTTGTTTAGATAAGTTAATTTTTGGTGCTACAAAACAAATTTTAAGTCAATATCTCAATTAGATTCAAAAATATGCCACTTTAAATCTCCGTCCTTCAGAAATATTGCACTTTTTCATACTAAAAAAATTTTATAAATTTTCTTAATGTGACTGACTTAGAACCAATGACTTGTGTTGAATAAAATATTAAGAAAATTTATACAAATCCATTTTAATAACTTAAACTCGAATACTCCTTGGCTACGGTCACGTCAAATTTTATCCCGATCGAACCAGCCGTTTAGGAATGATTATTATTCCAAAAAATTTCGATTCTGCTCCACTGTGGCCCGTTAATTTAAAGTCGGTCAAAAACTGACTGAGTAACAGATCGATAAGTTGACGAACATCATTGAAAACTATTTTTTCAGAATAACTTCTGAATTTGAGGGTGTTTCTGAAATTTGTTGACACAATTTTTAATATACTCATCAATCGCTATATTTTTCAAGTTTTCCATCGTAGCACCGTGTAATTATTTGAACGTGATAAAATATAAATAACATTTATAATTCTTATTTAGTTAAGATTTTATTACCCATAGGTAGTTCCGTTTGTACTTATGCAAGTAATTACGTTCAACGAATTATAAGGAAATGCTGTAACTGTGGTCAAAATTACATTGCGAACTACCAGATATTAGGAAACGACAAAAGTAAGCAGTAACATAAAAAAGACGGGTTACTGTTATTTAATTTATTGTCATTCCTATTGGAAGCCCTGGAAAGACTCATCGACTCATATATAAGGCAGAAGTTGGAGGGCACTCTACCATATTCGATAAGATCGTTCAACGGAAACAGCTCTGCATGAGTTTGTAAAGATCATTGAGCGATCACTTGAATTAAACAACGTCACAACTATCACAAGATTATATAGATGTTGAAATATTGGAGTATGACTAAAAATGCGGGATTTGTGCACTGTTAACAATAACCTTTTCCCATCTTGAGACCAAGCACGAATAAAGCCACTATCGAATACTTTGTTCCAAAGTGAAGCATTCTACATCGATCGAAATAAATAGTAGTCGGACGGGATACGGTCTCGACTATAAAGCGATTAAGGCAAAACTTCCAACCACTTTATTCTAAATAGTTTTTAACAGATCGTTGTCTTGATGGAATACTACGGTTTATCGGCCAATGCACTTTTTTCAACTTAAAAAAGTAACGCAAAACTTCCCGCAAATGACGATTTTTTGGAACAAAATTCAACATTTTCGAAGCAAGAAAACGTTTATGTTTACTTTATAGTGATCAATAACGATGCTAAAATCCAAAGTTTTTATAGCATGTCTTAGAAGCTGCGAAAGGTGAAAGCTAATTGGGAGTGAAACACTTCATGTACGAGCAAGTATACTGAATTTTCTTTCCTCGTTTCAGAACTAATCCTTTGATTGCATAGGCCTCTCATGGACTTTAATAGGATGTTTAAAGTTAATATTACTTCCTTTCTACCAAAAGGAGGTGACATTATATTCCCTGAACTATCGAGAATCTTCAAATCATGTCTACTGGCTTGTCGTGTACCAACGACTTGGCGTGAGATAAAAGGTCTTTATACCAAAGGCTGGGGGCAAATCTGAACAATTGCCAAAGTCGTTAAGACCAATTAGTCTCAGCTCGTTTTTCTTGAAAACGATGGAGAAACTATTCGTTAGTTATATAGGGATACATATTTTTTGATGAATGCAATACACCGCTCCCAGTTTGCTTATCAACCTGGTAAATCTACGGTGAATGTCTAGGTGCCAATATCACTTTGTGCGTTTATTGAGATTCAGGGGGCCTTTGACAATACGTCATACGGTGCTATTGATCTAGCACTACGTAGAAAATGGGTTCCTAATATTATAAGAAAATGGATTTTGGAAATGTTGTCATCCAGGTTTATTAAGTTGGACTTAGGAGCATCATCGAAGACTATTAGGGCAACTAGGGGATGCACTCAAGGTGGCGCGTTATTGCCTGCATTGTAAACTCTAGTTATTGATGTACTTCTGGAAGAACTTAACAACTTAGGTTTCCACACATGTGGTTACTCCGACGACTTAGTAATCTCTGTTACTGGATGGGATGACATAAAGATATCGGAAAGTATACAGACTGTTCTGAATATAACCACCAAGTGGTGCTTGGAAAGGGGGCTGACCATTAACCCAGCCAAGACAATTTTTGTATCATTTACAAAATGGAGAGTTATTAGACTTATAGAGCCTACATTGAATGTCTCATCTATAGGGTTTTCTAAGGAGGTAAAATATCTTGGTGTTACAGTTGATAGGACTCTCACTTGGAATTCTCATTTATCCAACACTATCAAAAAAGCTACAAGGGCAATAAATGCCTGCCAACGACTTTTTTGTAGATGGTGGGGGCCAAAACCGAAAATGCTTTAGTGGTATTTTGTTACGGTAACTAGACCAATTATAACATATGCTGCATTGGCATGGTGGAAAAAGGTAGAACAAGTGAAAGCGAGAGCATTACTTGACAAGGAATATCGCGTCATCTGTGTCTCTACTACTGGGTCCATGAGGACCTGTCCCACTCATGCTCTGGGTGCAATCCTACACATCCCACCCTTATATTTATTGGTAATGGAGGAAACCTATTGGAGTGCATCCAGACTACCAGGAATATTCCGTGAAATTCCGAGAGAACTGGTTGGGCACATGCGCATTCTAGGCATCTGAAAAAGATCCTAGTATTGCAATATCTGACTATATGTCACCAAGTATGGTCTCGGAAGTCCCTTAATGGCCCCAGTCTCTCATCAATGAGTTGGAGAAATGGCTGAGTAATTTTAAAATAAAAGTTAATGCTAGGAAATATTTAAATATTACATTCACTGCATGAATAGAATAAATAGTTGTCCTCCCATTACCGAGTATGATCATGTTAAGTATCTTGGAATACATTTCGACCCCCATCATACATGGGCCCATAATACAGAATCTAAAGTTAAGCAAATTAATTTAAACTCTGCTGAAATGCACTGGCAATTAGTTCACAGTCGGAATATTAACTGCTGTTCCATGGAATATTCGATGTTGAAATATCCTTTGGGATCTCAATAACCCTAGAATACAGGGGGATATGACGTTACTATAACTTGAGAGTCACAGAAACCTGAGAATAATGGAAACCAGAAAAGCACAACATTTATAACATTAGCAAATGTTTCAATTATTTTATCACTCACTGTTCATGAACATCCTTCATTCAATGTTTCCTGTCCACAAACAATTATTCATTCGTATATGTATGTGTATTTAAAATAATATATATTTTTTTTTTGGTATAAATCAATAAATAATTAAAATATACATAAATTGCTGTTGCTATCAAATTTCCTCTATTTTGCAACATCATTATTACTATTGTTGATTTTCCAATTTTCTTTCATTTCCGCACAATTTAAGCAAAAGATTAAAAAAATATTTCCTTTTTTTTTTCATATACAACATACATAATTTCTCTCATATAAAACATTTAAAATTATAATAACAAAAATAATTTTTGGGAAAATAACACAGGCGTATTGTTTAAAATAATTTCCACATACATATGAAGCAATGTGTAAATGCTTGATTTAGATGAAAAATATGAATGAATGTATGAATTTCATATGAGTATTTATTGCATTGGAGCAACCACAAAATATTTATACAAATTTTGTTATAAATTTAAATTTATTGTTATAAAGCAATTGTTTTCAAATGCTTAGCCCAGCCACCCCTGAGCTCGACTGTTTCCAGAAAAATGTTGATTGCGGAGTTATAATGGTTATTTATGTGTTTGGTGGTGAAAGCTGAAACTCTATAGTCCAGCATGGTAATTTAGTTGGATTCAGTTCTAACTAAAATAGATTTTTTTTTTAAATTTTAAATTTCAGTTTTGGTCCAGTTCTAGTTCAGTTCTAGTTCAGTTGTAGTTCAGTTCTAGTTCAGTTCTAGTTCAGTTCTAGTTCAGTTCTAGTTCAGTTCTAGTTCAGTTCTAGTTCAGTTCTAGTTCAGTTCTAGTTCAGTTCTAGTTCTGTTCTAGTTCTGTTCTAGTTCTGTTCTAGTTCAGTTCTAGTTCAGTTCTAGTTCAGTTCTAGTTCAGTTCTAGTTCAGTTCTAGTTCAGTTCTAGTTCAGTTCTAGTTCAGTTCTAGTTCAGTTCTAGTTCAGTTCTAGTTCAGTTCTAGTTCAGTTCTAGTTCAGTTCTAGTTCAGTTCTAGTTCAGTTCTAGTTCAGTTCTAGTTCAGTTCTAGTTCAGTTCTAGTTCAGTTCTAGTTCAGTTCTAGTTCAGTTCTAGTTCAGTTCTAGTTCAGTTCTAGTTCAGTTCTAGTTCAGTTCTAGTTCAGTTCTAGTTCAGTTCTAGTTCAGTTCTAGTTCAGTTCTAGTTCAGTTCTAGTTCAGTTCTAGTTCAGTTCTAGTTCAGTTCTAGTTCAGTTCTAGTTCAGTTCTAGTTCAGTTCTAGTTCAGTTCTAGTTCAGTTCTAGTTCAGTTCTAGTTCAGTTCTAGTTCAGTTCTAGTTCAGTTCTAGTTCAGTTCTAGTTCAGTTCTAGTTCAGTTCTAGTTCAGTTCTAGTTCAGTTCTAGTTCAGTTCTAGTTCAGTTCTAGTTCAGTTCTAGTTCAGTTCTAGTTCAGTTCTAGTTCAGTTCTAGTTCAGTTCTAGTTCAGTTCTAGTTCAGTTCTAGTTCAGTTCTAGTTCAGTTCTAGTTCAGTTCTAGTTCAAGTTCAGTTCTAGTTCAGTTCTAGTTCAGTTCTAGTTCAGTTCTAGTTCAGTTCTAGTTCAGTTCTAGTTCAGTTCTAGTTCAGTTCTAGTTCAGTTCTAGTTCAGTTCTAGTTCAGTTCTAGTTCAGTTCTAGTTCAGTTCTAGTTCAGTTCTAGTTCAGTTCTAGTTCAGTTCTAGTTCAGTTCTAGTTCAGTTCTAGTTCAGTTCTAGTTCAGTTCTAGTTCAGTTCTAGTTCAGTTCTAGTTCAGTTCTAGTTCAGTTCTAGTTCAGTTCTAGTTCAGTTCTAGTTCAGTTCTAGTTCAGTTCTAGTTCAGTTCTAGTTCAGTTCTAGTTCAGTTCTAGTTCAGTTCTAGTTCAGTTCTAGTTCAGTTCTAGTTCAGTTCTAGTTCAGTTCTAGTTCAGTTCTAGTTCAGTTCTAGTTCAGTTCTAGTTCAGTTCTAGTTCAGTTCTAGTTCAGTTCTAGTTCAGTTCTAGTTCAGTTCTAGTTCAGTTCTAGTTCAGTTCTAGTTCAGTTCTAGTTCAGTTCTAGTTCAGTTCTAGTTCAGTTCTAGTTCAGTTCTAGTTCAGTTCTAGTTCAGTTCTAGTTCAGTTCTAGTTCAGTTCTAGTTCAGTTCTAGTTCAGTTCTAGTTCAGTTCTAGTTCAGTTCTAGTTCAGTTCTAGTTCAGTTCTAGTTCAGTTCTAGTTCAGTTCTAGTTCAGTTCTAGTTCAGTTCTAGTTCAGTTCTAGTTCAGTTCTAGTTCAGTTCTAGTTCAGTTCTAGTTCAGTTCTAGTTCAGTTCTAGTTCAGTTCTAGTTCAGTTCTAGTTCAGTTCTAGTTCAGTTCTAGTTCAGTTCTAGTTCAGTTCTAGTTCAGTTCTAGTTCAGTTCTAGTTCAGTTCTAGTTCAGTTCTAGTTCAGTTCTAGTTCAGTTCTAGTTCAGTTCTAGTTCAGTTCTAGTTCAGTTCTAGTTCAGTTCTAGTTCAGTTCTAGTTCAGTTCTAGTTCAGTTCTAGTTCAGTTCTAGTTCAGTTCTAGTTCAGTTCTAGTTCAGTTCTAGTTCTAGTTCAGTTCTAGTTCAGTTCTAGTTCAGTTCTAGTTCAGTTCTAGTTCAGTTCTAGTTCAGTTCTAGTTCAGTTCTAGTTCAGTTCTAGTTCAGTTCTAGTTCAGTTCTAGTTCAGTTCTAGTTCAGTTCTAGTTCTAGTTCAGTTCTAGTTCAGTTCTAGTTCAGTTCTAGTTCAGTTCTAGTTCAGTTCTAGTTCAGTTCTAGTTCAGTTCTAGTTCAGTTCTAGTTCAGTTCTAGTTCAGTTCTAGTTCAGTTCTAGTTCAGTTCTAGTTCAGTTCTAGTTCAGTTCTAGTTCAGTTCTAGTTCAGTTCTAGTTCAGTTCTAGTTCAGTTCTAGTTCAGTTCTAGTTCAGTTCTAGTTCAGTTCTAGTTCAGTTCTAGTTCAGTTCTAGTTCAGTTCTAGTTCAGTTCTAGTTCAGTTCTAGTTCAGTTCTAGTTCAGTTCTAGTTCAGTTCTAGTTCAGTTCTAGTTCAGTTCTAGTTCAGTTCTAGTTCAGTTCTAGTTCAGTTCTAGTTCTAGTTCAGGGTTTTGTTCAGTAGTGGAAATTGAGAACATACAGCCATGCAATGATCTGGAATTTGCTATTCTCTTTCCTAAACTCATGACTATATAAAGATTTATATCGCGAAATGGAACGATTGTGTCTTACACACTACCAGGCCAGGTATTTAGAATGAAGTGGTTTGGAAAATTTCCCTCAATCGCTTTATATTCCAGACCGTGCCCCGTCCGACTACTGCAACGGAGCAACCAGATTAACAAAACCAAATATTAGTTTCTTACAAAATAAAGGATTTCTTCACTCTTAAATCCATTTCAATTGAAAGTAATTTAATGTAGCAATTTCCTTAAGTCGACTTTGTTTGACCAAAAATATGCCACAATTATTTTGGCAAGTTTTTTTTTGTGTGTCTCTTTTATTGTTTTACAAATATTGAATGGATACTGATTTGTAAACTGTCATTATTTCAAATTGTATACGATTTATTTATGAATAATGTAAAGAAATTTTTAGTAGGAAATTAAAATATGAATGTTTTCTTTTTTGAACATGATGATGATGCGGTTGATTGATGATAGAGAGATGCTGAAATGTAAATGTTAAGGATTTTTGCAAACAAAATTATAACAAAAGTTTGAAAGCAAAATTGAAATGATAATTAAATTGTATAATATTAAAAAACTAGTTGACCGCCCCGCCCGGTAGCTATTTACTAATATTAGTTCTTCAAGTTTCTCCAACCAACATACACCTGCCTGTTCTTATTTATTTGCAAATAAAATATCTAAATTTGTACTGCATACTTTAGGGGGCTTTTTTACTACAGTTGACTGGACTCAAAAAACGAAATTTCCGAGCTTTACCTGGAACTTTTGAATTTTTTTCTTTACAAACCAGCTTCTGAAAATTTCGAATCGGATAAATGCTCCAGCCGTTCTCACGTGATGCCATTACATACATGGACCTTTTCATTTTTATATACATAGATATGAGAAACCATAGTTTAGCTAGTTCTTCCTAAATTATCACATTTCATTTGGGAATTTTCCATATATTGGGCGAATTATAAGCCTGTTTAACTCCTTCTAGTTTTCCAACAAACAACTGTTGTGCAGTTAGTTAAACTTAATGACAACTCAAACTCTCTGTAACCATTAAACCTGACAGAAACTAATACTTTTCGTCTGCTGCTTTACAAAAACAGAAACCAAAATAAGTTTGATATGCTCTCAACAATGCCACATTCTAAAGAATCTAAAAAGTAACCAAAAAATCCCCAAAAAAACCAAACATCATTAATTCTCTTTGCTCTATAGAAATGTTTTTCTTTGTAAAATAGTTTCATTCTTGTATTTTTACAAATCATGCTATGCTGCATTTTTTTCTTATTTCTCAAATGCAAAAATGTCTTTCACCGAACTTGGGATATTTCTTTTTGATACTTCCTGGTTTTGTTCCTTTGCTGTATGCTTACAATTCTTCTAACAATGAAACATTTTTCTTACATTCTTTTAATAATAATTCCATCATGAAAAAAAATGATAAATGATTTTTCGCAAAAGCTTCATTTAGCAACAGTTTTTTAGGAAGATTTTTTTTTTCTTTAATTATTTTGTTGCAAATATATACTGAAATAAAGAAAAATTCATGATTTATAGCAACACGCAACAATAAGTTGGAAAAAAATCTTAGTTTTTGGAGTGTCATGAGTACAAAATAGAAGTGTTTGATTTTTAAATGCAACACAATGTAATTTGTGCATGTTGCAAAAGATATTTTTCTTTTTATACTATTGGGTGCTGTAACTTTAAGAAAAACATGATTTATTTAACAGAATTTTTAAAGATTAAATAAAAGAGTTTTGGTTAAAGAGAGAATAAAGCATGCAATATTAGATGCAGTCATTTGCTTTAGTTTCAAACATGATATTTAAATTTAACATCAATCCCAGTATCAGTATTTTTGTCCTCAAACGAACTGTACATTAATTATTCTTCTACAGATCTTACATTTCTAGAATATACCATTTGATAATGCTCTTAGTATTTTTTACGTAGACGTTATAATTTTGCTGAACATGGAGGGAACTGATCTGACTTAACATTGTAACCCAAGAGAAGTTATTAACCTTATAATCGTCTTAGGATGAAAATTTACCATTTTTAGCAGGTTATTGCATGGTAAATGACTGACTCAATACCCAGCATAAACTTGGTAATGACTTGCTTTTCAATGACTTCTTCATACCGTATGCACTACTTTGAAATAGTTTGGTAATGGCTGACATTTAATCTGATATATGTGGCATTTCGTGTCAAGTGAACCAACTTTTGAAATCGATGTCTTCCGATCGGGATGAAATTTGCACCAAGGTGAAAAAAGTCAAAAATTCTATGTTTCAAGTTACAAAATATTTATTTTGATAGATATCCCACTCGCATCCCACTAACCGACCAAATAGTTCTTCAAGGAAAATATCTAAGCTTTATTTTAAGAAGAAAAAAAGATTCTATTTTGAAAAAAAGGTCAAAAAAGTTTTTGATTTCGGAAAAGAAATATTCAAAATTTTTTATTTTTTTTAATATTTTTTTTTGAAAGATTCAAAAGAAGGAGCTATCTAAATTAAGTTGTATGGATAAGAAAAGCCACCTGCTTGGCCAAAATGTAAAATTTTGACCCCCTCTAAGTCAGAGAGGTCCCGACCGATCTGGTTGAAAAATTGTTTCTAAATTACTATCCAATAGAACTAACCTTGGTGCAAATTTTATCCCGATCGGAAGACATCGCTTTCAAAAGTTGGTTTACTTGACACGAAATGCCCCATATATTACTTTTTTTACCAAATTCATAATTAAATCTTTAAAAAACTCATTATAAACCTTGGATTGATTACATTTTTATACCCGTTTGTCATTCCGTTTGTAATTTCTACATTTTTCATTTCCGACCCTATAAAGTATATATATTCTGGATCCTTATAGATAGCGGAGTCGATTAAGCCATGTCCGTCTGTCTGTCTGTCTGTCTGTTGAAATCAATTTTCTGAAGACCCCAGATATCCTCGGGATCCAAATCTTCAATAATTCTGTCAGACATGCTTTCGAGAAGTTTGCTATTTAAAATCAGCAAAATCGGTCCATAAATAACGGAGATATGAGCAAAAAACCGGGACAACCTCGATTTTTGACCTATTATTGATCTACATATATATGGATTACTAAAGGTAGGATCACACGATTGCCGCAATGAACCAATTTAATACAATTTTTATTGTGCTGAATTGGGGCCCAATAAAGAAATTGTCCCAATCAAATTCTCTGCAGTCACATGATTGTTTCATTTTATATAAATTTGATTGTCGTAAATTGGCGCAAAGCGATTTAGTGGCAATAATTGTCGCATTTCAGTCACACGATTGTTCTAGTTTACGGCAACTCAGAGAAACAGCTGTTGTGCTAGATTTTAAATTTTGTTTTGTTTACATAAATGTAAAAACAATGTATTTTTGAAAAAAATTTTTGTTAAATAAAAAAAGAAAATTGCGTCGGCCTTAATTATCATATAAAAAAATTAATAAAGAAATGTTAAAAGATGTATGTGGGTCAGAGAGTGGCTGACAAAAACCATATTTCATTTACAAAAATTAATATTGGCGCTAATTGTCTTCTTTGATTGCCGCACTAGAACACAATAAATATTGGTGTATTTTTAACTTTTTTATTGGTGCATGTTGACTATCAAGCATTCACATGATTGCCGTACCAGGGTTGCATTTGATTGGGCCAAATAAGCACAATATTGTTGTGGTTTGACATATGAGCCAATAAGTTGTGAAATCACACGATTGACGTATAAAATAGACCAATAATTGGTGCATTGCGGCAATCGTGTGATCCTACCTTAAGTCATTAATATAGTCAATATGCATATCTAATGATAGATATTCAAAATCCATTGCAACGATGTAGATAAGGCTATAGTAAGTTGGACCTACAATGGGTCAAAATCGGGAAAAATATTTTTTAACCCGAATTTTTTTTATCAACAAATTTTTTTGTTATAAATTTTTAAAAAAAAAAAAATTTAAAAACTAAAAAAAAATTTGGAAGAAAAATTTAAAAAAAAAATTTAAAAAAAAAATTAAAAAACAATTTCGAAAAAAAAAAATTTGAAAAACAATTGAAAAAAAAAAATTTGTTTACCTAAAAATATTTAAAAAAAATTATTTTTAAGTATAATTTGGTGAAGGGTATGTAAGATTCGGCACAGCCGAATATAGATCTCCTACTTGTTGTTAATTCAAATTGATGTAAAATATTTTTTCTTCACTTAATTTTTTAATCTCTTACCATATCAATGAATAATAATTTTTAAATACAATTTGAAAGTCAGCTCGTAATCGCTATTTAGCATATATAACATCTGTATTGAACAATTACTCTCTTCGGTGATAGATTAGGAAAAGACAAGTCAATTTTGAAAAATCCGTGAATTTTTTAATTTCCCATATTTTAGCTGCAAGAGCAATACTGCTGCAGTCAACAGATATCTATCAGTTAACTCCTGTCTAAATCTGAACAACCTGCGTCATTTAGTTTGTGTTTGACAGACATTGATAGCTGTCTACATTAGCTGGAAAGACATTTGACTCCAATAATGAATGCATCTCACCAAAAATACATATTTTGATGACCTCGACTAAGCTTTTTTTGGAAGGGATACAAAAATTGTAGAAACGTTGGACAAAGCTCTTAGAGCTTAAAGAAGACTATAACATGATTTTTTATCCAAAAACCTGTTTCATTCAAAAATTCAAGGACTTGTTGACTTTAAAATTCTTTCCCGACACCAAACGAAACCAGCTACATTATTCTCCTCCAAGCAGTGTATTGAATGGCAAAAATTCTCCCAGAAAAATGTCATTAGGACTTTAGTTGAATGTCAATTGCAAAGTCCATTCTATTTTATGGTTTTTTTACGAATAAATCTGGTATTTCTAAACCGCTTGTCTGATCGGGATAAATACGTGGGCGTAGCCAAGGAGTAATTCGAGTTATTAAAATGGGTACCTTTGACATGTAACATTTTTAAACACGTGCAATTTTTTTTGTTTCCGTGTACTACAGGCTTAACGCTTTCCAAAAATATAAAAATCTTTGAAATCGGATGGGAAACAAAAAAGTTGCACTTGTTTAAAAATCTTAAATGTCGAAAGTACCCTACTTTGAGCCCCCATAGCGCCGCCCCTGCAGCATTTGTAGGACCCATTTTAATAACTAAAACTCGAATACTCCTAGGCTACGTCAACCGGCCATTTAGAAATGCCAGATTTATTTCCCAAAAATTTTGATTCTGCTCCACTGAATGCTGTGATTGAATTTGTCAGAAGTATGAGATGGTTTCTAAAGGAAGCCTAGACTTTAATGAATTAACTTGCAAAAGCTTGGTTCAATTCTGTTCTAAATAGTATGCAACTCTGTACGGTTAAATTCAGCATGACTAGACTGTGAACTTCATCCAAATCGAACAATTTCTACCATATTTATATCATATATAAAACGTGTCCATTAGAGTGGGTCGATTTTTTCACGAAAAATCGTATAGCATAAATGCATTCTACGGAAAATTCTAAGAAATTTTCCCCAAGGAACCATAGGTCTAAAATCAAATCCTGTCTTGCGCATTTCGTCTTTTATCCAATGATATTTCAATATAATTTTTTTTTAATAGTTTTTTTATTGGATAAAAGACGAAATGCGCAAGATAGGATTTGATTTTAGAACTATGGTTTCTTGAGGAAAATTTCTTAGAATTTTCCGTAGACTGCGTTTCTGCTATACGATTTTTTAACTTTTTGATGCTCCATACAAATCGACCCGGCCTAATGTCCATTTATATTTTTGTTAGTATGTTGGATTTAAAATTTCTGCTTAACCTTGTCATCATTGTACCCAAACTCTATCGATAGTGAATATCTCATTAAAAAGATAAGGGCAAATTGTAATACAGTTGCTGCCATAGTTGTTCATTTACAAATGCAATTAAAATCCTGTTACTGAAATTTAATAAACACATACCAATTAAACCATTAAATTCAATAATAGTGCTACAATGTTTGTATGGAATTTAAATAAATCTGTTACAAAAGTAATAAAAAAACAGCAAACAGCTTTCCAATATCCTTGCAAGCAGACACCATGTAGACAACCTTAAACAAGGCCCACAATTTCCTTCCAACAGATGCAAATGCTGGTGGTACAGGACTCCAAGGGAACGTTGCTGTAAATATTTATTTACGAAATTCAATTAAATTTTTTTTTTAATGTCGCTTAACTATATGTGTACGTTTTTTGTGATGACGTTGTTAACTTCCTTTAATAAGTAAATAATGCAACATGAATTTCATTAATGTATATTTTGTGTAAAAGCCTAAAGATTGTTTTAATGAAAAAAAAAAACAACGGGAAGAAAAAGTACAGGATGTTTTTCATAATGTAGTTGTACACATCACAATGACTGCTTGCCTTGTTTTTATGTTTCTGTTTTTATTTCATTTTGCAAAATTTTTACTCAATTATTCCACTACAATGCTGTAAAAGCTTATGGGTTTATGCGGAAATATTACTTCGTTTTGTTTGTGTTGTTTTGCCATTTTTCGATATTTCCAAAAAAAAACAAAGAAAAAAATCAAACAAGCACAACATGCGAAAAAAGGAACAGGATACAGTTTCGTTTGTAATACACTCGACGGGACATTTAAAAAACAATTTTTGCCAAGCAAAAATGAACAAATAGAAGTGAATATATTTACAACTGAAATGACTTTACGCGATATGTAAATTTTCTTTTATTTCGATTTTCATGCTCTGCTTTATTTGCTGGCTGGGCTGTTTTTTTCCAGGGTTTGAAATATATTGTAATTGAAGGTAAGGAAATAAAGTTTGGGGATTATAACATTCTAGCTTAAAGCTTTTTTTCTCTTTAAGTTTTTTTTTTTTTTTAAGAAAGTTCCAGAAATTCCAAAATTTTTATTGCTGCTTTTGCTAGCTTAGCATTATTTCGTGCCCTGCCATTATGGGTAGGTACTTGTTTTAAAAATATTTCAGCACTTATTGTGTTTCACTTGTTTTTGTTAATAAACAATTTTCCAACAATTGTTATTCATTTGCAGCTTTAAAAGTTGTTTATGAGTGCATGTGTTTGTGTGTAGGAGACTGTGTGTTTCTGTGTTTTTTTTAACGTTTTTTTCCACCCTCTTAACAAAAAACATATGCAAGATCTGGCTATAAATTCTATATTGTGGTCAATATGCCAGCAAAAACATAATGCACAATGGAAAGCATCAAGGCGATAAAGAATAGAAAAATATTTAAAATGAAAGCTTGAAAAGCTCTATAAAGATTTAAAAAAAGCTGTTTTAAAAGCTATTTCTTTCAGGCAAAAACACAGTAAAGCTCCAAAGTAAAGCTCCAAGGTGATAAAAAAATAAAAGTTTTCAAACGAAAGTTTCAAAAGCACTATAGAGATTTAAAAAATGCTTTTTTAAAAGCTATGTGTAGCAGGCAAAAACATAGTGCAGAAAGTAAAGCGCAAAGGCGATAAAAAAGGAAAAACAATCTAACGTAAGCTTCGAAAGCTCTATAAAGAATTAAGAAAAGCTTTTTTTATATATTGTGGTGAATATGCCAGCAAAAATATAATGAACAACGGAATGCATCAAGGCTATAAACAACAGTTAAGTATTCCAAACGAAAGCTTCAAAAGCTCTATAGGGAATTAAGAAAAGCTTTTTTATAAGCTATTTCACTCTGGAAAAAACACAATGCACAACGGAAGCCATCAAGACGATGAATATAGTAAAATAGTTCGAAAAAAAGCTTCAAAAGCTCCATAGAGATTTAAGTAAAGCTTGAAAAGCTATTTCAGTCATTCAAAAACACAGTGCAGAAAGTAAAGTCTCAAGGCGATAAAAAAATCAAAATGTATCAAATGAAAGCTTTGAAAGCTCTTAAAAAACTTTCAAAAGCCGAGACAATAAAAAAGTAAAAGATTTCAAACGAAAGATTTAACTTCTATCAGGCAAAAATATTGTCCACAGAGCAAAGCGCCAAGGCGATAAATAATAGATTTCAAAAGAAAACTTTAAAAGCACTATAGAGATTTAAGAAAAGCTTTTCAAACACAGTGCAGAAAGTAAAGTGTCAAGGCAATAGAAAACTAAAAGATTTCAAACGAAACCTTTTTAAGCACTACAGAGATTTAAGAAAAGCTTTTTCAAAAGCTATTTTTTCTGGAAAAAACACAATGCACAACGAAAGCCTTCAATACTATAAAAAAGTAAAAGATTGCAAACTAAAGCTTTAGAATTACGCTAGAGATTTAAGAAAAGCTTTTTTAAAATCTATTTCTGTCAGGCAAAAACATGGCGCAGAATGTAAAGAGACAATGCGATAAAAAAGTAAAAGATTTCAAACGAAAGCTTCAAAAGCCCTATAGAGAATTAAGAATAGCTTCTTTAAATGTTATTTCTTTCTGGAAAAAACACAATGTACAACGGAATGTGTCAAGACTGTAAAAATTTAAAGATTTCAAACGAAAGTTTCAAAAGCTCTATAGAGATTTAAGAAAAGCAAAAGCTTTAAAAGCGTTACATATATTTAAGTAAAGCTTTTTCTGTCAGCAAAAATACAGTACCCAAAATGAAGCGTCAAAAGTAACAGATTTCAAACGAAAGCATTTAAAGCTCTAGAAAAGCTTTTTTAAAACATATGTCTTTCTGTCAAAAAACACAGTACAAAAAGGCGAAAGGTCAAGGAAAAACATCAAGGCGATAAAACAATTATGAAACAATTATGAATAAAAAAGTAAAAGATTTCAAACGAAAGCTTCAAAAGCCCTAAAGAGAATTAAGAAAAGCTTCTTTAAATGCTATTTCTTTCTGGAAAAAACACAATGTACAACGGAATGTGTCAAGACTGTAAAAATTTAAAGATTTCAAACGAAAGCTTCAAAAGCTCTATAGAGATTTAAGAAAAGCGAAAGCTATAGAAGCACTATAGATATTTAAGTAAAGCTTTTTCTGTCAGCAAATATACAGTACCCAAAATGAAGCGTCAAAAGTAACAGATTTCAAACGAAAGCATTTAAAGCTCTAGAAAAGCTTTTTTAAAACATATGCCTTTCTGCCAAAAACACAGAACAAAAAGGAAAACGTCAAGGCGATAAGAAAAAGTAAAATATTTCAAATGAAATTTTCAAAATCACCAAAGAGATGTAGACAAAGCTTTTTTTGGGTTATTTATTTCATTCTATAATATCAATGTGTGTAGTTTTTTGAGTCATGGAAATATAGCCATATATGGGCACCACTACGTGATAAAAGACTCGTGTCTCCCAGTTTTGCCCAAATACATGCACTTTTTTTATGGGCCCCCAAAGATTTGGGGCCTAGGTGTCATTTTAGCATAAAAGTGATCATTTTCTCAGGCTCATATCTTGCAAACAGTTCGGAATTTTGATTTTCTCTCTGAGGCAAAGTTGTAGTCCTTGTTTTAAAGAAAAGTGAAATTTGGTTTACTCTCTGAGGAATTTTGATTTACACTATAAGGCAAAGTTGTAGCCCTTGTCAAAAAGAACAAAAATTGTGAACATATAAAATCAAAAAAAAAACTTTATCTTTATCAAAATCGCAAAAAACTCAGAGACTAAATCAAAATTCCGAACTGTTTGCAAATTATGAGCCTGAGAAAATGATCACTTTTTGCGAAAATGACACCAAGGCTCCAAATCTTTGGGGGCCCATAAAAAAAACTGCATGAATTTGGGCAAAACTGGGAGATACTGGTCTTTGGTTTTGGTCTTTTATCACGTAGTGGAGTTTTTTCGTGTTGTACTGTGTATGTTCATTTAACCATATTTAAAACATTTTAATGTCAACCGCCTTTATTCTGTTCCTACTTGCTTCCCCTTTGGAACCAACATTTAAAAACATTTTAACGCTAACCGCTTTAATTCTGTTCCTACTTGCTTCCCCTTTGGAACCAACATAAAACTGATTTTTTCACCAACCAGAAAAACAAAACCCAACCCGGCCCTTTATTAAAACATTTGTAGTAAAAAGAAATAAATATAAATTGCATAAAAAATAAACGAACTACATGTAGATGGAATTTGTGGTTATTATTGAGTAAAAATTCGCAACAGAAAAAACACTTTATAATTCATACACAATCAGCGGGGGGGTAAAGAACGTGAAAAATATATATTGTGAACCGATAAAGTTAAAAACAAGTAAGAGAGCTATAGTCGGCTGTGCCGAATTTAATATACCCTTTAGCAAACGATACTTTAAAATAATTTTTTGTTAAATATTTTTAGGTAAAGAAAATTAAATTTTTTAATTTTTTTTTCCAAATTGTTTTTGATTTTTTTTTTTAAAAAGATTTTTTTAATTTTTAAAAATTTTTTTTTTGAAAAAAGATTTAATGACAAAACAATTGTTTTATTGAAAACAAAATTCGGGTTAAAAATTTTTTTTTCCCGATTTCGACACAGTGTAGGTCCGAATTACTATGGCGTTGTATACGTTGTTGGAAATGTCTTTGAAATATCCATCATTAGATATCCTTATTGTGTATATTAATGACTAGTAATCCAGAATTATATCAAAAAACGAGGTCGATGTGTTTTTTTCCCATTCGTGGATCGATTTTCTCGATTTTTAATAGCAACTGAACCGGAACTATAGAGGATATATTGAGGTATGAACCAGGTAAGTAAGGCGGACAGACGGATATTGATCTTATGAGGTCGCAAATGTGTAGAAATTACAAACGGAATGACAAACTTAGATATACCCTCCTTGCCACTCATGGTGAAGGGTATAAAAAAAGAGAAACAGAAAAGAAAATTATTTAAACTTTGGCAGTAAGGTTGAATTTGCGATTTTGCAATTTCACAGAAAACATAAAACGTTATTTATATGAAACAATATAAAATTTATATGAAACAATTATGAATATTTGATACAAAAAAAAAAGATTGTATTTTTTAATAGCATGGGTTTTGGTCAAATTTAATGTAACTGGTGTTATTCTTGATGTTTCTCTAAAGGCTTAAAACTATTTCCTACAATATATCCCAAATACCCCACTCGGCCGTTCACCCACCTTTTTCACAAGTTGTTCTTGCTCTCCTTTCTCTACTGCATATTTTTGTGTACCCATGAAACTACTTTGTTGCTAGTTGTAGGAAGAAGGAAAATATCATACCAAAACCAGCCACAAACAGCTACCTTACAATGAAAGGTCATAGGTCGGCAATATTTCGTGTGATCGCATTCGTTTAGTTTAGAATTCTGTATACGCTGATTCATAGTGAGTCCTCAGAGAGAGAAATTATCCAATGCAGCCTTCATAATGGTGCTGATTCTTCATCTGCAAGACTGCTTTTGATTCTGTAAATAGTCCAGTTTCGTAGCTTGGCTTTGTTAAATTTGCAACTATGAGCACTTCCACCCGGACACCATAAGCTACATTGTGATTCACTTCAAGAGTTATATTCAGTTAAAAGTATACCATGCCTTAATAAGGAGACATAAGAAAAAAGAAAAAATTAAGTGTTTTAGAGATAGCTAAAGGAGAAACAAAAACAAGTAAGAAAGTATGTTCGGGCTTGACCCTACCCTACACTAAGTAAAAGTGTAAAAACATTTTTCTTTTAAAATTTCAATAATTTATATTTTTGAGTGATTTTTGGAAGTGGGCCTTATATGGGAGCTATGACCAATTATGGACTGATCACCATAAAATTAGGTCGTGTGATTTATGTCTATATTAAAGTTAACTATGTTGAATTTTGTGTGTTTACCAACATTTTTAAGCGATTTATGCACGTTAAAGTGATTTTCGGAAGCGGGTCTATATGGCAGCTATGACTAATTATGGACCGATCGTAACAAAATTTGGTGACATGAATTTTGTGTATATAAAACTTATTTGGAGCGGAATTTGTGGAGATAGATATATAAATTAAACATTTATGACCGATAAAGTCCAATTTCTGGAGGACATTTGTATGGGGGCTAGGTGAAATAATGGACCGATTACAGCCAGTTTCAATAGGCTTGGTCCTTGAGCCAAAAAAAACATATATATCAAATTTCATCGAAATATCTTCAAAATTGCGACCTGTACTCTGCGCACAAGGTTTACATGGACAGCCAGCCAGCCAGCCAGCCTGCCAGCCAGCCGACCAGACGGACGGACGGACATCGCTCAGAAAGTGATTCTAAGTCGATCGGTATACTTTAAGGTGGGTGTTAGACTAATATTTTTGGGCGTTACAAAAATCTGCACAAACGCATAATACCCTCCCCACTATGGTGGTGTAGGGTATAATTAAATTCTAAATCTGCGTAAAGTGGTTACAGATTTGAATTCTCCCTCTCCTTAAAATAGCTAACTTTTTTTTCTCAATTACTACTCTTGGGGGCATTTGGCTTCCACAAAGCATCTCCATCTTATACGATTAGTTTTTTTTCGCATATTCCCTTGTAATATTATACTATTTTATTGGAGTATCGAGCGTCTCCATGTACGACGTTACCATTAGATTCAGTTTTTTAATTTAATTTTGTGTCAGTTTCGTTAAACATTTGTTGTTGTTCCAGTTAAGTAGATGATTGGTCTGCTATAGCAGATCCTGCGATACATATACAATGTTGCCATAAGATTCATTCTGCGGTTATGTTTGCCTTGTATCAATTTCGTTAATTGGTTGTTGTTTCAGCTAAGAAGAATTCTGGTCTGCTGTAGCTAGTCTAGGATAATGGGGCTGCCTTCTTTCGTTGCCTAGAAACAATGCCCTCTGTGTATTTGGTGTAGTGGTGAGGAACCTCGCTAATCATTGATTCCTACCTTTTTTCCGAGAAGGGTGGTAGCGGTCTGTCTGTCTTACCTTTACCATGATGTTATCCTCTTTTTTATGGAGGGGTGCTCAGTTGGCTTCTTGGATGGATTGTTTAGAGGGGGGTTAATTTTTAAAAACCCTTAAACCATGATGAACATTTTTCGTCCTCTGCCAGGGATCGAGCCTATTGTGCTTGGTTTTGTAGGTAAGCACTTTAAATCCCGCCACTATTCTCCTGATAAAATCTAGTATATTACCAAATTTACAACCAAGTTCATCCAGAAATCTAGTTTACCTAGACATTTTAATCTATGACTCTGTAGTCTCTATTAGTCTCCAACTCTTCTACATCATCACACACTCTACAAAACTCTATACCATTTACCTTTATGGCTTTGGTTACCTTTGATTTCAGTTTTAGCCAAAAAGCTTTGGACACTTTACAATTCGCCCTACTATTCCAGGATTGGTTGTTAGTGTTATGGAATCGTTCAAAGTAATGACAAATAGGAGGAGTTACTCCCCTATCCCTAATACTATATGGTCCAGATCTGAGCCATGTCTGACCAGTTCATCTCTTACCTCATTTCCTTGTATGTTACAGTGCCCTGGTACCCAACACAATTGGTACACTAATTGAGTAGCTCTCTTGCAGTCAGAGCCTTAAGTTGCGCCTGACTGTCTACATAAATTGAGACTACAGACCTCTCTGCGACGTGTTCTTTTATCAACACCGTGGTTATCCATATCACGAAGATTTCTGCCTGGTAGACGCTACATTAGTCAGAGAGTCTTTATGACCATTTAATACTGTTGTCGACCATATAAACCCTGGACCTTGTTCCAGAGTCCATTTCGGATCCATCAGTCAAAACTGCACCCCCTTCGGATCCAATTCCTTCATCCCTACTGGTGAACTCTTCAGTGGGTGAGACACCGAAGTTAAAGGTCACGACCCTTGATACGATATGACCTGTCTCATAAAATATCTTAGTGTGACCTTCTTGCAATTACTAACGATGACTGCAATAGCATACGAAAGTTTCCTGCCGCCACACTCGCAACAGTATTCTCAATAGGTAGTAGGTTTAGGATTATATCCAAAGCCGACTGTGAGGTGCTGCCAATGCACATATTTGTTGAGTATAATTCTATACGCTCCCTCCAGACTGTACAATAATAAGTTATAATAGGAATTGCAACAGATGTACAAGGTGGAGCAAAAGTAAACTTCCGATGTTTTTTGGCTGTAATTAAAAAAAAATTAAAAACTTCTTTTCTTCTTGTGGATTATTTTTATTTGGTCTTTTAATTTTTTTTACATCAAGTCGAGAATATGATGTCATGTAAATGGCCGCCGCCACAGTGGATTATCATTTAAGCCCTTTTTATGGCATTTTCCATCACTTTGGCCAAAACTTCCGGCGATAGGTCCTCACATTCTTGACGGATATTGTCTTTAAGAGCTGCAAGAGTCTGAGGCTTGTTGACATAAACCCGCGACTTCAAAAAGCCCCACAAAAAGAAGTCTGAAGCGGTCAAATCAGGCGATCCTGCTGGCCAGTGCAAATCGCCAAAACGGGAGATTAGGCGCCCGGTAAATGCATCCTTCAGCATATCGGTTGTGGCACGTGCAGTGTGTGCCGTTGCACCGTCCTGTTGGAACCACATGTTTTCCAATCCCAATTCATCAAGTTGCGGCAAAAAGAACTCATTGATCATTGCTCTGTAGCGCTCACCATTCACAGTAACCGTTTGGCCCGCAACGTTTTCGAAGAAAAAAGGTCCGATGACTCCTCCAGCGAAAACAGCAGAAAACATACAGTGACTTTGAGCGGGTGTAATGGCTCTTCGTGGGTTACACGCGGATTTTCAGTGCCCCAGAAGCGTAAATGTTGCTTATTTACGTACCCGCTAAGATGGAAATGGGCCTCATCACTCATGATTATTTTTGCCAAAGTCACCGACGGATTATTGTTCAAATAAATAGTCAGCAATATTCCGTCTTCTGGAGCAGTGTAGCGTAACATTGTTTATTAACGTGTATTTCGCATGTGTTTACTACACAAATGTCAAAATAGAACTAACATTAGGGGCCAATCGCAAAATTTATAGCATTTGCTGATAGGAGGATTACTTTTGCGCCACCTTGTATATATATGCATATCCAATTTACCATACTTGATCTCAAGAAATGAGATATCATCTGCCACAACTGGTAGTGAAATCTCTGAGAAAGCTTTATACAGATTGAGAGAAATTATTACCGATCCCAAAGACACTAACTTTTGATGTTAGGTTTGCTTTAGCTATAATGGTTTCAGATAGGAAGGCTTACAGGTCATCTGGAAGCACCACCGATAAAATTCGGACTCCAAATATTTTACAAGTAATTTCTCTTTTTCTTCTAAACTTTAGAAAGTTCAGAACAATTTCATATTGGCTGATAATGTTCACGATTGCTTGCCATTTGCATTATAAAATCTTACACAGTATTACAGTGAAATGAAAGATATTTTTAAATATATTTAGTGATTGCCGTTAATTGCGACTGTCGGTTGTTATGATACCGCAATGAAATACACCTGACTAAACTGTCTCTAAATTCTTTAAAGATTTCTATTGTTCAAATACTTTATTAGTCTTTAAACAAAATCAATTCTAGCGATTAAACATATTTAATATTAAATTGTCATTTTGAAGGGTACATATCTGTTATTTATTCTCACATTAGTTATTGATCATTATAGTGTAATCAACAAAGATTAACTTTTAGCCTCAAAAGATGAGCAGTTCTTTTGGATCGGAATCCATAAGCTTCCAGAAAGGAGGGAAAAGATCACAGCTAACTATGGTCAAAACTTTGTCCAGGTGGTGAAGATTATTGCCGATGACTTCGTTTGTGATACCGCGAAGCTCATCAACATTATGACCTGTCGCCAAAATGTTGCTGTCGTCTAAATTAGTGATTACTTCCACATCCTGTGGGAGCACTGGGAGTTTATAGAGGTAGAAGTTAAACAGGAGCGGCGACAGGACCCCGTCCTGAGGGACTCCTGGTTTAACTCTACATGGTTTTGAGCATTTGTCTATAAACTCCACGAACGATTGCCTGCCACTCAGATAGTTCACTATCCATCTCTTCGTGTTGTTGGGCATTGTGGACAGCAGGATGTTCTGGAAGAGTGTGGTGTGACTGACAGAGTCGAAGGCCTTCTATAGGTCAAGTGCCACTAGGATAGTCCGTTCACAAGGCCTCTGCTGATTTAAGCCCTGTGAGATCTGAATAACTATGGCGGATAATGGTGTTGTGCTATGCATCTTACGGAATCCATGCTTGTGACTAGCTGCTGGTAGTTGACGGGTTAGCTGGGAGAGGAGAAGAGCTTCGAGTGTCTTCGCTACAGGTGACAGGAGGGAAATCGGCCTGTACGATAGTCTTTCGCTCGGAATTTTCCCAGGTTATAACAACGGGATCACTCGACCCATTTTCAAGACATCGGGTAATGTTAAGCTCCTTACGGACAGGTTAAAAATCATTGTCATGTACTATACTCCCCGCTTGCCTAGGTGTTTTAGCAGTAGCATGGATATTCCATCAGGTCCTATTGCCTTTGAAGGCTTAGCTGTGTTGATGGTTTCTACAACTTCAGTTAACATGTAAAATTGTGGTGTGTTCGAAACTGGAAGATCATGTAGTTTGCGGACAATACTTCTATTCGCCTTGTTTCTCTCGGGGTGCTCAATAAAATGTCGGCAAAAAGCACGCGCTACCGTTTAGGGTTGGATATTGTGGTTTCTGCAAACTTAATCGCGACCCTAACATCCTTCTTTGTCGGGTTGGAGAGAGACCGAACTGTAGAACACAACTTGCCAACTCCACAACTTAGGTTGCAGTTCTTCAAATGATCCAACCATTTGTTTCGCTTGTCCTCATTTACCAACCTGCTGATATCGCGGTTCAGCTGGGCGATCCTAGGGTCGGTAGGTTTGGTACTTCGGATGTCATCACGCTCATCTACGAGTCCCGCTGCTTCTGCTGTGAAGAGCGGTCGCACTACGGATATTCTTCCAGCGGGAATGAAGTGAGCGGCTGCTGCGGTGACGGTTTCGCGAAACTTCCTATCTGCTTTGTGTACGTAGGAGGGAATTTGTAAGCCCTTGAAGATGCGGTCGGTAAATTGTCTGAAGCCGTGTCAGTCTGCTTTCTTTTGCTTGATGTAAGTTCGGCGTTCAGAGACTATGAAATCGTTGAGTCTATCCAGAAAAACGATTATGGGTAAATGGTCTGATCCTAGAGAGATAACTGCACGCCAGCTTATGCAGTTAATCAGACTAGGACTCGATATGGCGAACTAGCGCAATTACCCATAATCCGTGTGGGGGCATCATCATTCAGTGTCATATTCTCTGGTCTTCCTCAAGACTTGAGTGCCAGACCTGGTGATGAGCGTTTAATTTCCCTAGGGCCAAACGTGTATCACCATCCAATAAGGTCCTAATGTCGGGATAGTAGCCTGTTGGACAACTGGCTACAGGCGGAATATAGACATTAAAGAGCTCGGAGTTGGAGCACCCGATCGGACTGCAATACCCTGAACTTCAAGATATTGGTCTTTAGAATTCAGTTCAAGAGAAAGAATAAATAAAACTTTGGATAAATGTATGTATATTGTACAAATATTTCAAAATAAATGCTACTAATTTGAAAAAGTACCACATTTTTAAGTTATACACCCATTACATTTAATAATCTCCTTTAAGTTTATGTAGAAGTATATGCCCAATTGGTATTTACACAGAGTATAACACCACAATTTCATTGCAATCCATGAAACCAATTCCCATCACTTATGAATAAATACCTACAAATTTCCCACCATCAACAAAACGAAGCTCTGTTTCAATGGTGCTGATGGTGATGATGAACTTCCATTAAAAAGCGAACAAGTACTTGTACTTATTTCACATTGCTGCATAAAATCCTGTGTGTATTTGGTTTTGGGTGCCAATGAGTCCTTTGCCCGTATAAAGAGGGTGTTGAAAATATGCTGATTTTCTTTACATTTTCAATATTTCGGCAGATGCATTTATGGAATGTGTGCTTTTCATTTAGCACTTTTTGCAGAAAAGAGACTATAAATGTCTCATCTGTATGTACATAGCTATGGTTGTGAGTATGTCCCTCTGTCCGTCCATTTGTCTGCCTGGTACTTGTGTTCATATATTGAAGTTATTATAACAACTCATTGATTTCAGAACAATTGCGCTTATTGTCAATTTTCACGGCTTTTAAACAAAAAAATAGAGTTTTCTCTCCTTTTTTGCAATTTTTTTTTTAACTAGTTGTGGGAGGGTGCTTGTGTTATACAAAACAATAAATATGGCTTCAATTATAAGACACAATAAAGAGTAAAATCTATTGTGATAATGGGGTAAACTGAAATTCCAATTGAACGGGGAATATTGTGCTATTTAATTGAGCTTTTATAATTGAACAAAGTGATCAGTAGAAGAACAAAGGACTTAACAAGTATGAGCAAATATGAACGAATATTCAACAGAAATTAATGAATATAATCAAAGGATAATTTGCCGAATTTATGATGGCAATTTTGAAAGAATTTATGGAAGCTAAAATAGAAGATTTAAAGACTATTTTGTATAAAATCTACAAAATTGAACAAATTTCCCTAACCAGGAAATTATTGTTTTATAATATTTTCATAGAAATTTAGATGAAATTTAGTTAATTTTAATGTGAATAACACATTTTTGGCAGATTTTTAAAAATTTCCCTGGATGGCGTATGTATTAGAAAGCTCTAGAATATACAAGCTTTGACAGTTAAAGAGCAATCTGGAGTGCAGATGGCAGTGTTAAAAAAAGTGGCAAATATCAACTGAGTGCCTTAAAGTGTGCTGTATTTTTCAAGTGAATTCGTGTATATTATAAAGTGTGTCTGTGTTTCTGCAAATTTATAAACGTGTATAAAAAACATTGAGTGACTATTTAATTCTTTGTTGTACATTTTAAATGTACAATTTTCAAACTACTAAACGGCTCTTATTTGCAATCAAAAGTATCCGGTTTATTTAAAGGAAATAAACCAACGTTTTGAAAAGGTTAAAAAGTAACAATATTACTAAATTTAATTATTTTCAATAAGAGAAATTAGGTTTCAACTAAATCTTTAAAATTTCCCTCCCAAATAAAAATTTTCCTTTTAGGGAAATTTTTGTTTTAAGATATATTTTAATTTATTTTCCAAATTTTTATTATATTCAATAATATTTTCAAAAATAATCAAAACTTCGGTAATATTTCAAAAATTTCCGAGTTAAAGAAAAATTATTTTTAAAGAAATTTTTATTTTACCATATTTTTCCATAAAATCTGCAAATGTTTATTATTTTTAAAGATGTCTCTTATAGGGACATTTTCCCAAAATTAATAAAATTAACAAAATTTCGGAAATATTTATAAATTTCCCTTGTTAAAGAAAATTTCCCTAAAAGGTAATTGCTAAATTTAATTATTTTTAAGAATATAAATTATGTTTCTAACTTCAACTATTTTAAATATGAGAAATTAAATTCAAGACAAATTTTGAAAATTTCCTTTTTAGAAAAATGATTGTTTTAAGATTTTATTTATTTCTAAAAAATGTGGCCAATTTTTATTATTTTAAATAAAATGAACAAAATTTAAGAATTTCCCCTGTTTAAATATATTTTTTGCTAAAAATATTGCAAAATTTTATTATTTTAAATATGAGAAATTAAGTTTCAGACAAATTTTGAAAATTTCCCTTTTGGAAAAATTATTGTTTTAAGATATATTCCTAAAAAATGTTGCCAATTTTTTTATTTCAAATAAAACTAACAAAATTTAAGAATTTTTCCTGTTAAAGAAATTTCCCTAAAAGGGAATTTAAGAAGAGAAACATAATTCAAATAATTTTAAAATTTTTTTTAGGGAAATTTTTTTTAAATATATTTTTCTAAAAATATTGCAAAATTTTATTATTTTAAATATGAGAAATTAAGTTTCAGACAAATTTTGAAAATTTCCCTTTTAGAAAAGTATTTGTTTTAAGATATTTTTGTAAAAAATTTTGCCAATTTTTATTATTTTGAATAAAATTTACAAAATTTAAGAATTTTCCGTGTTAAAGAAAGTCTCCCTAAAAGGGAATTGCTAAATTTAATTATTTTTAAGAAGAGAAATTATGATTCTAACAATTTTTCAAATTTTCGTTTCATGAAAATATTTGTTTTAATATATTTTTCTAAAAATATTGCTAAATTTAACTATTTTAAATATAACCCAGTAAGCACCAAAGCCCCAAAAATTCAAGCACTTGAAGATTTTGTTGGAATTTGACTTGAATGCAAATGTAATTATACTTTAAACATGAAAAATATTTGAAAATTTATTTATTTTTCAAACAAAAAACATATGGCTTGAATTTATGTTTCCTTTTTACTGGAGAATGCTATTGAAATAAAGTGTAATACAACTGTAATTCAAATTCTTGACTATAATTCAAGGTTTGAGTTACACTTGCTTTCAACTTGAATTCCAGTAAAAATGCTTATTGGGAAGAAATTAAGTTTCAGTCAAATTTTGAAAATTTCCCTTTAAGGAAAATATTTGCTTAAACAATTGTGGCCTTTTTTATTATTTTGAATAACATAACTAAAATATAAGAAATATTTAAGAATTTCAACGCTTAAAAAAAATTTTCCTAAAAGAGAAATTATGTTTCAAAAAATTTTTCCAAATTTTTCTTTCAGGGAAATCTTTGTTTTAATATATTTTTTTAAAAATATTGCTAAATTGAGCTATTTTAATTATAGCAAATTTTTATTATTTTGAAGAAAACTAACAAAATTTAAGAATTTCCCCTGTTAAAGAAAATTTAACTAAAAGAGAATTGCTAAATTTAATTATTTCAAGAAGAGAAATTTGTTGCAAACAATTTTTGTTTTAACGTATTCTTCTAAAAATATTGCTAAATTTAACTATCTTAAATATAAGAAATTAAGTTTCAGACAAATTTTGATAATTTCCCTTTAAGGAAAAGTTTTGTTTTTAGATATTTTTGTTTAAATTTTGAAATTTTTCATTCCATTAAATAAAACTAACCAAATTTCAGAAATATTTCAAAATTTTCCTTGCTAAAGAAAATTCCCTAAAAGGAAAATTTTAGTTTTACAATATTTTTAACAAAAATTTGCTCATTTTTAAAAGAATTTTAAAATTTCCCTTATGTACGAAATATTGTTTAAATATTTGTTTATTTCTATTATTTCCGATAAAAATAATATTTTTGTTCAATTTTTACATTTTCCCTTGATTAAGAAAATTTCACTTTTAGATATTTTTGTTTAAATTTTGAAAATTTTCATTATATTAAATAAACTAACCAAATTTCGGAAATATTTCAAAATTTTCCTTGTTAAAAAAATTCCCCTTAAAGGGAAATTTTAGTTTTACAATATTTTTAACAAAAATTTGCTTATTTTTAAAAGAATTTTAAAATTTCCCTTATGTACGAAATATTGTTTAAATTTATGTTTATTTCTATTGTTTCCGATAAAAATAATATTTTTGTTTAATTTTTATATTTTCCCTTGATTAAGAAAATTTAATTTTTAGGGACATTTTTGTTTTACTATATCTTTTAAATAAATCCTTATTTATATTGTTTTCGATACAATTAATAAATTTTTTCTTTAATTTTTAAAAACTCCCTTGCTAAAGAAAATTTTCTTTTTAGGGAAATTTTGTTTTTTATATTTTTCTAAAACTATTGCTAAATTTAACTATTTTTAATAAGAGAAATTAAGTTTCATTTAGATTTTTAAAATTTCCCTTGAAGAAGAAAATTTTCCTTTTTGGATAATTTTTGTCTCAATATTATTTTTTTTTTTAAAGCTTTTGGAAAGTCGAAAAATATTAAAAATTTCCCTTGTTATAAAATATTAAAAATAAAATTGTTTAAATTTTATTATTTTCAATAAAAAAATAAATTTTTTAAAGAATTTTAAAATTTCCCTTATTTTAGAAAATTTCCCTTATAGGGAAATTTATGTTTTAGTATATTTTGCTTAAGATGTTGCAAAATTTAACTATTTTTAATAAGTTAAATTAAGTTTCAGCAAAGTTTTTAAAATTTCCCTTGCTAAGGGAAATTTCCCTTATTGGGAAATTTTTATTATATTATATTTTTATAAAATTTTTCTAAATTTAATTAGTTTCTGTAAAAGTAAAAAGGTTTATACTCAATTTTAAAAATTTCCCTTGTTAAAAAAAATTTCCCTTATTGGGAAATTTATGTTTTAGTATATTTTGCTTAGGATATTGCAAAATTTAACTATTTTTAATAAGTTAAATTAAGTTTCAGCAAAGTTTTTAAAATTTCCCTTGCTAAAGGAAATTTCCCTTATTGGGAAATTTTTATTATATTATATTTTTATACAATTTTTCTAAATTTGATTTGTTTCTGTAAAAGTAAAAAGGTTTATGTACAATTTTAAAAATTTCCCTTGTTAAAGAAAATTTCCCTAGTTGGGAAATTTTTGTTATATTATATTTTTATAAAAAATTTACTAAAGTTAATTAGTTTCTGTAAATTAAGTTTCGGTTTATGTTTATGTACAATTTTAAAAATTTCCCTTGTTAAAGAAAATTTCCCTAGTTGGGAAATGTTTGTACTTATTTTAGCCAACTTAAATATTTCATATCATCTCTTGAACATATGTAATTTTGTTAAACATTTAAAACATTTCTTCTAAATAAATTATTATCCCTAACCTTCCCTCCAAATTGGTCAATAAAACCATTTTAATTAATGTAACAAATAAATTTCAGCCACTACAAATGTTCTTTTTGCTCCTTCATCAGTAAGTATTTCATTATTTTCTTCATTTATTCCTAAATTGGTTCTTAGTATAAAAATGTGTGCATAAATCAATCAGTGATGAAATTGTCCTTAACGCAGGACTCTTCAGGATAAATGGCATACAAAGAAATAAAACAACTGTAAATAAGGCTCATTTAAGATGTCACAGAAATGTTACAACAAATAAATGAGTAGAAATAAAACAAATACTTACTTACAATGACGATGAAGAGTGATTTAAATGGCACAAGAAAAAGAATAGAAGAACCTAAACTCAGGACATTTATATTGCGACACACTTACTCACGCATGTATTAATACAATTCACACAGTATGTGACATTTGTTTAATGTGTCTAAATGTTTAATATCCGGCCAAATGTACAACAACAATGAGCGTAAATAGAACAAAACTGAAATCCAAACAAACACTGATTTATTGACCATCGATATTTGGTTTCTTTTTTTCTCCCGTTCTCTCCACCACTTAGTTTGTTGTGTTGTTAGCCTTGTTTTTCTGTTGAAATGTGTTTAAAGGAAGAAAAAAAGAAATCCCATAAAGTATACTTTATTATTGAAAGTGAGAGACAGTGGTAGGTTTAATTAAGGGATATTTAAATGGGAATTAAAATATTCCTTACTGCGGATACTTACAAGAAGATAATAGAACGCCACCGAATAAATATATCTCAATGTCATGTAGTAAGAAGAGCACACTCTATTACCAGTACATCCGCAATATAGTTGTTCCGCTACAAATTCAATTTAATTAAGTCCTTCTCTAGGATTTCTTCATACTTAATTTTGCAATGTGGAATGGAATTTAGAGTTACTTTACTATTTCGTTTGTTTGGTCAGGAAATTTAGTAAAAATTAATAGAATTCATAAAAAATTTTACGATACGAAAACTTGTGTCACAATTATATTTAATGACAACCGCCGCGGTGGTTAATAAACAACCACTCCACAAAAAACCTTGGAATAGGGCGGTTTTTTTATGTTTTGATTTATTTTTTCTCACTTTTTATAATAAACTAACCTATTTTTAAACCAATTTCACACACAACTTGTTTGGTAGGATGACTGTTAAGACTTAAAATTGGAGTAAACCTTCTTAATTGATCCATTAATACAGAACTTAGATAGTAGTTTCTGCTAACTTTCAAACACTGCTCATTCGTATACTTTACCATGTTGAAAATGTAAATCTTGACTGAAAAGTGTTACATATTGAAAGTCCTTCACAATCTTCAATGAGTCTGAATGAAATTCCAATTCAAAACTCCTAAATATAGATCCCAAGACAAATCCTGCATCCTGATTTCAGTTGATCAGTCGAAAGAGGGCTGCGGAATCGGAGTATGGAATATCGAGAACTGGTTGCATTATCCTACTGAATTAAATGTAACTAAGGTCATAGCCAGTTGCTTATCCATTAGATCCACCGGTAGACAGAAAGTATTTTAGATTAACATGAGCACCTGCCGCATAGGCTATATCTCATGGTGGTCTAAACACCGGATAGAAACATGCGTCTATCACCGCCATTGAACGCCTCGCCAAAGAACGTTCAATTTGCAAATTCTCGCACAAAGATTGCACGGATCATTGCACAAACCCCTTGCTCGAGAGCTCGGGCTATCTAATCCCTGCCATCCATAGCTAGCTAATCAACTAACAAGCCCTGGACAATTATCAGAACAGCAACCTCCGGCCTGGTAATCCAGTCCGATGTATGATCTCTGACTTCAAAAGCTCCCGACCGATAAAAGCCAGAGTGTGCCACTATAATGCACACTTCAGACCTCGATCAGGAACCAAGCCCAACGATCAGTACATCACGGATGCTACTATCCCAACACATTTCCTGAGCACAAACGCTAGTTGTTATCTGCTATTTTCAATGGCTCTGTTGTCCTCGGCAACAGCACCCAGAAGATTCATTTGGTGCACCGAAGTTCGTCACTAGCCCGAACATCAGTACAGTACGCGATTTTGGGTTTAAACCACAGCCAGCTCGACATCACCATAAGTGACCAACACCAACGATCCTACAGGACCGCAGTCCTGGGGCAAAGGATCCCCGAGCTACTAGATAAGACTCTAGTCAGCTGCGAATTTAAAAGAATTAAATTCGGTTTCGCTCCATATTTTCCCTCGAAGCACAACACCAAGGTCTGGAGCTAACCAAGATGCTTATCCGTGCCCCGAGGGGAAGCCCACCGGTAGACAGTAGAGTGATGCGAATAGGGCATTAGAAGATGAGCTCTACATAGCATAAAGACTGCAATAAAAATCAAGACTTTTTCGATAAGTCAGCCACTCATTGTCCTGTCCAGCCCCTAATTCTTATTTGAGGACGTTATCGATGCTTATGACACTATTCGAAACCGAAAAAGGGCTCCTCTTGCAAAATTTATTTTTTACATAATTTTAGAGCGCTAAAAACAAATATGGCAAACATTTTAAAATCGTACGGCCAGTTTTTGAGATATTTTTCCTTAGTTTTATTTTAGTTTTCATTAAAACCTCTTTTGTTCTCTAGTTTTATTTCAAAAAAGTGGAATTTCACTGAAAGCTTTAAAAGTTGTTTATGAAGTTAAGCTCTTCGGAAAAATATAGAATTGTGTACGCGGAGTCCTTCTCAAAAATTTAGACTTCCGGATAAACATAAATAGTGTATCTCAGATTTTGTTTTAGGAAATATCACCTTGGGAAATAAACAGACTTTCTAGCAGGACGCGTAAAAGGCTCTAGAGGGTCACAGGGTCAAATCGAAGCCGTCACATGACTTTAAGTGAACTTCGAGTGCAAGGAGATTGCTGATGAGCTTGATAGACAAGACTCTAAGCTACCTTTGGAAGTGCTGAAGGAATTGATGAAGTTAGCAACTATTTAGGGTAGTATTAGAGAAAATCCTGACCTGGATAAACAAAATGGACTATGGAGTCTCTTGATTCTTTTGTCCCACGTTGACCATTAGAACGATACGTGATATATACAGAAGTAGCTTTGGGTAATCGTTGGTGAGAGTGATTGCTCAATTAAAGCCAGGGCTGCCAGATAATAGGACGTGCGGGTACAAAGAGGAGCTAGAGACTAAAGAGCATATTCATACTTAGTATGGATTAAAATATATTGGTGATTGTAAGCCTGATGATACATTTAAATAGCTTCCTCAGGCGAATATAGTGACTTTGTTACAGATAACAGGAGGATAGTTCTTTCGTTTGAACATCTTACCAAAATTGTTTCATCATTGAAGGGATTTATAATGGATTCATTGGAGGTCTCCTACTGAAAAAGTACTAAATACATTTATATGCCGAACTAAACTATGTAAACAATAACAAATCAAAATCACAAAATTTTACATGTTCCATATGAAAGAGAAAAAAGTATGACTTCAAAATGTGGGATTTAGAATAGATGGCGTATTGCTCACCAAAGCTCATGATGATGGTATTCCATCGGTTTTAATTTGCGATAGATGGTATGATGGACAAAGATCGCCCAGGCTAGTCAAAAAAGTATGAACCCAGAATTGGAGACATTACTTCATGAAGATTATTGTAAAACTCAATAAGATATTGCAATATCATTGGGAGCTAATTAAGCATCAATTTCAAAACGTTTGCTAGCAGCAGGGTTCATCCAAAAGCAGTTAAATTAGGTAACATACAATGAAAGACGATTTTGCATGTCCGAAATGATGCTTCAACGCTATAAAAGAAAACCCTTTTTGCTAGAATCATTACTTGCGATTTAATACGATAACCCGAAGCGTAAGAGATCGTATGTGAAGCCCGAATAACCAGCCAAATTTACACCCAAGCCATTTGTTTGAAACGAGCATTGACAGAAATACGCCCAGAATAAGCGGCCAGATATGAAATCTAATATTCCATCATTAAAAGGCTCTGTCACATGTTGCAATACCTGTTAAAAACTATTTAGAATGAAGTGGTTGGGAAGTTTTGCCTCATCCGCTTTATGGTCCAGACTTGGCAGCAAAAGATGAGCAGTTATTTGGCTCGGAATCCATATGTTGCCAGAAAGATGGGAAAAAGTCATAGCTAATAATGGCCAATACTATTGACTATATTTTTTTTAAAGTAGAAATGTTTTAAAATAAACATTTTAACCCATTTCGCTCCGCTGTTCGATTTTTCGAACAGTAAAAATTAAATTTTTCAAACAAATTTTTATATGTGAAAAAGGTGGAATTTCTGAAAAACTTTGGCATGAATGTTAAGTCTTATCTTTTAGCTAATAAAAAAATATATCCCGACGTGACCATCCCCCTCCCCCTCGTTGCTAGGGGCAAATTTCTACAATTACATTAAATTAAAAAAAGTGTCTAAAAATAGACATTTTTTAAATTAAATTTTAAAAATAGTAAAAAAAATAAAATTATAATAATAAACATGAGGAATTATTGCCAACATATGTAACTGTTTCATAAAATATAAAAACCATGATCACATCACATAGGTTTAAACTTAACTGTTCGAAATTTTGAACTGGCTTTTCTGGAAAAACGAAAAATCGGAAAATTTTTTTGACCAGATATTTGCAATCAGGTTATTTTTTTTAAAATAAATAAAAATTTTATCTCGAAGCGATATGGATTAATCCAGAAATTTTAAGTATAAATTTAATAAAACAAAATTTGTAAAATTTTAATGGGGACAAAAAAACATATTTTATTCGAAATTATTATGCTAGTTTTCATAAAATTTTAAACAATTGTTCCTGCAGTCATACAAAAATTTACCAGCTATTTTTAACTCGAGTGTGAAGGTGTAGATAAATCCAATCCAAATCGATCTGTGATCACTTATATTTTATACCAAAAATTAATCTTAATTTATTTTGTAAATACTGCGATTTTAGTGAAAATCAACTCAATCTGTGTTAACTCAATTATTTTGACTACTTAATAACTCCATAGATGCTGATTGTAATGAAAATAAGCTCAATTTGTGATCACTCATATTTTATTCGAAAAATCTGTTTTTATTATCTAAAATATTGTTATAAAGTTGCATTACCGAAACATCTACTTATCAACACTGTTGATAACACGCTGTTATAAACATTGTTTGTGGGTATGACAACATTAACTGTTAAAGCCGCTAACATTAACATTAAAGCTGCTAAATGCTCTGGAAATAGAACATTTCCTTTAAATTTTTTTTGTTATAAAAATCTTGTAAATATTCATAGCCTAAAAAAAAAGATCAGAACAATGGGTAGTTCGACTTTCAATTTTGGTCCAGTTAACAGAGATACAACTGTAAGTACAAATCTACTACAGCAATTGTGGTCGTACAATGTAGGCATACAATTCTGTTGTTATTGCTAAGTGTTCTAAGGACAATTTAAGAGTAATTACTACACAAAATTGGAAAGCATATTTGGCACAATACAAAATTGAGGAAAATCATGGAATATCCCAAAAACCATCAAGACATAATGCTTAAATTTAAAAGGAAATCATATATTTTCTTAGAAAATATCGCACTAAAGTTTTGAATTTTCAATAAAATATTTCCAAAATATTGATAACGACCTGAATACCGTATTGAAACTTCTTTATGAACTTGATTTTATTTTTCTCTCTAACAATTTTTCTTACAGTTTTTCCCCCTAAACAAAACTTATCAACAATAAGCTGCTTCTTAAGAAAACGAATTGTAATGTTTCACTTGAATGCCTTACAATTGTTCCACACAACAACAGCATGTTTGGGAATATTTTGTAACCAACTAACTACGACAACAATAATAATGTATATGGGGATTTCTTTAGTTTCCGTTTTCCGTATTTTCATTGTAGATTTTTAATCTAATTTTTTGTGCGGTGCGGTGTTGTACTCAATTGTGTTGTTGCCTCTCAAATATAATTTAGATGTTTTGACAACATATGTTTTTATACCAAGTATTTTGCTGTTACCATGTCCATGTTGTAAAGTGATTTATGGCATTTCATTTGATTTTATTACCGGCCAATTTAGAGCTGAATTATTACAATGTAGCGACATTGTTTTGAGCCAGCACCACTAGACGTATGATTAATAATTAATTAATTTGGGAAAAGTAATAAGTGACTTATTTATAGCTAAAGTGTTTAAAAGGAGGGAGAACAAATGATTAGAATGATTGGAAAGTAAATTTGAGATCCTTAAGACATATTTCAGTTATTAAGTGATGAGAATTAATTACGAATTTGGAGCTTAAATTGCCAGCAAAAATATGGCAATAGAGAAACTGGAAAATAAACTTTGATATAAATTCAGTTTAAAGTTATGAAACTATGAAAAAGGTATTAAATTTCTCTATACAGAATTTGCTAAAGTCCCAAGAAATTGAATCCTCAACTTTTTAAATAGTATTTGACGTTTTCCCGCTTTACTTTAATTTAAATTTAGCAAAATTATTAATTTAAAATTTATGGAAAACAAAATTTTTTAAACTATTGCGAATTTAGTATGGTATTGTTGTCACCCTTTGTCAATTATTTAGTTGTATAACAGCAAAGTCATATAAAATTCAAATAAATTTTTCCATTGAAATAATAAAAGACAGAGGCGCAGCTCGAAAATATAGCTGATAAAATTTGTATCTAAAGATTTTCAATCCATGAAATTACTAAAAGCTTTTGCAAAATAAAATCAGTGTCTAAAATATTTGACAAGAATAATTTTTAAATTCATATTTTTCCATTTCCTGATAACAAATAAGCCATTAGAAACCCTTTTCCTCTACATCTCTGCTCTTAATTTGTTGAATCCTTTACACCTCCTCATATTTTTCCCATTCCTCTACCAATTTAGCTCAGTTTGTTTGCTACACCGACATCAACTGTATAAATGTCAAAAACAAAACAGCAAAAATAAAAAAGTTTACACAAGTCATGTCAGTTTTGCGAAATGTCATGTGTCGTCTGTGTTTTTGTTGATTGGTTTCTTCATGTGTATTTTTCGATGCCGCTCGTTATTATTGTTTCATTTGAAATTGGTGTGTAGTATGTATTTGAATCATTTGGAAAAATTTTTCCAGCAAATTGTTCTTTGTTTTCTATGGTGTGAAATATTTTTGTTTGTACTAAAAGCCAGGGGTATGTGGAAAGAGAAAAGAGATGCCAGGTTTAAACGGATTTGAGAATAAACTAGGGAAACATGAATAATTAATAACTTCATTAAGACTTTATGACTACACTATGACTAGACTATGACTAGACTATGACTAGACTATGACTAGACTATGACTAGACTATGACTAGACTATGACTAGACTATGACTAGACTATGACTAGACTATGACTAGACTATGACTAGACTATGACTAGACTATGACTAGACTATGACTAGACTATGACTAGACTATGACTAGACTATGACTAGACTATGACTAGACTATGACTAGACTATGACTAGACTATGACTAGACTATGACTAGACTATGACTAGACTATGACTAGACTATGACTAGACTATGACTAGACTATGCCTAGACTATGACTAGACTATGACTAGACTATGACTAGACTATGACTAGACTATGACTAGACTATGACTAGACTATGCCTAGACTATGACTAGACTATGACTAGACTATGACTAGACTATGACTAGACTATGACTAGACTATGACTAGACTATGACTAGACTATGACTAGACTATGACTAGACTATGACTAGACTATGACTAGACTATGACTAGACTATGACTAGACTATGACTAGACTATGACTAGACTATGACTAGACTATGACTAGACTATGACTAGACTATGACTAGACTATGACTAGACTATGACTAGACTATGACTAGACTATGACTAGACTATGACTAGACTATGACTAGACTATGACTAGACTATGACTAGACTATGACTAGACTATGACTAGACTATGACTAGACTATGACTAGACTATGACTAGACTATGACTAGACTATGACTAGACTATGACTAGACTATGACTAGACTATGACTAGACTATGACTAGACTATGACTAGACTATGACTAGACTATGACTAGACTATGACTAGACTATGACTAGACTATGACTAGACTATGACTAGACTATGACTAGACTATGACTAGACTATGACTAGACTATGACTAGACTATGACTAGACTATGACTAGACTATGACTAGACTATGACTAGACTATGACTAGACTATGACTAGACTATGACTAGACTATGACTAGACTATGACTAGACTATGACTAGACTATGACTAGACTATGACTAGACTATGACTAGACTATGACTAGACTATGACTAGACTATGACTAGACTATGACTAGACTATGACTAGACTATGACTAGACTATGACTAGACTATGACTAGACTATGACTAGACTATGACTAGACTATGACTAGACTATGACTAGACTATGACTAGACTATGACTAGACTATGACTAGACTATGACTAGACTATGACTAGACTATGACTAGACTATGACTAGACTATGACTAGACTATGACTAGACTATGACTAGACTATGACTAGACTATGACTAGACTATGACTAGACTATGACTAGACTATGACTAGACTATGACTAGACTATGACTAGACTATGACTAGACTATGACTAGACTATGACTAGACTATGACTAGACTATGACTAGACTATGACTAGACTATGACTAGACTATGACTAGACTATGACTAGACTATGACTAGACTATGACTAGACTATGACTAGACTATGACTAGACTATGACTAGACTATGACTAGACTATGACTAGACTATGACTAGACTATGACTAGACTATGACTAGACTATGACTAGACTATGACTAGACTATGACTAGACTATGACTAGACTATGACTAGACTATGACTAGACTATGACTAGACTATGACTAGACTATGACTAGACTATGACTAGACTATGACTAGACTATGACTAGACTATGACTAGACTATGACTAGACTATGACTAGACTATGACTAGACTATGACTAGACTATGACTAGACTATGACTAGACTATGACTAGACTATGACTAGACTATGACTAGACTATGACTAGACTATGACTAGACTATGACTAGACTATGACTAGACTATGACTAGACTATGACTAGACTATGACTAGACTATGACTAGACTATGACTAGACTATGACTAGACTATGACTAGACTATGACTAGACTATGACTAGACTATGACTAGACTATGACTAGACTATGACTAGACTATGACTAGACTATGACTAGACTATGACTAGACTATGACTAGACTATGACTAGACTATGACTAGACTATGACTAGACTATGACTAGACTATGACTAGACTATGACTAGACTATGACTAGACTATGACTAGACTATGACTAGACTATGACTAGACTATGACTAGACTATGACTAGACTATGACTAGACTATGACTAGACTATGACTAGACTATGACTAGACTATGACTAGACTATGACTAGACTATGACTAGACTATGACTAGACTATGACTAGACTATGACTAGACTATGACTAGACTATGACTAGACTATGACTAGACTATGACTAGACTATGACTAGACTATGACTAGACTATGACTAGACTATGACTAGACTATGACTAGACTATGACTAGACTATGACTAGACTATGACTAGACTATGACTAGACTATGACTAGACTATGACTAGACTATGACTAGACTATGACTAGACTATGACTAGACTATGACTAGACTATGACTAGACTATGACTAGACTATGACTAGACTATGACTAGACTATGACTAGACTATGACTAGACTATGACTAGACTATGACTAGACTATGACTAGACTATGACTAGACTATGACTAGACTATGACTAGACTATGACTAGACTATGACTAGACTATGACTAGACTATGACTAGACTATGACTAGACTATGACTAGACTATGACTAGACTATGACTAGACTATGACTAGACTATGACTAGACTATGACTAGACTATGACTAGACTATGACTAGACTATGACTAGACTATGACTAGACTATGACTAGACTATGACTAGACTATGACTAGACTATGACTAGACTATGACTAGACTATGACTAGACTATGACTAGACTATGACTAGACTATGACTAGACTATGACTAGACTATGACTAGACTATGACTAGACTATGACTAGACTATGACTAGACTATGACTAGACTATGACTAGACTATGACTAGACTATGACTAGACTATGACTAGACTATGACTAGACTATGACTAGACTATGACTAGACTATGACTAGACTATGACTAGACTATGACTAGACTATGACTAGACTATGACTAGACTATGACTAGACTATGACTAGACTATGACTAGACTATGACTAGACTATGACTAGACTATGACTAGACTATGACTAGACTATGACTAGACTAGACTATGACTAGACTATGACTAGACTATGACTAGACTATGACTAGACTATGACTAGACTATGACTAGACTATGACTAGACTATGACTAGACTATGACTAGACTATGACTAGACTATGACTAGACTATGACTAGACTATGACTAGACTATGACTAGACTATGACTAGACTATGACTAGACTATGACTAGACTATGACTAGACTATGACTAGACTATGACTAGACTATGACTAGACTATGACTAGACTATGACTAGACTATGACTAGACTATGACTAGACTATGACTAGACTATGACTAGACTATGACTAGACTATGACTAGACTATGACTAGACTATGACTAGACTATGACTAGACTATGACTAGACTATGACTAGACTATGACTAGACTATGACTAGACTATGACTAGACTATGACTAGACTATGACTAGACTATGACTAGACTATGACTAGACTATGACTAGACTATGACTAGACTATGACTAGACTATGACTAGACTATGACTAGACTATGACTAGACTATGACTAGACTATGACTAGACTATGACTAGACTATGACTAGACTATGACTAGACTATGACTAGACTATGACTAGACTATGACTAGACTATGACTAGACTATGACTAGACTATGACTAGACTATGACTAGACTATGACTAGACTATGACTAGACTATGACTAGACTATGACTAGACTATGACTAGACTATGACTAGACTATGACTAGACTATGACTAGACTATGACTAGACTATGACTAGACTATGACTAGACTATGACTAGACTATGACTAGACTATGACTAGACTATGACTAGACTATGACTAGACTATGACTAGACTATGACTAGACTATGACTAGACTATGACTAGACTATGACTAGACTATGACTAGACTATGACTAGACTATGACTAGACTATGACTAGACTATGACTAGACTATGACTAGACTATGACTAGACTATGACTAGACTATGACTAGACTATGACTAGACTATGACTAGACTATGACTAGACTATGACTAGACTATGACTAGACTATGACTAGACTATGACTAGACTATGACTAGACTATGACTAGACTATGACTAGACTATGACTAGACTATGACTAGACTAGACTATGACTAGACTATGACTAGACTATGACTAGACTATGACTAGACTATGACTAGACTATGACTAGACTATGACTAGACTATGACTAGACTATGACTAGACTATGACTAGACTATGACTAGACTATGACTAGACTATGACTAGACTATGACTAGACTATGACTAGACTATGACTAGACTATGACTAGACTATGACTAGACTATGACTAGACTATGACTAGACTATGACTAGACTATGACTAGACTATGACTAGACTATGACTAGACTATGACTAGACTATGACTAGACTATGACTAGACTATGACTAGACTATGACTAGACTATGACTAGACTATGACTAGACTATGACTAGACTATGACTAGACTATGACTAGACTATGACTAGACTATGACTAGACTATGACTAGACTATGACTAGACTATGACTAGACTATGACTAGACTATGACTAGACTATGACTAGACTATGACTAGACTATGACTAGACTATGACTAGACTATGACTAGACTATGACTAGACTATGACTAGACTATGACTAGACTATGACTAGACTATGACTAGACTATGACTAGACTATGACTAGACTATGACTAGACTATGACTAGACTATGACTAGACTATGACTAGACTATGACTAGACTATGACTAGACTATGACTAGACTATGACTAGACTATGACTAGACTATGACTAGACTATGACTAGACTATGACTAGACTATGACTAGACTATGACTAGACTATGACTAGACTATGACTAGACTATGACTAGACTATGACTAGACTATGACTAGACTATGACTAGACTATGACTAGACTATGACT